>NC_069505.1:625255430-625410430 GCF_027579735.1 Bombina bombina
AAGTTGTATTTTTGAGGATTAATTTTATTATTGAACAACAACCATGTTCTCAATGAACCCAAAAAACTCATTAATATTAAAGCTGAATAGTTTTGGAAGTAGTTTTTAGTTTGTTTTTAGTTATAGCTATTTTAGGGGGATATCTGTGTGTGCAGGTGACTATTACTGTGCATAATTATTAGGCAACTTAACAAAAAACAAATATATACCCATTTCAATTATTTATTTTTACCAGTGAAACCAATATAACATCTCAACATTCACAAATATACATTTCTGACATTCAAAAACAAAACAAAAACAAATCAGTGACCAATATAGCCACCTTTCTTTGCAAGGACACTCAAAAGCCTGCCAATCATGGATTCTGTCAGTGTTTTGATCTGTTCACCATCAACATTGCGTGCAGCAGCAACCACAGCCTCCCAGACACTGTTCAGAGAGGTGTACTGTTTTCCCTCCTTGTAAATCTCACATTTGATGATGGACCACAGGTTCTCAATGGGGTTCAGATCAAGTGAACAAGGAGGCCATGTCATTAGATTTTCTTCTTTTATACCCTTTCTTGCCAGCCACGCTGTGGAGTACTTGGACGCGTGTGATGGAGCATTGTCCTGCATGAAAATCATGTTTTTCTTGAAGGATGCAGACTTCTTCCTGTACCACTGCTTGAAGAAGGTGTCTTCCAGAAACTGGCAGTAGGACTGGGAGTTGAGCTTGACTCCATCCTCAACCCGAAAAGGCCCCACAAGCTCATCTTTGATGATACCAGCCAAAACCAGTACTCCACCTCCACCTTGCTGGCGTCTGAGTCGGACTGGAGCTCTCTGCCCTTTACCAATCCAGCCACGGGCCCATCCATCTGGCCCATCAAGACTCACTCTCATTTCATCAGTCCATAAAACCTTAGAAAAATCAGTCTTGAGATATTTCTTGGCCCAGTCTTGACGTTTCAGCTTGTGTGTCTTGTTCAGTGGTGGTCGTCTTTCAGCCTTTCTTACCTTGGCCATGTCTCTGAGTATTGCACACCTTGTGCTTTTGGGCACTCCAGTGATGTTGCAGCTCTGAAATATGGCCAAACTGGTGGCAAGTGGCATCTTGGCAGCTGCACGCTTGACTTTTCTCAGTTCATGGGCAGTTATTTTGCGCCTTGGTTTTTCCACACGCTTCTTGCGACCCTGTTGACTATTTTGAATGAAACGCTTGATTGTTCGTTGATCACGCTTCAGAAGCTTTGCAATTTTAAGAGTGCTGCATCCCTCTGCAAGATATCTCACTATTTTTGACTTTTCTGAGCCTGTCAAGTCCTTCTTTTGACCCATTTTGCCAAAGGAAAGGAAGTTGCCTAATAATTATGCACACCTGATATAGGGTGTTGATGTCATTAGACCACACCCCTTCTCATTACAGAGATGCACATCACCTAATATGCTTAATTGGTAGTAGGCTTTCGAGCCTATACAGCTTGGAGTAAGACAACATGCATAAAGAGGATGATGTGGTCAAAATACTAATTTGCCTAATAATTCTGCACTCCCTGTATATACATATATATATATATATATATGTGTTACTATGTGTATATACATATATATTATGTGTTAATTTGTGTACATACATATATATTTATGTGTTACTATGTGTATATACATATATATTTATGTGTTATTATATGTATATACATATACATTTATGTGTTAGTATGTGTATATACATATATATTTATGTGTTATTATGTGTATATACATATATATATATATATATATATATATATATATATATATGTTACTATGTGTATATACATATATAGTTATGTGTATATACATATATATTTATGTGTTACTGTGTATATACATATATATTTATGTGTTAATATGTGTATATACTGTACATATTTATGTGTTACTATGTGTATATACACATATATTTATGTGTTACTATGTGTATATACATATATATTTATGTGTTACTATGTGTATATACATATATATTTATGTGTTATTATGTGTATATACATATATATTTATGTGTTACTATGTGTATATACATATATATTTATGTGTTACTTTGTGTATATACATATATATTTATGTGTTACTATGTGTATATACTGTACATATTTATGTGTTACTATGTGTATATACACATATATTTATGTGTTACTATGTGTATATACATATATATTTATGTGTTACTATGTGTATATACATATATATTTATGTAATACTATGTGTATATACATACATATTTAAGTGTTACTATGTGTATATACATATATATTTATGTGTTACTATGTGTATATACATATTTATTATGTGTTACTATGTGTATATACATATATATGTATGTGTTACTATGTGTATATACATATATATTATGTGTTAATTTGTGTATATACATATTTATGTGTTACTATGTGTATATACATATATATTTATGTGTTATTATATGTATATACATATATATTTATGTGTTAGTATGTGTATATACATATATATTTATGTGTTATTATGTGTATATACATATATATATATATATATATATATATATATATATATATATATATATATTTATATGTTACTATGTGTATATACATATATAGTTATGTGTATATACATATATATTTATGTGTTACTGTGTATATACATATATATTTATGTGTTAATATGTGTATATACATATATATTTATGTGTTATTATGTGTATATACATATATATTTATGTGTTACTATGTGTATATACATATATATTTATGTGTCACTATGTGTATATACATATATATTTATGTTATGTTAATATGTGTATATACATATATATTGATGTGTTACTATGTGTATACACATATATATTTATGTGTTACTATGTGTATATACATACATATTTAAGTGTTACTATGTATATATACATGTATATATATGTGTTACTATGTGTATATACATATATATTATGTGTTACTATGTGTATATACATATATATGTATGTGTTACTATGTGTATATACATATATATTATGTGTTAATTTGAGTATATACATATATATTTATGTGTTACTATTTGTATATACATATATATTTATGTGTTATTATGTGTATATACATATATATTTATGTGTTACTATGTGTACATACATATATATTTATGTGTTACTATGTGTATATACATATATATTTATGTGTTAGTATGTGTATATACATATATATTTATGTGTTACTATGTGTATATACATATATATTTATGTGTCACTATGTGTATATACATATATATTTATGTTATGTTAATATGTGTATATACATATATATTGATGTGTTACTATGTGTATACACATATATATTTATGTGTTACTATGTGTATATACATACATATTTAAGTGTTACTATGTGTATATACATGTATATATATGTGTTACTATGTGTATATACATATATATTATGTGTTACTATGTGTATATACATATATATTTATGTGTTACTATGTGTATATACATATATATTATGTGTTAATTTGAGTATATACATATATATTTATGTGTTACTATTTGTATATACATATATATTTATGTGTTATTATGTGTATATACATATATATTTATGTGTTACTATGTGTACATACATATATATTTATGTGTTACTATGTGTATATACATATATATTTATGTGTTAGTATGTGTATATACATATATATTTATGTGTTACTATGTGTATATACATATATATTTATGTGTTAGTATGTGTATATACATATATATTTATGTGTTACTATGTGTATATACATATATATTTATGTGTTATTATGTGTATATACATATATATTTATGTGTTAGTATGTGTATATACATATATATTTATGTGTTATTATGTGTATATACATATATACATATATATATATATATATATATATATATATATATATATATATTTATGTGTTACTATGTTTATATACATATATAGTTATGTGTTAGTATGTGTATATACATATATATTTATGTGTTAGTATGTTTATATACATATATATTTATGTGTTACTATGTGTATATACATATATATTTATGTGTTAAGATGTGTATATACATATATATTTATGTGTTATTATGTGTATATACATATATATTTATGTGTTACTCTGTGTATATACATATATATTGATGTGTTATTATGTGTATATACATATATATTTATGTGTTACTATGTGTATATACATATATATTTATGTGTTACTATGTGTATATACATATATATTTCTGTGTCACTATGTGTATATACGTATATATTTATGTGTTATTATGTGTATATACATATATATTTATGTGTTACTGTCTGTCTATACATATATATTTATGTGTTACAATGTGTATATACATAAATATTTATGTCTTAGTATGTGTATATACATATATATTTATGTGTTACTATGTGTATATACATATATATTTATGTGTTACTATGTGTATATACATATATATTTATTTGTTACTATGTGTATATACATATATATTTATGTTTTACTATGTGTATATACATATATATATATATATATATATATATATATATATATATATATATATATATATATATATATATATATATATGTGTTAGTATGTGTATATACATATATATATGTATATATATATACATATATATTTATGTGTTACTATGTGTATATACAGATATATGTATGTGTTAATATGTGTCTATACATATATTTATGTGTTATGTTTATATACAGATATATTTATGTGTTACTATGCGTATATACATATATATTTATGTGTTATTATGCGTATATACATATATATTTATGTGTTACTATGTGTATATACATATATATTTATGTGTTACTATGTGTATATACATATATATTTATGTGTTACTATGTGTATATACACATATATATATATATATATATATATATATATATATATTTATGTGTTACTATGTGTATATACATATATATCTATGTGTTACTATGTGTATATACATATATATTTATGTGTTACTATGTGTATATACATATTTATGTGTTAGTATGTGTATATACATATATATATTCTACCCGTATGAGACTGAATCTTTAATTCTTTATTTTCATTACAAGTAATCACTTACAGCAGTCACCGGGTAGACTCCACTAGCATCATTCATTGCTTCAAAAAAGAATAGGAAAACTTCTACACACTGTCACATGGACGTTTATTGTATGTTTACATATGTGTGACAGTGAAAAATAAGCACAGATAATCAGTATAAAAGCTTCCATAATAGATTATATTAATAATAAGGCAATATGGCTCAACAATTCTACTCAATGCAGACGATTGCTAACTTTGAGGGCAACAGACCTTCCTTAGAAGAGACTTTTGAGAATAAACTGGATTTGATTGATATCAGTGATGCCTTCATGTCTATGGAGAGGGCCCTGCTCAGTGAATACAAATTATGGTGGGACAAACGCTCATTAGAGAAATATATGTCCCTAACAATGATTCCTAGGGGCCTACGTTTGAGGAAATATCCTACCTTTTTGATCCCAGATGATAAGTTCATTCAAGAATGGAATACGATTCTATCAGAATGCTCTCTCCGTTTGATGGCACTCATTGTACAACATAAGGACAAAAAACTAGCTGAAGCAAGAGAACACATAGAAGAAGTACAGAGGGACCTCAATACATTCATGGACCATCCTGATTACCCTAAACTAGACGGAATCTTACAATCCACGGTTGATAAAGCGAAGAAGGAAATGGATAACATCAAATGTAAGAAATACTCCAGAGATCTAGAGGACTATAAAAGTCACAAAGTATACAACTGGAAGTCAAGGAAATTCCCAAGGAGAAAATCGGGAAATAAAAAGATGCTCCAGGGAAAGGGAGAAAATAAGCCCCAGAAACGTGTTTCATTCTCTGACACTGACCCTGAGTCAAATGAGGATGATGATCTGCAGGACTTTGTTAATTTCATGACCAGCGAACAGTCTTCAGAAGATGATGGCGGAGCATCAGGCCAGATGACAGTGGTCACAACCAACACAGCCCCTCCTGTTCCTCAGTTGACCCATGCTAATATTCCACTCCCTGATACTACACCTTCCACACAAATATATGAGCCAATAGGTGCTCTGGTTAATACCAGTCAGTCAGATCCCCCTAAGCCACCTAGGGGTAACAAATATAAAAAGGCACAGGTTACCCCTAAAACAGATCCTAAAGTAAGCCAGCAGGTTTTTCAAGTGGCATTAGGCCAAGAAGAAGGAGGAGGAAGAGGAATTCTCAGACAGGGCCAAAAGAGGGAACAATACACACTAAGGAGAGGCAGGCAGGGCAACAGATACAGAGATCAAATGTGATCAATTTATCTAGTGTCCCATTAACTAAACCAGAGGAAGAAGTACTCAGTTTAGGCCTTAACTTTGTACCATCTACTAAATTTAATGTCTTCAACACACTGTTAGATTTGAACAGGTTCATTCGCAGTCTCACACTTAACAAGTTCTATAGACTTAACCCCACTGAGGATATAGGCATCATAGCTCCAGACACTACCCCGCAACACGATTACTTTAACATAACAGAGGCTAGTGACTTCTTAAATCTCTATACATTGGAGAGGGAAGGCTTGAGTGAGGAAGTGACCATTAACTGTCATAAAGGCTTTAAGCCCAAGTCAGTTTTTTATCCTACTCAATGTAGGGGCACTGCCCTGGAGTTGTTTCAACGACGTATGGAGGAAGATCTGGTAAGACTAGATCGGGAGCAAAAAGTAACAAAAAGCAACCTGACAAGGGGTCAGAGATTGGCTTTGAACAAACTTCGGAAGAGAGAAGACATTATAGTGAAGCAGTCCGATAAAGGGGGCTCTGTTGTTGTGTTGGACCGTAATTATTACATCTCCGAGGCACACAGACAACTTCAGGACCAAGAGGTCTATGAAAAGTTACCAGGGGACCCCACACGGCTCTTTGGAGCACTATTACTAGACCTATTAGATGATGGTAGGTACCAAGGCCTACTAGACGATGACACCTTTGATTTCCTGAACACTAAACATCCTGTGGTGCCGATATTCCATCACCTCCCCAAGGTACATAAGTCCTTGGAGGAGGTTAAGGGACGGCCCATAGTTTCAGGAATAGGGTCACTTCTTGAGAATCTGGGCAATTGGCTCGAATCACTATTACAACCACTGGTTTATAAATTACCGTCTTTTTTAAGAGACACTAAACATCTACTAAACATATTGAGCACCTGCGAATGGGAAGACCATATGTCATGGCTGGCCATTGATGTGGTAGGGCTGTACTCGGCCATTCCACATGAACAAGGCCTATTAGCCACGCGTTATATGCTTGACCGATTTAGTGATTACTCTGCTAACTTGAAGAATTACATCCTTCAAGTATTGAAATTCTCACTGACACACAATTATTTCGAATTCTTGGGCGATCATTACCTACAGAAGAGAGGCACGGCCATGGGGGCCAAATTTGCCCCAGCCTATGCCAACATCTTCATGGGCTATTGGGAGCACCAATACATCTACAGTGACCAAAATCCATTCTTCAAATCCATTATTGGATATAAAAGGTACATTGACGATCTCCTATTTGTGTGGTCTGGCACACAGTCAGACAGTGAATTGTTTGTTGATTATCTCAACAACAATGAAATGGGATTACATTTTACCTACACTTTTGAGAAGAACGAGCTTCCATTCCTGGATTTAGTCCTAACCAGACTTCCAGGGGAAAACAGAGTAATCACTTCACTGTATGTCAAACCTATTTCATCTAACACCTACTTACATGCCAGAAGTAATCATCCTCCGCATACCAGTTATGGAATAGCCAAAGGACAATTTTTGCGAATTCGGCGCAATTGTTCAGAGGATGACAGCTTTCTGGCAGAAAGTGAAAAACTAACCAAGAGGTTGTTGGAGCGTGGTTATGACATCAATGTGGTGCACAAAGCACTCGATGATGTCAAACATTTCAATAGGAATTCTCTCCTTGAGACCAGAAGAGTAACAAAGGAAGCTAGACAAAAGCCCACCTTTGTGACTACTTATAGTCCCCAATACTACTCAATCTGTAAAATACTGCGCAAGAATCTGCCAATTTTGTTGGGAGATGACTTTCTTAAAGATGATATCAAGGAAGGTTGCTTTTGTGTAGCAAGACGAAATACAACCATCGGCAATCAAATTTCGCCATCAATGCTCAAGAAATCAAAACCACAAAGTACTTGGCTTTCACAGAAGGGACACTATAAATGTGGTAATAGTACCTGCAAGGCCTGCGGTTATGTCATCACGGGGAAATTTTTCCAATCCCTGGCCACGCAAAAAGTGTACTCGCTATCACAATGTACAAACTGTAGATCGACCTTTGTGATCTACATGATTACATGCAGCCTTTGTAAGAAACAATATATAGGGTGCACCTCCCGGGAAGCCAGGGAGAGGATCCGTGCCCACCTTAATGACATCGAAAGGGGGATAACACCCACTGGAGCCTCCAAACACTTTGTGGATGAGCACAATTAGGACATAAGCACATTCACCTGGACTGTGATTGACCAGATAAAAAGGAAGCCGAGAGGTGGAGATAGATTGAAGGACCTCCTTGCCAAAGAAGTGTTCTGGATCTTCACCCTAGGCAGTCGGCAACCATCCGGTCTAAACATTGAAACGGATCTAATCAACCATTGGTAATGGATTGTCCCTTACCTGCTTTTGTATATATTACATTGTGTCTTCAAACAGTGTAATATTTAAATAAGCAACTGAGAAAAAAATTCTCAATCTGTATTTAAGTACTAAAATACACAAAAGTAATTACTTTCTTGTGTATGTTCCCAGCTTAGTTAGCTAGCCTTATTTATTTTTATTCGATGTAGGAATTAAAGTTGATTAATAGGAGGGCTTCAATCTATCATGACACGATAACATTTGGATTCGCAAAAAATATAAAGTTAATATAGATATAAGCTTGAATCCAATAATATAGTGGTTGTTGTGATTGGCTACATGCCCTCTTGTTTACCAACCAAAAATCACTCTTAGGTTACTATAACACCACTCTTAGATTATTTAAACATATAAACATCTAAATATGTATCTAGTACTAAGCACACAAACCCCGTGTTCACCTAATTAGAATTAGTGTAAGATGAATTTAACACAGTCGCTACTTTCTATAATAAGCAGTAAATATGTATGACCATAAGCAAAACTTGGTATACATTTAGCATATAATGCGATCAGATTAGTAGTAACTGGTTGGTAACTAAATGATTTAATTAGTTCAAATATTCTTTTCTTCTTCTTTCACTTGTTAATCCACGAAATTATTAGTTTATGTTGAACAGGGCACTAGTAAGGCTATTTACATATTAATAAAATGAAATAATTTTTCAGAAAATCACATTTTCACAGCAGTAAGGTTATATACATACATATAACAAAATAAAATAAATGATTTCTTAGAGAATTCCACTATCACAGCATTAGGCACTCAACCGTACATAGGTAATTTTCCATAATAGGTATACACCCACTAGTAACATAGGTAGGTCAGGCTATCCAATAGCAAGTTAGCATAGTCTATATCAGTCTGAATAGGGCATTAGGGCAGTATTCTGTCTATGATTAAGGCTCCCAAGGAGCTGAAACGCGTCAGACGCCCACCCCAGCCCCTTTTCTGCTGTCCATCATAGCCATTTGCCTTGTATATACATCTTAGAAGCTTTTATTCTGTTGCTAATAAATATTCACTTTTGCTTTGAGCTCCCTGTCCGGACCTTTCTTTTGTTCCACTATATATATATATGTATTTATGTGTTAGTATGTGTATATACATATATATTTATGTGTTAGTATGTGTATATACATATATATTTAGGTGTTAGTATGTGTATATACATATATATTTATGTGTTATTATGTGTATATACATATATATTTATGTGTTATTATGTGTATATACATATATATATATTTATATGTCATGTGTATATACATATATATTTATGTGTTAGTATGTGTATATACATATATATTTATGTGTTATTATGTGTATATACATATATATTTATGTGTTATTATGTTTATATACATATATATCCTATATTATAAAAGACAAGAGTTTGTCTGAAGCCGTCATGCGCAGTTCAGACAAACTCTTGCAGCTGATCGCACGCGCACCCACCCGACAGCAGCGCGAGGACCGGACAGCAGAGCTGATCGCGCGTGCAGGGGAGAACCGGGCAGCAGAGCTGATCGCGCGCGCAGGGGAGAAGAGAGAGAGAGAGAGAGAGAGAGAGAGAGAGAGATATCACACAACACGGCCCGTGTCAACGGGCTTTAGGACTAGTATATATATATATATGTGTTATTATGTGTATATACATATATATTTATGTGTTATTATGTGTATATACATATATATTTATGTGTTATTATGTTTATATACATATATATTTATGTGTTAATATGTGTATATACATATATATTTATTTGTTATGTGTATATACATATATATGTATGTGTTACTATGTGTATATACATATATATTTATGTGTTATGTGTATATACATATATACTTATGTGTTATGTGTATATACATATGTATTTATGTGTTAATATGCCTAAATGTATATATATTTACAATTTGCTGCCATCACTGCACTACTTACCCCCCTTCACTGCGCAAATTCTCATGTCGTGTCTGTCGGCATGAGAACGAGGCTCCCATTGAAGCCTATGGAAGTGCACTCTCGTGAGCGCGATACAACCTCACGTTTGCATTACTGCTAACTTGTAATATCAGCACACACTTGGTGTGCTGGTATTACTTAGTGGAGCGCAAATATTGCTTTTGCAAAAGCAATATTTTGCACTCCACTTGTAATCTAGCCCTCAAATGGCAAAAGACACTAGTTTAAACTCTATAAAAAGAAATACTAATGGCACTCCCTACGTATATATAGAGCCACTGAGGGATTTTTATCAAGCCATCAACCGCAAATACACTGGAGTTCCGCAGCGTAATTGTAGCGAGCTTCATTCGCCCTATTTATTAAAGCCTACAGACCGGCAAAAGTTGAATTTTGTGACGTAACATATGATCCGCCGGTTTCAATCCTACACAGATCAATGCTTACGTCGTTACAGATGTTCCGAATATAAATTCGGCACTATCTGACACCTTTTGCTAGTTAACAAATTTCTAACAGGTACGCTCGCTACTATTCCGGCCCAGCGTACCTGGTTTTCAATCCGCCACCCTGGAGGCCGCGGATGCCATAGGAATCAATGGGAGTCTGAAAGCAGTGAAAGCTTATGTTTGCTGCTGCCCAATATCCCATTGATTTCTATAGTAGAAAACAAATTACTTTACACCTAACATCCTAACATGTTCCCCGAGTCTAAACACCCCTAATCTGCTGCCCCGACATCGCCGCCACCTATATAAAGTTATTAACCCCTATCCCACCGCTCCCGGACCCTGCCGCAACTAAATAAATGTATTAACCTCTATCCCTCTGCTCCCGGAGCCCACCGCAATTCTAATAAAGTTATTAACCCATATCCCTCCGCTCCTGGAGCCCACCGCAACTAAATTAATGTATTAACCCCTAAACCCCTGGCCTCCCACATCACTACCACTTATTAAACCTATTAACCCCTAAACCGCCAGCCTCCCACATCGCCATAAATTAAATTAAGCTATTAACCCCTAAACCTAACAACCCGCTAACTTTACATTAAATCTTAACTCATCCCTATCTTATAATAAATTTAAACTTACCTCTAGAATTAAATTAAACTATATTAAACTATTAATTAACCTACCCTAACTATTAAACTAAAATTACATTAAACTAACAATTAAATTAACTATATTACATATTTAAAACCTAACCCTACTTAAGTTATTTAAATCTACTATAAAGAATTACTAAGTTACACAAAATAAAAAACACTAAGTTACACAAAATAAAAAACAATAAGTAACACAAAATAAAAAAAAAAATATCAAATATTTAAACTAATTACACCTAATCTAAGAGCTCTATCAAAATAGAAAAGCCCCTCAAAATAAAAAAAAAACCCTAGCCTACAATAAACTACCAATGACCCTTAAAAGGGCCTTTTGCGGGGCATTGCCCCAAATAAATCAGCTCTTTTACCTGTAAAAAAAAAATACAAACAACCCCCCAACAGTAAAACCCACCACCCACACAACCAACACCCCAAATAAAACCCTATCTAAAAAACCTAAGCTTCCCATTGCCCTGAAAAGGGAATTTGTATGGCCATTGCCCTTAAAAGGGCATTTAGCTCTTTTACTGCCCAGACCCTACTCTAAAATTAAAACCCACCCAATAAACCCTTAAAAAGACCTAACACTAACCCCCGAAGATCCACTTACAGTTTTTTGAAGACGGGACATCCATCCTCATCCAAGCGGCAGAAGTCCTCAGCAAAGTCGGCAGAAGTCTTCATCCAAGCGGGCCGAAGTCCTCCTCGAAGCTGGCAGAAGTCTTCATCAAGATGGCATCTTCTATATTCATCCATCCGGCGTGGAGCCGCTCCATCTTCAAGACATCCGGCGCAGAGCATCCTCTTCTTCCGACGTCTGTTGCAGAATGAAGTTTCCCTTTAAATGACATCATCCAAGATGGCGTCTCTTACATTAAAATTGGCTGATAGAATTCTATTAGCCGATTGGAATTAAGGGGAAAAAAATCCTATTGGATGTTGAAATCAGCCAATAGGATTGAGCTTGCATTCTATTGGCTATTCCAATCAGCCAATAGAATGTGAGCTCAATCCTGTTGGCTGAAGCTGGCAGAAGTCTTCATCAAGACGGCATCTTCTATATTCATCCATCCGGCGTGGAGCCGCTCCATCTTCAAGACATCCGGCGCAGAGCATCCTCTTCTTCCGACGTCTGTTGCAGAATGAAGTTTCCCTTTAAATGACATCATCCAAGATGGCGTCTCTTACATTAAAATTGGCTGATAGAATTCTATTAGCCAATCAAAATTAAAGGGGGAAAATCCTATTGGCTCTTGGAATCAGCCAATAGGATTGAGTTTTCATCCTATTGGCTTATCCAATCAGCCAACAGGATTGAGCTCACATTCTATTGGCTGATTGGAATAGCCAATAGAATGCAAGCTCAATCCTATTGGCTGATTTCAACATCCAATAGGATTTTTTTCCCCTTAATTCCAATCGGCTGATAGAATTCTATCAGCCAATCAGAATGTAAGAGACGCCATCTTGAATGATGTCATTTAAAGTGAAACTTCATTCTGCAACAGACGCTGGAAAAAGAGGCTACTGTTGGGAATTTGTTTGTATTTTTTTTTTACAGGTAAAAGAGCTGATTTATTTGGGGCAATGCCCCCGCAAAAGGCCCTTTTAAGGGCCATTGGTAGTTTATTGTAGGCTAGGTTTTTTTTTATTTTGGGGGGGCTTTTTTATTTTGAAAGGGCTATTAGATTAGGTGTAATTATTTTAAATATTTGATAATTTATATTTTATTTTGTGTAACTTAGTGTTTTTTAATTTGTGCAACTTAGTGTTTTTCATTTTGTATAACTTAGTTGTTTTTTTTTTTTGTAACTTATTAATTTTTTATAGTAGATTTAAATAATTTACGCCTAGATTACGAGTTTTGCGTTAGAGGCTGTGCGGTGCTAACGAGCAGTTTATGCTCACCGCTCACTTACAGACATCGCTGGTATTACCGGCTTTTACAAACCCGGCGTTAGCCGCAAAAAGTGAGCGTAGAGCAAAATTTAGCTCTACATCTCACCTCAATACCAGCGCTGCTTACATTAGCGGTGAGCTGGTAAAACGTGCTCGTGCACAATTTCCCCATAGGGATCAATAGGGGATTGCCGGCTGAAAAAAAAACCTAACACCTGCAAAAAAGCAGCGTAAAGCTCCTAACGCAGCCCCATTGATTCCTATGGGGAAACACATTTTATGTCTACACATAACACCCTAACATGAACCCAGAGTCTAAACACCCCTAATATTACACTTATTAACCCCTAATATGCCGCCCCCAACATCGCTGACACCTGCTTTATATTATTAACCCCTAATCTGCCGCTCCGGACACCGCCGCCACCTACATTATACTTATGAATCCCTAATCTGCCGCCCCAACATCGACGCCAAATACATTTTATTTATTAATCCCTAATCTGCCACCCACTATGTCGCCGCAACCAACCTACATTTATTAACCCCTAATCTGCCGCCCCCAACGTCGCCGCCACTATAATAAAGTTATTAACCCCTAAGTCTAACCCTAACACCTCCTAACTTAAATATAATTAAAATAAATCTAAATAAAATTACTTCTACAATTAACTAAATTATTCCTATTTAAAACTAAATACTTACCTATAAAATAAACCATAAGCTAGCTACAATATAACTAATAGTTACATTGTAGCTAGCTTAGGGTTTATTTTTATTTTACAGTCAACTTTTTATTTATTTTAACTAGGTACAATAGTTATTAAATAGTTATTAACTATTTAATAACTACCTAGCTAAAATAAAGACAAATTTACCTGTAAAATAAAACATAACCTAAGTTACAATTACATCTAACACTACACTATAATTAAATTAATTACCTAAATGAAATACAATTAATTACAACTAAATAAAATGATCTAAAGTATGAAAAAAACAAACACTAAATTACAGAAAATAATAAAGAAATTACAAGATTTTTAAACTAATTACACCTAATCTAATCCCCCTAACAAAATAAAAAAGCCCCCCAAAATAAAAAAGCCCTACCCTACACTAAATTACAAATAGCCCTTAAAAGGGCCTTTTGCGGGGCATTGCCCCAAAGTAATAGGCTCTTTTACCTTTAAAAAAAAAAAAAGTACAAATACCCCCTCAACATTAAAACCCACCACCCACACAACCAACCCTACTCTAAAACCCACCCAATCCCCCCTTAAAAAAACCTAACACTAACCCCTTGAAGATCACCCTACCATGAGAAGTCTTCACCCCAACTGGGCAGAAGTGGTCCTCCAGACGGGCAGAAGTCTTCATCCAACCGTGCAGAAGTGGTCCTCCAGACGGGCAAAAGTCTTCATCCAGACAGCATCTTCTATCTTCATCCATCCGGCGTGGAGCGGGTCCATCTTCAAGACATCCGACATGAAGCATCCTCTTCTGTCCATGGCCAACGACTGAATGAAGGTTCTTTAAATGGCATCATCCAAGATGGCGTCCCTTCAATTCCGATTGGCTGATAAAATTCTATCAATCGGAATTAAGGTAGAAAAAAAATCCTATTGGCTGATGCAAGTAGAGCTGGTATTGAGGTGAGATGTGGAGCTAAATTTTGCTCTACGCTCACTTTTTTGTGGCTAACGCCGGGTTTGTAAAAACTCGTAATACCAGCGCTGTCTGTTAGTGAGCAGTGAGCATAAATTGCTCGTTAGCACCGCATAGCCTCTAACGCAAAACTCGTAATCTAGGCGTAAGAGAGGTGAGTAAAATGGCTGCAAGCCGCACATGGCAAACAAAGCAGGGTGAAACCCTGACAGATCATAATCATTGTGACTTACAGGAGACTCTTATTAAAGTATTATTTCCATTATCCAACATAAGAGGATGGTTTTAAATATTTTCTTTCCCATTTTTTAATTCTGTATATTATTAAAAGTTATATTTGAGTTGCACAAAAAACACCACTCTATGGTTTGAACCCCATTTTGAGTTATTTGCATATAAATGAACCTAGAGTGCTGAACATGTATTCTTTTTGATGGAATTTATTCCACCATTTTTTAGTACTAGTTAAAAACACTCACAGGATAAAAAGATTAGAATAACTAGAACTTAGTCTGTTACTGATATCAGTGTGGTAAATAAAGTTTGTTACCAATCTGCTTTTTCTGGTCAGGATGACCGTGCCAGTCACAGACTGCGTCCGTGCCTTTCTTTTTAGAATCTCTTGACCTCAATGCATTTCATTTGCCCTTTAAACAAACTTTTTCAAGTATATTTGAGAGATCTGATTCATTATACGTAAACCAGCTTTATATTTTCTTTGTTGGATCCTCCTCCTGATGACACCAACCAATCCGCTTCACCTGCACATTTTTCATGCTTATAAGGAGAGAGAGGATTTTAACCAGTCTGCAGCTCAGAGTTGAGGTTACTGTTGCTTTAAATTTCGCACGGTCAGCTTAGAGCGCTCAGAAATTGCTTCTGAGCTATGCACAGTATGTTTTACTTCACCTGCGATAAACTTCTACTTGTTACCCTCAGGAGTTTGGCTTTAGCGCTCACCGGTAGCGCAGGTGCACTGAGGGTTAACTGGTTTAGACTGCTTTTTCAGCGCACCTTTTCTGTGTTTTAGGTCTTTCATGTTCCTGTGTTGCTGTAACATTATCAGCGTGTAGGAAGGATCTAAGGACCGGTGGAGATGGTAAGGCACTTTTATCATCAGAAATTGGCTTCAAATGGGGGGGTACAAATTTTATTTAACCCTCTGTGTGCTGTTTTTTGTTTGCTATGTAAGCCTATTACTATTACTATTGAGGGTTAATCAGTTTTATAATGTTTATTTTATTCTCCTGATACATTGACCCCAGTTTGTGTTTGCTTTGTAAGGATTCTCAAGTGCCTCTCCCTGCTCAGCTTTGTACCTCATGTGCAGGGGTCAAGTCCTACAAAACAAAAGTGTGGTACCTCACCCTGATTTTACCCCCTCACAATTAATATTGTTTTATATACACACAGACACACACACACAGACACACACACACACACACACAGACACACATACATACACACAGACACAGACACACACACATACACACAGACACACACACATACACACAGACACACACAGACACAAACACACACAGACACACACACACAGCCACACACACACAGACACAAACACAGACACACACACACACAGACACAAACACACACAGACACACACGCACACATACATACACAGACACACACACAGACATACAAACACATATACACACACTTATATACACAGACACACACAGACACAAACACACACAGACACACACACACAAAGACACAAACACACACAGACACACACACACATACATAAACAGACAAACACACAGACACACACACATACACACTTATATACACAGACACACACACAAACAGACACACACAGACATACATACACACACACATATACACACACATACACACATACACACATATACAAACATATATACACACATACACACACAGACACACACAAACACACACATATACACACACAGACACACAGACACAAACACACACAAATAGACACACACACACAGACAAACACACAAACACACACAGACAGACATGTACACACACAGACACACACCCACACACACAGACACGTACACAAACACACACACACACACAGGCACACAGACACAAACACACACAGTCACACACACACAAAAACACACATAAACACACACACATGCATACATACATACATACATACACACACACTGTATTTATATGTATATAATCTATACACTCTGGTTAATTAAAGCAAATTAAAACCAATGAACAGTTGAATGGTTGCCTTTGGGCCTGAGAATGGACACCCATGGTTAAATTTGTACATGGAAATTGAGCTCTTGTCTAAACCATTTATTAACTTGCATTATTATTACATAATTCTGTGCTGTATTAACATGATTATATATTCACTGCTGCAGTGCTACTTTATATATATAGCAGCTTACCTGTAGACATCTGATTGTGCAGAAGTCTCAATGGTACTAAAGCTGATTCTTCAAAAAGTTCATCATGAGAATTATGTGAGAAATATGTGTCAGAGAAAAGCTTGGGATCAAACTCTTCCATCAGATAATGCTTCAGAGAGCTGGAATCTGAGCTTGACTCCATCCTTGCGATCAGAGGGTAAAGGTGGCTCACACTCAGATGCACCTGAGTTTTATACTATAAATGTTTATTTAATCACACTAGATAAATATCATAAGTGACTCATGGTCATCATAAGACAGATATTAGGTTGAACTTGTGATTAGCTGTGTACCATTCTGAAAAATATTTGTATATGATGTTTATTATATTATTAAAAGTTTGAATATATTAAATTTTAATACTAGTGATTTAACTTTTCTAGAACCAAGTAATTATTGTAAGATCTGGCTCATGAAAGAATAATCTAATTTATCTATATATCTATCTCTCTATCTCTCTCTTGATATATATATATATATATATATATATATATATATATATATAGACCGGGTACACAACCCATGACCCTGCAACATGCTCAGCCCTGGGTGCTCAGTGACACTCACAAGAAGCTGTGCTGTCACCAAAGTCACAGGTAGTTAACCCCAGACAGGTCTGGGTGCAAGAACCATAGGGGAAAATACAAAACAAATTAATACAATACACAGAGAAAACCCTACACTCACTAGCAAGCTCACAGCTAAGATTTAAAAGCAAAAATGAAAAGGTTAGTTACCACATCTGGCCAAATGGGACGAGCCCAGGTACCACATCAAGGTCCTTTCCAAAACCTGGGACCATAAAACAGTCACACAATGCAAGCTCTCAAATCCAAACAAACTGGGAACAATTGAAGGGTGCACAGGCTTATGTAATCACCCCAGTAATAAACAAAACACGGAGGGGGACTGCACTCCTAGACCGGACCGAGTACACATCCCATGACCCTGCAACATGCTCAGCCCTGGGTGCTCAGTGACACTCACAAGAAGCTGTGCTGTCACCAAAGTCACAGGCAGTTAACCCCAGACAGGTCTGGGTGCAAGAACCATAGGGGAAATTACAAAACAAATTAACACAACACACATAGAAAACCCTACACTCACTAGCAAGCTCACAGCTAAGATTTAAAAGCAAAAATGGAAAGGTTAGTTACCGCATCTGGCCAAATGGGACAAGCCCAGGTACCACATCAAGGTCCTTTCCAAAACCTGGGACCATAAAACAGTCACACAATGCAAGCTCTCAAATCCAAACAAACTGGGAACAATTGAAGGGTGCACAGGCTTATGTAACCACCCCAGTAATAAACAAAACACGGATGGGGACTGCACTCCTAGACGGGACCGAGTACACATCCCATGACCCTGCAACATGCTCAGCCCTGGGTGCTCAGTGGCACTCACAAAAAGCTGTGCTGTCACCAGAGTCACAGGCAGTTAACCCCAGACAGGTCTGGGTGCAAGAACCATAGGGGAAATTACAAAACAAATTAATACAACACACAGAGAAGAAAACCCTACACTCACTAGCAAGCTCACAGCTTAGATTTAAAAGCAAAAATGGAAAGATTAGTTACCGCATCTGGCCAAATGGGACAAGCCCAGGTACCTTGACAAGGTCCTTTCCAATACCTGGGACCCTAAAACAGCCACACAATGCAAGCTCTCAAATCCAAACAAACTGGGAACAAGTGAAGGGTGCACAGGCTTATGTAATAACCCCAGTAATATACAAAACACGGAAGGGGACTGCATTCCTAGACCGGACCGGGTACACATCCCATGACCCTGCAACATGCTCAGCCCTGGGGGCTCAGTGGCACTCATAAGAAGCTGTGCTGTCAACAGAGTCACAGGCAGTTAACCCCAGACAGGTCTGGGTGCAAGAACCATAGGGGAAATTACAAAACAAATTAATACAACACACAGACAAAACCCTGCACTCAATAGCAAGCTCACAGCTAAGATTTAAAGCAAAAATGGATAGGTTAATTACCGCATCTGGCCAAATGGGACAAGCCCAGGTACCACTGAGCACCCAGGGCTGAGCATGTTGCAGGGTCATGGGATGTGTACCCGGTCCAGTCTAGGAGTGCAGCCCCCTTCCGTGTTTTGTATATTTACTGGGATGATTACATAAGCCTGTGCACCTTTCACTTGTTCCCAGCTTGTTTGGATTTGAGTGCTTGCATTGTGTGGCTGTTTTAGGCTCCCAGGTTTTGGAAAGGACCTTGACGTGGTTCCTGGGCTTGTCCCATTTGGCCAGATGCGGTAACTAACCTTTCCATTTTTGCTTGTAATTCTTAGCTGTGAGCTTGCTAGTGAACAATATCCATCTATCTATCTATCTATCATCTATCTATCCATCTATCTATCTATCTATCTATCTACCTATCTATCTATCTATCTATCTATCTATCTATCTATCATCAATCTATCTATTTACCTATGCATCTATCATCTATCTATCTATCGATCTATCTATCTGTCTGTCTACCTATGTATGTATTATCTATCTATTTACCTATCTATGTATCTATTTATCTATCATATATCTATCTATCTATAAATCTACCCACACACAGATATATATATATGTTGCGGGTAAGGTCACATATTAGGTAATCCTACCCGAACGGCTGTGGATAAAGCCCGATGTAACATCATAAATCTCCTCAGAGTGCACCGAGTTACTGCATCAAATATTTATATATATATATATATATACGATGTAGTGTTTTCCCCCATCTTCACTATCTTTTGTGGCTCTGCCTAAGGGTTGAAGGGGGCCAAAGCCCCTCTTGTAAACCTCATTCCCCAAGGTTCACTTGGGGTGGATGCCAGAGGATCGGCAGGGCGCCTTCCTGGAACCCACCTGGCGGAGGCAAAAAAAATAGTTAAAATGGGGGAATTACACTACATAGGGCTTTACCCACAGCCGCTTGAGTAATGTCTTTTTTACCCGGGTAATCCTATGATTACTCTGATTTCTTACTTTACCCGTAACATATAAATATAGATGTATGGAAATCTCAGTTTGTTAGGGGTCTGCATTCACATTTTAGAGTTTGCAACCATAAGGGTACGGGTGTAGAATATAGTATATATTGCAATTTTTTTTTATTTTTTTTTAAATACTTCACTCACTGGAACTTTTATCATGTGATCTAATTTAAAATCCACATTTAACATTTCATAGCATGTTTCATTATTGAAAGTGTAACACTAGTGCAATAGATATTCATCATTTATTTTGCTGGTTTTCTTTTAATTAATTGGGCATGTTATATAACGTATTTTCACTTAGAGAGCGCCCCCTAGCTTCTGGTATTACGTGATGTGACATTTTCTAAAGTAAATCCGAAGTACTAGATTACAAGTGGAGTGCAAGTAATTAGCCAGGTAAATCATGTTATTTAGAAATGAAGGATTGTTATCTGCTGGCACTGGGGAAGCACAAACTAGTTCTCAATATAGTACTGAAAAAGGAGAAACTGACACAAGAATAATAACAGTGTTTATTATGAACGTATTGCAATAACACAAATCAGTAATTAGCTTATAAATGTATTACAGTGCAGTAACACAAGGCTGTCATTTTGGAGGAAGGAGCAGGGAAATAAGGAGCTCAGTTTTGGAGAGATTTATCTTAAGGTAATGAGAGGACAACCAGGATGAAATATTAAATGTGTGTTTTTATTAATAGAACCCCAAAATAAAGTGTCCCCAAAGGGCCACAATGTAAGGGGACATGAAAAAGTCCACCCATAGTAAAATGTATAAAGTCACTGATGAAATAAAATGGTGAATAATCTTCCTTGCAGTCCTACAGCCTGATGTCACCTCACGCTGTCTGGAGCTGGACAGATGTAAGTCTATAAGAAGCAAGAAAACAAGAGGCACCATGTAGCATAGCTGCAAGGTATACAAAGGTTCTACCTATACAAATGATAGCTGATTTCTGTTGAAGATCGTCCTGCTTTTGTTGCATTGCTTTACAGTGTTTCATAAATGTGAGGAACTCATTTGGATACTTAAAGGGATAGAAAAGTCTAAATTAAACTTATGATTCAGAGAGAGCAGGTCATTGTAACTCAATTTTAAATTCACTTCTGTTATCAAATGTGTTTTGTTCTCTTGTTATCCCTTGTTGATAAAGAATACGCACATATCCTACACTAGTCAGCCAGCTGCTGATTGGTGTCTGCACACTTTTGTCTCTTGTGATTGGCTAACTATCACCTAGATTACGAGTTTTGCGTTAACAGGAGTGCGGTGCTAACAAGCAGTTTATGCTCACCGCTCACCTACAGACATCGCTGGTATTACGGGTTTTTACAAACCCAGCATTAGCCGCAGAAAAGTGAGCGGAGAGCAAAATTTTGCTCCACATCTCACCTCAATACCAGCGCTGCTTATGGTAGCGGTGAGCTGGTTAAACGTGCTCGTGCACGATTTCCCCATAGGAATCAATGGGGGAGAGCCGGCTGAAAAAAAACCTAACACCTGCAAAAAAGCAGCGTAAAGCTCCTAACGCAGCCCCATTGATTCCTATGGGGAAATACTTTTTATGTCTACACCTAACACCCTAACATGAACCCCGAGTCTAAACACCCCTAATCTTACACTTATTAACCCCTAATCTGCCGCCCCCGACATTGCCGACACCTACATTGTATTATTAACCCATAATCTGCCGCTCCGGACACTGCCGCCACCTACATTATATGTATTAACCCCTAATCTACTGCCCCCAACATCGCTGAACCCTACATTTTATTTATTAACCCCTACTCTGCCGCCCCCAATGTTGCCGCCACCTACTTACACTTATTAACCCCTAATCTGCCGCCCCCAACGTTGCCACCACTATATTAAAGTTATTAACCCTTAAACATAAATCTAACCCTAACCCCCCCTAACTTAAATATAATTTAAATAAATCTAAATAAAATTACTACAATTAACTAAATTATTCCTATTTAAAACTAAATACTTACCTATAAAATAAACCCTAAGATAGCTACAATATAACTAATAGTTACATTGTAGCTAGCTTAGGATTTATTTTTATTTTACAGGCAACTTTGTATTTATTTTAACTAGGTAGAATAGTTATTAAATAGTTATTAACAATTTAATAGCTACCTAGTTAAAATAAATACAAATTGACCTGTAAAATAAAACTTAACTTAAGTTACAATAACACCTAACACTACACTACAATGAAATGAATTCCCTAAATTAACTACAATTAAATATAATTAAATAAAATTATCTAAAGTACGAAAAAACCCCACTAAATTACAGAAAATAATAAAATAATTACAAGTTTTTTAAACTAATTACACGTAATCTAATCACCCTAATAAAATAAAAAAAAATAAAAAATAATAAAAAGCCCTACCCTATACTAATTTACAAATAGCCCTTAAAAGGGCCTTTTGAGGGGCATTGCCCCAAAGTAATCAGCGCTTTTACCTGTAAAAAAAAGTACAATACCCCCCCAACATTTAAACCCACCACCCACACACCCAACCCTACTCTAAAACCAACCCAATCCCAAAACCTTACACTAACCCCTTGAAGATCACCCTACCTTGAGAAGTCTTCACCCAACCAGGCCGAAGTCCTCAACGAAGCCGGGCGAAGTGGTCCTCCAGATGGACAGAAGTCTTCATCCAAGTCAGGAAGAAGAGGTCCTCCAGACGGGCAGAAGTCTTCTTCTAGACGGCATCTTCTATCTTCATCCATCCGGCGCAGAGTGGGTCCATCTTCAAGACATCCGATGTGGAGCATCCTTCCTGGCTGATGACTAAGCGATGAATGAAGGTTCCTTTAAGTGACGTCATCCAAGATGGCGTCCCTTCAATTCCGATTGGCTGATAGCATTCTATCAGCCAATCAGAATTAAGGTAGGAAAAATCCTATTGGCTGATTAGAACAGCCAATAGGATTGAGCTCACATTCTATTGGCTGTTCCAATCAGCCAATAGGATTGAAGTTCAATCCTATTGGCTGATTGCATCAGCCAATAGGATTTTTCCTACCTAAATTCCAATTGGCTGACAGAATTCTATCAGCCAATCGGAATTGAAAGGACGCTATCATGGATGACGTCACTTAAAGGAACCTTCATTCGTCGGGTAGTCGTCGGCCAGGAAGGATGCTCCGCGTTAGATGTCTTCAAGATGGACTCGCTCCGCGCCGGATGCATGAAGATAGAAGATGCTGTCTGGATGAAGACTTCTGCCCGCTGGATGAAGACTTCTGCCCGTCTGGAGGACCTCTTCTTCCCGGCTTGGATGAAGACCATCTGGTGGACTACTTCGCCTGGCTTTGTTTAGGACTTTGGCCCGGTTGGGTGAAGACTTCTCAAGGTAGGGTGATCTTCAAGGGGTTAGTGTAAGGTTTTATTAAGGGGGGATTGGGTGGGTTTTAGAGTAGGGTTGGGTGTGTGGGTGGTGGGTTTTAATGTTGAGGGGGGTGTTTGTACTTTTTTTTAAAGGTAAAAGAGCTTATTACTTTAGGGCAATGCCCCGCAAAAGACCCTTTTAAGGGCTATTTGTAATTTAGTGTAGGGTAGGGCTTTTTTTTTTTTACTTTGGGGGGCTTTTTTATTTTGTTTGAGGGATTAGAGTAGGTGTAATTAGTTTAAAAATCTTGTAATTATTTTATTATTTTCTGTAATTTAGTGTATGTTTTTTCTGTACTTTAGATAAAAAAAATGTAATTGTATTTAATTGTATTTAGTTTAGGTAATTAATGTAATTATAGTGTAGTGTTAGGTGTAATTGTAACTTAGGTTAGGATTTATTTTATAAATACATTTGTCTTTATTTTAACTATGTAGTTATTAAATAGTTAAAAAACTATTTAATAACTATTATACCTAGTTAAAATAAATACAAAGTTGCCTGTAAAATAAAAATAAACCCTAAGCTAGATACAATGTAACTATTAGTTATATTGTAGCTATCTTAGGGTTTATTTTATAGGTAAGTATTTAGTTTTAAATAGCAATAATTTAGTTAATTGTTGTAATTTTATTTAGATTTATTTAAATTATATTTAAGTTAGGGGGGGTTAGGTTTAGGGTTAGACATAGGTTTAGGGGTTAAGAACTTTAATATAGTGGTGGCGACGTTGGGGTCGGCAGATTAGGGGTTAATAAATGTAGGTAGGTGGCGGCGATGTTAGGGATGGCAGATTAGGGGTTAATAAAATTTAACTAATGTTTGTGAGGCGGGAGTGCGGCAGTTTAGGGGTTAATATATTTATTATAGTGGCGGCGATGTCCGGTTCGGCAAATTAGGGGTTAAAATATTTATTATAGTGTTTGCAATGTGGGGGGGGGGGGCTCAGTTTAGGGGTTAATAGGTAGTTTATGGGTGTTAGTGTACTTTTTAGCACTTTAGTTAAGAGTTTTATACTACAGCGTTAGACCATAAAACTCTTAACTACTGACTTTTAAATGTGATACCAGGCTTGACAGGAGAGGGTCTACCACTCACTTTTTGTCAGACTTGTAATACCGGTGCTATGCAAGTCCCATTGAAAAAATAGAATACACAATTGACGTAAGTGGATTTGCGGCATTTTCGAGTCTGGCCAAAAAAGTGAGCGGTACACCTGTACCTGCAAGACTCATAATACCAGCGGGCGTTAAAAAGTAGCGTTGGGACCTCTCAACGCTGCTTTTTTAGGCTAATGCAAGACTCGTAATCTAGGTGTAAATGTGCTCAGATAGCTGCCAGTAGTGCAGTGCTGTTCCTTTAGCAAAGGATAACAAGAGAACAAATCAAATTTGACAATAGAAGTAAATTGGAAAGTTTTTTTTAATTGTATGTTCTATCCAAATCATGAAAGAAAATGTTGGGGTTTCCTGCCCCTTTAAGACTTTGTATACCTTGCAGGGTTATGCTATGTGGCACTATTGATTTTATAACTCACGTGATTGTTAACTTACAATAGCACTAGTATTTTGGTGCTCCCCTTTCTCTCAGTAAAGTTCCCTTAAGTCTATAATTAACTTTTCAGTTTTTGCCTCCAAAATGCATCATTTTAATCTTTGTGATGTCAAAGGTTAGATCCCATTCAATCCTCCAAATTTTGTTAAAGTCATTATTTATTGGATCTACCCTTGAACTGCTATGATGACATAAACTGAAAAATACCCTATTACACTTTATTGTGGCCATCAAAAGTCCCTTTAATTAAATCTTGCACAAGATTAGTGAAATGTAAGTCTAGCTGTGATATATGCCCATCCCACCCAGCACTGATAGGACGCGCTGCTATACAGGTGATGTGCATTTAATCATCTGATTGCTTTACGGCAGTTATAAGTGTCATGTGGTCATAAGATACAGCCTCATGGTTTGATTTCCTCTCTACCATCTCTATGGTTTCAATCACGTACCCTATGTCCCTGAGAGAGTTTCTTAGAAACTCTTCACCAGTGTTAACAGCTGGAAGTGATGTCCCCCAACAATGTAAAATGTACCATTTAACACAGCAAATAATATCAGATAACCACCTGGTTTTAGCCACCTTGACATCTTTTTCATGCCCCTAAAATAGTCATCTCGGTCTTTGCACATCATCTCCAGGGAACAGCTAAACAATAAACAGTCAACTTTTGGAAGAATAGCTGGCCCCGTTGGGTTTTCTTTGGTGAGATCACATTTTAGAATTTGTTTAATTGATCTTCTAAGTTTTTCTTCCCTTTTATTCCACTCCTCTCTGAAAAATATAAATATTTACAGTCATTAGATTAAAACAGATAGAAACTAAATGTTATGTCCGAAGTATATTTCTCTATCAGACCAGTCCTGACCAGTAGTCTTCTTATCCCAGCATCAGGTGGAATGATAAAGGAAAATCCCAGGACAAAGAGGAAAGTAGGATTAAAGGAATGAGTTAAACCCAGAGGAAGGTCACTAAGTAAAATGGGTACAGCAGCAGGAAGACAGTCTAATCTTCAAAATACCTGTGATACTAGAAGAGAATTGTAATATTGCTTAAAACATCATGCTCTCGCTAACTCATGAAAGTTTAATTTTGACTTTAACTGTCCCATTAATGACACTAATGAAACAGGATATTTCCCCTCCCTGGGAACATCACATCCATGCTAGTTATATTACCTTTGTCATTAATGCTGCTGGTTATCATGAAAGATCAGAAAGCTCCCTTAGAATAGAAAAAGGACTTGCAAGACCATTGGTTGGATTTTCAAAGTCAAGGTCAACCCAATTAATTCTAATCACCTGGTTATCTTGTGGCTTTCAATCAGTTTTGTACTGTGGTAACTTTACTATTAGCTTGATTTAAAGGGACATTAAAGGGGCAGTAAAGTCCAAATTATCTTTCCTGAAGTTTAGAAGAAGATCATTTAGCAGTCTGACTCAACAGGTCGGTTTCAGCTTAACCCTGATCTCATCTTTTATAAAGGTTCCCTCATCTTTTTTTTGTATTATTATTTTTTTATTAAACTACTGCAAGTTATACAACATAATGGGTACAAAATGGTTATACAATATTTGAAAAGTATTTGGCGATACATAAATATACAACATAGCAAATCAACAATTATTAGTGTAAAGGTATTCCTCCCATATGAATTTAATAGAATAATAGTCCTTCAGGTGATGAAGTTGAAAATAAGTGATACTCTTCTAGTGTCAGTTTAAGGGAAACGTGTGCAATCCATTCTTCCATTGAGGGGGTCACTTCCTTTTTCCATAGTCTAGGTATTAATTGCTTAGCGCAATTCATCATAAGATATAACAATTTGGATCTGAATGTAGTGGGTTTGTGAAAAAGACATAGCAAAGGATCAATAGAGATGTCAAATTGTAAAACTTTAGTCATTTCACGAGCAATGAGAATCCAATCATTTTAAATTTTTGGAGATGTCCACCATATGTGGAGTGCTGTTCACATTTGTTTACAATTTCTCCAGCATATGGCTGAAGTTTTTGGGTATATTTGTGCCAATCTATGGGACGTATAGTACCATCTGCTGAGTAATTTCATATTGGTTTCCCTAAACCTCATAGATGATGACGAAGAGGCCTATTTATCAAGTCGTCAACTGTGCTGCATTCACCAGCACCAATACGCTAGCCTAACATCGCCTAACATCGTGGCCGCGGACCTGAATACGTTCTCCTTATTAATCAAAAAAGCTGTCAAAAGCCACGCACCAAGTACGGGGCGATGAGCAGTGGCCTGTTGTTAACTAACAGTCATCGATCTCGCTGCTATTTGACTTTTTCGCAACTTTATTTATACCCTGTCACTATACTAAAATGTTTAACCCCTAAACCGCCACTCCCGGACCCCACCGCAACTAAATAAAGTTATTAACCCCTATCCTGCTGCTCCTGGAGCCCACCGCAACTCTAATAAAGTTATTAACCCCTATCCCTCCACTCCCAGAGCCCACTGCAACTCTAATAAAGTTATTAACCCCTATCCCTCCGCTCCCAGAGCCCACCGCAACTCTAATAAAGTTATTAACCCTATCCCTCCGCTCCCGGAGCCCACTGCAATGCAAATAAAGTTATTAACCCCTATACCGCCGCTCCCGGAGCCCAACACAACTCTAATAAAGTTAATAACCCCTATTCCACCGCTCTCCGACACCGCCGCAACTAACTAAATGTATTAACCCGTATCATGCCTATCCCAGAGCCCACCGCAACTAAATAAATGTATTACCCCCTAAACCCCTGGCCTCCCACATCACTACCACTTACTAAACCTATTAACCCCTAAACCGCCAGCCCCCCACATCGCCATAAACTAAATTAAGCTATTAACTCCTAAACCTAACAACCCGCTAACTTTACATTAAATATTAACTCATCCCTATCTTATAATCAATTTAAACTTACCTTTAGAATTAAAATAAACTATATTAAACTATTAATTAACCTACCCTAACTATTATACTAAAGTTACATTAAATTATATTAAACTATTAATTAACCTACCCTAACTATTATATTCAAATTAAATTAAACTAACAATTAAATTAACTATATTACATAATTAAAAACATAACCCTACTCAAATTATTTAAATCTACAATAAAGAATTACTAAGTTACAAAAAAATAACAACTAAGTTACACAACATTAAAAACACAAAATTACAAAAAATAAAAAAACACTTAGTTACACAAAATAAAAAATAAATTATCAAATATTTAAACTAATAACACCTAATCTAATAGCCCTATCAAAATAAAAAAGCCCCCCCCCAAAATAAAAAAAAAACCCTAGCCTACAATAAACTACCAATGGCCCTTAAAAGGGGCTTTTGCGGGGCATTGCCCCAAAGGAATCAGCTCTTTTACCTGTAAAATAAAATACAAACACCCCCTCCAACAGTAAAACCCACCACCCACACAACCAAACCCCCCACATAAAAACCTATCTAAAAAACCTAAGCTACCCATTGCCCTGAAAAGGGCATTTGGAAGGGCATTGCCCTTAAAAGGGCATTTAGCTCTTTTTCCGCCCAAAGTCCCTAACCTAAAATTAAAACCCACCTAATAAACCATTAAAAAAACTTAACACTAACCCCCTTACAGTTTTCAAAGACCGGACATCCATCCTCATCCAAGCGGCAGAAGTCCTCAGAGAAAATATTGATAGTGGAGTACACCTAGCGCCTACTAAATAAGACCTCTGGCTTTGATAATTTGACACCTAGTTGTCAAAAAGGAAAGATGAAACTAATAAGGTATACCAAAGCGCCAACTATACGAAGGCTGGGTCTGGACCTAATGCAATATTATCAAACAATTACAATAAACAATTTATTGAGTACACAAATAAGTTAAAAACATGGATCCCTGTATAAACAATCACATTTATACAACAATAATAGCTAAATGAATAGTTAAAACAAATAGTTATGTAACGGATATAGCATTTAAAATTGTGCAAACATTGCTCTTAAAAATATTCATAAAAAATTCCAAATTTAGTGTAAGGCTCACAACAGAAAATCAACTTTGTGTTTACCATATACACATACACAAATTTGTACAGCAATAATAGCTAAATGAATAGTTAAAACAAATAGTTATATAGCAGATATGGCATTTAAAATTGTGCAAACAATGCTCTTAAAAAATATTCCTAAAAAATTCCAAATTAAGTATAAGGCTCACAACAAAAATTCAACTTTGTGTTTACCACATACACATAATAGGTGAAATATATTAGTCAGTTATATAATATTATCTAACCAATAATGTTCTCGATTCTATGCAATACTAAATATTGCCAATAGTGACTAATGTGTAAGGCTCTGAGTAAGACCTTTAACTGTGTGTTTACCACATACGCATTGTCAACTAAAAAATATTGTGACAGCAATAAGCCAATGTAAAGAATGTGTATCAAAAAAGTTGTGTGCAAAAATTAGTGTACAAAAGTTATTAATGGTCAAAAAATAGGTTGATCTTCAAAAAACGTGAATTAAGAACAAAGATTGTGAAAAATGAAAAACCAAAAATTTACAAAAACATTGTGGTGTGTTCCAATAGTAACTTATATAAATGTAAATAATAGTCCAAAAAATAGTCCAACAGTGAAAACTTAATAGAAAAAATAATCCAATAATAAATTATAATAAGTAGTGTGTCTCTTTAAGAAAAAACAATAATCCTTAAAGTGTTGTGAATCCTAACAGCAATAGTTATGGTGATTTTCCAAGGGTTTTATACTGAATAGCAGTGTCAGTACTTGCTAGCCAAGTGTTTTATACTGAATAGCAGTGTTAGTACTCGCTAGCCAAGTGTTTTATACTGAATAGCAGTGTCAGTACTTGCTAGCCAAGTGTTTTATACTGAATAGCAGTGTCAGTACTTGCTAGCCGTTTTCCAACCCAAAATTCTATCTTCTTGGCAAATATTTTGTTATAATCCCTGGATGATCCTTCTGTAAAAGAAATGATGGTGTAGATTGTTTTTAGATCAATAGAAAATGAAATTTTGCTTACCAGTCGACGCGTTTCGGTCACACAGAGACCTTTATCAAGACTCTTGGTTAGATAATATTATATAACTGACTAATATATTTCACCTATTATGTGTATGTGGTAAACACAAAGTTGAATTTTTGTTGTGAGCCTTATACTTAATTTGGAATTTTTTAGGAATATTTTTAAGAGCATTGTTTGCACAATTTTAAATGCCATATCTGCTATTTAACTATTTGTTTTAACTATTCATTTAGCTATTATTGCTGTACAAATTTGTGTATGTGTATATGGTAAACACAAAGTGGATTTTCTGTTGTGAGCCTTATACTAAATTTGGAATTTTTTATGAATATTTTTAAGAGCAATGTTTGCACAATTTTAAATGCTATATCCGTTACATAACTATTTGTTTTAACTATTCATTTAGCTATTATTGTTGTATAAATTTGATTGTTTATACATGGATCCATGTTTTTAACTTATTTGTGTACTCAATAAATTGTTTATTGTAATCGTTTGACAATATTGCGTTAGGTCCAGACCCAGCCTTCGTATAGTTGGCGCTTTGGTATACCTTATTAGAAGTCCTCAGAGAAGCAGGCAGAAGTATTTATCCAAGCGGGCCGAAGTCTTCATCCAATCAGGCAGAAGTCTTCATCTAGACAGCATCTTCTATCTACATCCATCTGGCACGGAGCGGCTCCATCTTCAATACATCCGAGCATCCTCTTCTTACGATCGCCGCTGAAGAATGAAGTTTCCTTTAAATGACTTCATTCAAGATGGCGTCTCTTAGATTCCGATTGGCTGAGAGAGGGAACATGCAGCCTAGACAGGTTATGACTAAACTTCTACACTTTCAGTTAAAGGTAGAAATACTGTGTGCTTATAGAAAAGCTTCCCCAATTATGTTTGAGGGCTCTAAACTGCTTTTATTTCAGGATTACTCCTCTGAGCTCATGAGAAAACGTAAAGAGTGCTCTCCAATTTGTTCAGAGTTAAACAGAGAGGGGAAGAAGGTATATCTTTTGTATCATGCAAAATTGAAATTTCTAACCCCCTCTGGTCCTAAGTTCTTCGATACTCCACAGGAGGTTACTGAGTACCTGGGGAGTAATCGGAACAGATCCGCAGCAGGTTCACCTAGATCACCTCACTCAGACCCAGGCTGAAGGGTAGCATTAGTAACATGTGGCAGGTTAAAATTTACTTAAATAATGTAGTTAAATTTGGCCTCTAATGATATGTCCTGATGTGTCAGCTAGTTATATACAGTTACAAAGTTAAATTTGTATGTGATAAGGTTTTTTTTGTGTTGGATTGCTGCTTACTTATGTTGCAACTTTACAAATACTCTACTCTCACAAGATTGGGACTAAAGCTCTGTATTAAGATTCAGAGCAACTGGAGAACATTAGTTTAGATAATCACACCAAAATTGATGAGGAAACAATTCCCCAATTTCGAGAGTACCAGGTACTAATACTATATCAGTTCAGGTTGCTGATTCTCAGTCCGTGTGTAATTACTCTTATGTTTATGTTTTGGACACATGTTGAACCCAACCATTTGAAGGCACAGCTTCCTTGGGTCCGTATAGTAAATGTGGCATGCCTTTGGATAGTGTACATGACTGAATTAAAAACGGTATTCACCGCGGCCTTCTTTTTTCTTTTTTTTTTTCTCTCCTCTTCCTCTCTCTCCCTCGGGGGTTAGGGTTGGAGATTACTTCAGCTCATATCTTGACAGCTAGATGATGGTAAGGTTTTTGTCTTGGAACGTGGGGGGGATTAACTCCCCCATCAAGAGAAGCACTATACTGACTCACTTATAATGTTTAGGGGCAGACATTGCATTCCTGCATGGGACCCATCTCTCAGAGACAGAGCATGAACAATTAAATAGAGACTGGGTGGGATCGGTGGAGTATGTTTCGCACACTAATTCTAGCAGAGGCATAGCAATTCTTTTTGGGAAACAATGGAAGGTAGAGGATTTAGCAACTCATAAAGATATAGAGGGGAGATATTTGGTGATGCAGGTCAGACTAAATCAGAAGATACTAGTACTTTGTAACATATAAGCCCCAAACTGTCAGTCCACAGTCTGGACTAAACTTATTCAAGCACTGGCCCCATATTCGGGAATGGACATAGGGTTGGGGGAGACTTTAACCTAGCCCCTAACCCTGTATGTGATAGAATGCGGGATCCAGGGCGTCCTCATGAGGGGCAAAGACCTAGGGGCAAGGGCACTTTTGAAAAAAGGGTGTTTGCTTGGCTTTCAGACTCTCTACAGCTGGTGGATATCTGGAGACTGTGGAACTCTGAGAGCAGGGACTTTACATGTATCTCCAGGGCGACACCAACGCTCTCTCGCATTGATCTTTTTATGAGCTCCCCCAACCCAACCGTGGCAGTCTCTGATCATGTGCCAATTAGCTGGTAGTTTCCTTGGGCGCTTTAGTCTCAAACAAACACATGCTAAGATTCCCGGGATACCTTTACACCTCGGACGCCTTCTCCAAACATTTAACTCATGCATGGAATGACTACTATATGGATAGTCAAATCCACTTGGACACTCCGGAGTTGTTCTGGAATACGGCCAAGGCAGTCTTGACAGGAAATATCATTTCCTATGTGGCCACGCTGCGCAGGAAGATGCAGGCTAATTTGCAGAAGCTACAGGAGACCCTGACAGAGTCTTACCAAGCATACTGCAGTGATCCTGTCCCTTTCACAAATGACAGGTATTTCACTAGTAAAGGAGAACTGGATGTCTTTCTACATCATCATGCGATTACACAGATCCTCAAAACTAGCGCTAAATACTATAGGGAAGGAGACAGATCAGGCAGATTATTAGCCTCGTTAATAAATCAGAAGGCATCCCGCAAACCGATTGCTGCCCTCAAACACTGCAACAGAACCCACAAGACTCCTGAGTCTATAGTGGGGGCTCTAGCGGAGTACTACTCTGATTTATATTCCAGCCAGAAAGTTCCTCCTCAAGAGGTTATCTCATCCTTCTGGAGAGATCTTGACCTTCCACAGATCAGCCCGGAACAGTTGGCCTCTCTAAATTCTCCTATCTCCTCAGAGGAGATAACGAGAACAATCTCTTCCATGTTTAATGGGAAAGCGGCAGGCCGGATAGGTTACCCATTGAGTTTTACAAATTGTTAAAGCCTCAAATCAACCCACCCTAACTAAATTATATAACTCATATTATAAAGATCTGGTTTCCCCCTCCAAAATATTTACTATGGCGCATGTGTCTCTGATTCCAAAGCCTGGGAAGGATCCTGAGCTGCCCGAATCATACCGCCCCATTTTCCTCCTCAATTCAGATTACAAGGTATTAATCAGACGAACAGATTGAAACTGATCCTGACTGATATTATTCATCCCGATTAAACCGGGTTCATATGCCACAGAACTTCGGTGACCAATGTGCGACGGGTGTTTCATGCCATAGCGCATTTTTCAGTCAAGCCTGAAACCTTGGAGACTTGTGGTGGGTCAGAGGCCTTCCTGCTGTCCCTGGACGTGGAGAAGGCCTTTGACAGGGTGGTATGGAGTCACCTCTTTGATGCTTTGCAGCGCTTTGGTTTCTCGGGCTCTTTCTTACATTATCTCGGTAACGTATATGCGGCTCCGTGGATTCATATTATGGCTAACGGTTTATTTTCTCCACATATAACATTGCAGAGGGGCACTCGACAGGGGTGTCACCTTTCCCCTCTGCTTTTTAATCTGGCCTTGGAGCCTCTTGCTGTTAAACTACGTAACTTCTATCCAGGTATAGTACTCAGAGATGCAAGACTGCAGCTAGCTCTTTATGCGGATAACCTGCTTCTCTTTGTAGAGCACCTGGCAAAATATATTCCTAAAATCTTAGCAACTATTAGGGACTTTGGGTCCTTTTCGGGCTACAAGATAAATGAAACCAAATTGGAGATCTTGTGGCTCCGAAAGCACCGCATCCAATCCTTTCATTATCCATTTAAAGAAGCTAATCCCACCCTGTCCTATTGGGTATCCGCTTATCCACCAACTCCCACACCTTATATCATACTAACATTACCCAGGTGTGTTGAAATATTTTGTCAACCCTGGAAGGCTGGAGGAAACTACCACTGTCCCTTACAGGGCGCGTTAGCCTGATTAATATGGTGATTCTACCAAGAATCTTGTACCCTCTCTTAATGCTGCCTTTTCTGCTTATAAAAAAGGATGTTACCTTATATTCTCAAGCCCTCATGAGCTTTTTGTGTAAAGGGGGCGAACCAAGAATAGCTCTTACCAAATGATATGCACACCCCTCCCAGGGTGGACTGGGCCTACCCAACCTGAAACTATATAACTGGGTGGCATTAAACCATCTCATGCTAGATTGGCAATTAAACACAAAACACTTCTATACACCAGAGCTGGAGAGCTCTGCCCTAGAGACATGTAGTCTCACCTTCTTGCCTTATGCTGCCTTTACTGACATCCCACTGGATGTCAGAAACAACTTTCTCTACAGGGACATACTGAGAGTTTGGCGGCTGATTCTGCATCAGCTGGGGCGTATCTGCGTGTCTTTAAAGATGATCCCACTACGGAATAACGCTAAATTTCCCAGGGCATTGACACTTCTCCCTTTATTGTCTGGGAGGGTATGGGTTTGCGCTCGGTGGGGGATGCTCTGAATCTAGCCACACAAGGTGTGAAAAAATTTACTTACTTGCAAAACCAGTTTAGGATACCACGTATACATTTCTATGCTTACCAACAAATGAGTCACTACATAAACCGGCTAATCAAAACAGATTAAAACTTTTGGGATCCGCACGCTCTAATCTCCTCGGTAGCTTAATTCAAATTGGGCAACTTTACAATTTTAGGACTCTATAGAACCTTGTTAAGTAAGGGCGAATCTAAAAATTTGAACATACTAGAGGGCTTATGGAATAGGGATCTGGAAAGGTAGGACACAATGGAAATGATACAGCATAGGATAGAAACAGTGAGAAGGGCAACTTTATCCGTGACCCTTAGGGAACCTCAGTTCAAATTGCTACATAGGGATTACATTATTCCTCGAAGGTCGTCTAAGTGCAATCCAAAAGTAACGAATGAATGCAGTAAGTGCAGACTGACTGATCCAGACTTTCTACATTACTTCCAAACATGCCCTCGGCTTAGACAGTTCTGGGGAAAAGTTGCCTACTGGATTAATAATCCCCTAGCAATTATTGTTAAAATTGGACTTGAACAAATTTGCTTTTTGGACTGGATAGAGCAGAACCCCGCGCATAGGCCTTTGCTCACCACGATAGTCCTGATTGCAAGAAAGGACATCTTGAAGTTCTGGACGGTAAAAACAGCCCCCTCCTTTATAACATTTAAACATAGTCTACACAGACAACTGCTTATAGAACAATTAGACACAAAGATGGACACCACTAAACGACTAAAACACTTTTTACATAAATGGCAGGCGTATGTCACAACGTTGAGGCTTGGGATACAGAGACAAATTCTTGCTCCATTCGCTCACACCGAGCTCATGCTGGCAGCCTCTTTGAGGGGTGAATGGGGATTTTTGTATCAAAAGATTGACAGTACAAGAGAGGGGGGGATTGTTAAAAAAAAATAATAATTCTCATAGTCACCGCAGAAGTCTAACTTGGGTACCTACAAAGAGTGCACATGTGTCCTGTTGTTGGGTTGATAACTTGTTAAAAGGTTCTTAGTTTTGGTTATAGTTTATAAAAAATAAAAGAGGACTAAGTATATTTGAGAAAGGTGACAACTAACTTAAAGGGGACTAGTTGCATTAAAGCTCCCAATTATCACCAAGAGACTGGAAAACAAATACCAGGAATATTGATATGAAAAAAGATGTTGATGGGCTTATATTATTACTACTCTTAAAAAGGTGAAAACACCTTGGTATGTATTTTGAATAATTTAAATATTGTACCTCATCTGATTTATCAAAGTATGTTGTGTATGTCAATTTCTCTGTCCTCAATAAAAAAAAGTATTTAAAAAAAAGAACGAATATTCTTAAAATTTCAATAATCGAATGCTATTTCCAGTTTTTGAATGTCACTTTCAAATTCAAATGTTTATAATTAGATCAAATATTGAATGTAACATTTGATTTAACAAATACTGTTCAGAAGTTCAATAGTTCATGTGGTAGGGAATTTAATAAATTGATACATAATAGATACAAATAGATCAATTAGAATGTTTCTATTTTGAATATTACATTTAAAGAGAGCATTAGATATACTATAACAATAAACAAATTGTCATGAATTTTTCATGACAGAACAGACTCCATGTTGTTTTCTTGTTTTAAGCTTAAACAGGGCTCAGCTATTATTATATTGAATTTTGTTTTCCTCAGTCTTGCTGACTGAGAAGTTTCATATCAACATGTTTTCCATTATTCAAGGTAGTTTACTTGCTCAGACCCCAGCTAGTCGCTTATTTCTGTAAATAAGTGCAGTTTATAACCTTGATTGTAGTTTAGGAATGTTGGGGTAAACATAAATATAATAATTATTTTTCTAATATTTTTACCCTATATGCGAGAGCCATCTACTGTTAGAACAATAATATTTCATCTAATTAATTTTATGTTAATTAATGTTTAAAATATTATAATTAATGACTCCTCCTAGATGAGAGAATGGGAATATATAGGGTCTAGCCCAAGGGGAGGGGGTCGTTTTTCCTGGGCTTTTGAACTGGTCACATAATTTATGGAGTTGGTAATTTGCTAATCAACTACAGAGGTCCGAGATTATTGGATTATAACTGCTGAGACGAGTTTAGCCTATTCGGACAGACCTACGACCTGACAGTTTGATTCCTGTCTGCAAAAGGGGGAATTTATTTACTTTGGTGATGTATGAAAGAAAGTCACTTTAGATGTTAATATCATTAAGATTTACATTTAACATTTATGTAAAATGCCTTTTCCTATTTAATCAGGTAAATTAATTAATTGTTATATAGCTTTGTGTTTTCTTTATAAAATTCCTACCACCTGGTCTTATTTGTCAACAATAACACCGGGTGAATGAGGAATTAGGATAGATTATCATCTGACGGTTTGTCATAATTATTAATCTACCTGATTCTCCGCAATTACCTTAGAGGGTTTTAATGAAATATTTGGTTCTTATCATCATGCCAATGTTTGTGTTATTTTGAAAATATGACTTAATCATCTTTATAGTTTAATCTCCGTATTATTCTGTTTTCCTCGCTATTTGTAGCGTTAGTGATTATTATAGAACTGTAGTTTATATCTCTGTAATATTTTGATTGCTTAAGTTTCTATTAAATGCTAATTATTAATAACAAAATACTTTAATAAAGATAATTTTTCCCTTTGTTATTCATCTGGTGTCGGTATAATTAATAGACTGATAGCAACTAAAAGGATTCAGATTTGTTTATTACCTTTCATAACTTATAGAAAAATGTGTCATTTAAAATTGCACCATTTCACATAATATACTTTTATAGATAAAGGTAATATTCATAACATCTTGGAGGCACTGCTGAGATTTGAAATAGTTTATTGATTGCCGATATTGCTGTTTTCTTGTGGAAATAATTAGTATTAATTACGTATCTTCTTGCAATTGTATTTCTCCTTTAAGTGAAAAGCAGACTTTAGTTTGTTTTGCTGTCCTTGTGTTGCTTTGAGAAGAGATAACATTTTGGCTGTTGTCCCGGATAGGAAAAAAGTATTTTACAGTTAAAGCTACAGTGGGATATTTGAGCATTTGATTAGAAAAAATGTCTGTGTTTGGGGATGTTTCTCGTCAGGATAGTGGGTCCCTGTTGGGAAATTCTCAACCTATATCTGATACTGATACAGCGGAAGTTGTGCGAAATAGAGTTTTACATCAACTGTTTCATAAAGTTAAATCAAAGGATTCTTTTGATAATTGGTATCTGGGTTTGAAGTCAATGATCCGTGACCCAAAATATATTTTGTGTGATAACCCTGATGGTTATATGGCAAAATTGTTAGAATTGGCAAATGCTAAGGGCTCTAATGAGATAAATAAATTGATATATAGTACATGGCCAATATTATTTCTTTTGCATGAATTTTGGCCTGACAAATATGTCCAACAGAATGCTGAATTTACTATTGTATCAGCTGAGGTGGATATGTTGAATAAAAAATTGTCTGAAAGCGAAAATAAGGTTCGCTGCCAGGAAAAGACAGAACGGGAGTTGCAGATTAAAATAAATGACTTAGAATACAGAGTTAGTGCTCTTAAAGACAGATTGACATCCTCTAATCGTGAAAATGATGCTTTAACACATGTTAATAGCATTCTTGATAAACGAGTAATGTATGCTGAAAAGGAGTTGGAGAAATTAAAGGAAGGTCAATCTGAGCTCTGTGTTCAACCTGAGATTAAGTTTTCAACTCCCGCTCATGTTGATTTTTCCTCAAAGGAAAAGAAAGATTTGGATCACAGAATTAAGACTTTAATACATTCTGACTGTGATGTGTCAGAATCGGGAGAGGCACAGGAATTTTCTGACGGTGCTGAAAGTATTGATTATAAAACAATGCCAAATAAAAGGAAACAAGCCAAACAATTGAACGTTAGACATAATGATGTGAAAATCATAAAGTTTCTTAAGGAAACTATTCAACCATTTGATGAATGTAGTAAAACATCAATTGTTGATCATATAGATTTATTTGAACATACTCTGGAGTTGTTGGAGGTGACAGATAACAGTTCTAAGATACGTTATTTACCTTGGACTTTTGCCATTAAGCATTTTGGATTTTTCAAATGTCTTGAGGAAGAGGGGGTTAAACGTTGGGATGATATAAAGGATGAACTGTATACAGCCTTTTCCCCTCTTAAATCTGCCCTTGCAAAGAAAAAAAGTTTGTACAGTATGCAATGTGCAGATGATCAGAGCCCTCGTGATTTTCTGGCTTGTCTCAAACGATTTTATTGTGAGTGTGAAGCCGCAGCTGATTGTAATTGCCCAGAATTTAAACAATTGTATTTTTATGCATTACCTGCATACATACGCCAAAATCTGGTTAGAGATTTTAACCCGACAGTGTCATTAAATTGGCTTGTTAAAGAATGTACCAACGTTTTTGAAATTCACCAACTTGAGTTAAAGGGTATTTCTAAAACAAAGAGTTTTTCAGGCCAAGTAGCAGAAATTAGTGTTGCTTCTGAGCATCCATTACAGTCCAGGCAGAATTTTCAGATAGAAAAATGTTCAGGAGAGGGGGGGCCGAGACAGAACACATGGGGTCCTGCAAATGCTAATACTGATTATTTTGGTCAAAGGAAAAGAAACTGGTTTAACAGGAGCTATTATAATAATAGGTTTCCTGGCAGAGGATCTGCAAATACTAATCTTACAGCAACAGCTGTAACACAGCCTGCCCCTTCCAGTCCAAAGGAGGGAACATCTAAGAAAGCTCCTCAAAAGTCTGAAGACTATGGTAGGCTGGAAAAACAGGTTAAGGAGTTAAGCTTGCAGATGAGCCAGTTGATGTCAATGTTGTCCCAGCCGAACGTAAAATCAGGAAAGAACCCCTTTTCTGACTGCCAGCCTAGTACTAGTCAGTTAAATTGACTAATTGATACCCCAAAGCAAACTCCAGGATTTGATGTGATTAATGAATCTAATGTACATGTGTTGTCTGATGTAAATAGTAATTTAGAGAATGTTATTGCTCATGGTACTAATGTTTCCTCAGGTGAAAATGTGGTAAAGCTTCAATCTAATCAAAAAATTATTGTAAGTGATCATGTAAGCTCTAATGAATGCAAAAACTTCTCTCCCTTTAACAGGACAGACTGAGAGTGTGTTATGTGTCACTCCTGATCTTGCTCATATGGGGTTAAGAGATAACATGTTACTTGAAAACTGTAGTCATATGCAGGATGTTATTAAATCCCATGAGACTACGGCAGTTCTGCAAGCTTTACCTGAAGGTGGTGGTAATGGGTTGATATTGGATACCCCTACCATTAATACTGATAATTCACCTAAAATTTTTACAATACAATGGTTAGGTGTTTCAGACCTGGAGGGGGACAATATTACCAAATGTAAACAATGGAAGAATGCTAACATGTTGGAGCATTCTCATTTTCTCTGTGAAATGCAAGAAAGAAATCAGAGGTATTATATACCCCTCAACATCCAGAACATTATGGGACAGATCATGAGCCTGATTGATACTGGTTCCAAAATTACTGTCATGTCAGAAAATATTTTTAGGCAAATCATGGACATAGCTCCAGAGGAGTTAAAGTTAAAAACTTACTCTGGTATCTTGCAAAATTTTGATGGAAAACCTATTGAAGTTATAGGTTATGTATGGCTTAAAATCAAAATTGGGAAAATGTCCCTGCAACATCCAGTTGTTGTGGTTAAAGCAGCTGAAGAACAATTTCTTATTGGGAATGATTTGCTAAGACGTCTTAATCCTATAATTGATTGCATAAATGGTGTTGTATGGTCCCAGGTGAATACACCAATCAATTATCAACGGGTTAAATATTATACTAACCCAAAGTGTTGTCATATAATTGAGCATAGAGAGGATTCTGTTGAAATTCATTTTCGGAACAGTCAAGTACCTGAGATGACAATCCTACAAAATAAGGATGTTGGCATGCAGTTATATATGTGTGACAATGTAATTCAAGTTAATCCAAAAGAGATTGCAGGTACTTTGGTGGAAGGTGATGTACTTACCATTTCTTTTCTTCAGAAGAATGGTAAGTCATCTGATTTAAAGAATCATACTCAGTTTTTAACCGAGTTAAAAGAAATAGATCATGAATTGTTTATTCTTCTTCAAATTAATGATATTGGAAGGGTAAAACATGCAAAACTTGCCCTTAATAGACAGCATAGTTACATTAGTAGTTGCTTATTAAGACAATTGGAGAATCCAATGATAATTAGGAATCTTCCACCTTATGATCAGTGGGTGCATGATATTGATGGTGATGTTACAGACGTAGCTGTTGTAGCTAAATGCTTGTTGTCTGTCTCTCTTGGAAATAAGACTGCCAAACATTTATTTTTGGTTTTGGATGAGCCAAAATATCAAATGTATATTGGAAATGATTTGTTACATCGCTTTGCTGTTCAAATTGATTTTACTAACCATATTTTATGGTCAAGATTAAAGAGTAACCCTCTAAACTATATGGATGACATAAAGGTTTTGAGATCTGCTCAACAATTGCCATATGCAATGATTGTACAAGTTCAAAATAATGTAACTATTCCAGGGGGTGGAAATCAATTTCCCCTTTCCCTAGAGGTTAAAAGGGGGCAAGAAATTCAAGGCTCTGATGCTCTGATAAATATATGCCAGAAGATCCAACAATTGGGCATAACTGTTACTCATATGCCATTGGTCAATATTCACCAGATGCCATTTACCATTTTGGTAAATAATGTGATGCCCCATAGTATATGTTTGAAGAGGAGTACTATAGTGGGGTTTGCAATAGATTCTGAGTATTTTACCTCGATCCCACTAATTCTGTTATAGGTCTTATCCCTGATGGATATTTAACAGAAGAGCAGATAGTGGAGCAATGTTTCCATTCCCAACCTGATGGATTGTTCACAGTGCAATCTGTATACCCTTTCAAGGAAAAGGAAGGTATATGTAAGATTACGGAATCTGAGATTATCTTTGATCAAAAGCTCTCTGATGATGAATCAGAAGGGTATGCAAAGGAAGAGAAGAAGAGGGTAAATATGATTACAAAGGACCTATCCATACAGCTCGAAGAGACATATGAGAAAGGTAAACCTGAAATTTTTCCTGGATTTAATGAAATGGTGGAGGAACAGATTTCTTTGGCAGATGGGTGTTCTAATGAAAGGGAATGCCAACAATTAAGAGAAATCTTAATGGAATTTCAGGAGATATTTGCCAAAGATTCTTATGACTGTGGTTCAACAGATCTACATACTCTTAGAGTTCCAACTGATCCTAAAGCACCTCCAGTATATGTGAGACAATATCGTTTGCCATTGGCCTTCTATGAATCTTTAGCAGATATTATTAAGAACTTGGAATCAAGAGGTATTATTAAACCAATACATAGTCCCTTTAATACTCCTATTTTGGGAGTGTTGAAACCAAATGGGCAATGGAGGTTGTGTGATGACTTGAGACAGCTTAATAAGCGTGTGCCTATGTCAGGATGGCCAGTCCCATACATAGATCAATGTCTTGCACAGATACAAGGTTCTAAAATTTTTACGACCTTAGACTGTGCGCAAGGTTATTGAACTGTCAAGGTGTGTGAGGAGGACCAACCTAAACTTGCATTTTCATTTGGTGGAGAACAATTTACCTGGGTCAGGATGCCTTTTGGGTATATTAATTCGGGACAGGAGTTTGGTATTTTTATGCATAAGGCTATGCCTGATGCCGCTGAAAGGGGGACATTATGCTATGTGGATGATATATTAATCAAAAGCTCTACTTTTGATGAACACTTGGAAGAAGTCAGGCATGTACTTAATCAATTGAAAAGGGCAGGTGTAAAACTCTCAATTCAAAAAGCTCAATGGTGTAGAACTAAGGTGAATTTCCTTGGTCATGAAATAACTGCTGATGGTTTGAATCCCCAGAAAAAGAAAGTTGAAGCTTTATTGAAAACAAAGAGTCCAACAAGTATTAAAGAACTAAGATCCTTCCTAGGTATAACAAATTACTCTAGGAAATTTATTGACAGCTATGCTGAAATTACTAAACCCTTGATTAGGCTATTAAAGAAAGGGGAGCCTTGGACTTGGACAGTAGAACAAGACCAGGCAGTTCAAGAGTTAAAGCTAAGACTTACTCAAGCCCCTTGTTTAGCCTATCCAGTAAAGGGAGATCCATTTTACTTGGAGACAGGATATACGTATCTTACCTTGAGTGCAGTTCTTTATCAGCAACATGATAAACAGAATAAGATCATTGCATATGCAAGCAAGGCCTTATCTCCAGTGGAGATCAAATTTAATGATTGTGAAAAAGCATTGTTTGCAACAGTTTGGGCCTTACAATATTTTCGGAGTTATATCCAAGGAGAAAAAATTATTGTGGAAACTGCTCATCAGTCTTTACAGTATTTACAGAGTAATAAAATAAAGGCAGGAAATATATCTAACAGTCTCATTACATCCTGGACCTTGTCTTTGCAGGGTTGGCCTTTGGAGGTTCATTATGCACAGAATAAGAAAAATTATGTTGCACAAGGACTAGCTGAACTTCATGATTGCTCTGAACAGGATATAAAGGAGGAAATTTGTGAGGATGATTATATGGATGATTACATATTCTCACGACATAAGGTTTATGAGGAAATGTATTGTCAACCACTACCTAAGGTATATGTTGATGGTTGTGCTTTTCATACCACTGAAAATGGTGAAAAGAAACTTGTAGCTGGAGCAGGTATTGTGTGGGGTAGTGATTATCACATATGACCTGTTGGTTATTGTTTGGGCCAGAAAAGTAGCCAAATGGCTGAATTAAGCGCTGTGTATAAGGCCATTCAGATGGCAGTAAATCAGTGTTACGGTACCAACAGTGTACCAAGGGTTAGTACCAGGGAACAATGTCCTGCATAGGGAATCAGCAATTCACAACCCAGCCAGTTTCAGGTTTAAAAACAGAATGTCTACTTTATTTGAAGGCAGCACACAGATTTATACACCCTGGCTTCAGGTTACAAAGGGCATTGGTTAAACAGTAAAGCAAACATATGAACAATGCATCAAACCTCTAACAATTGTCTATTCACAGGTAAAACAGATTAACATTTTAAGTTAATTAACTAGGGAAGAACGTTTACTCAGACAATCTGATGTTGGGCAGTCTAGTTAACATAATTACACAAAACACAATCAGTTTACCCAGACAGACTCCTGAGACACAATCAGATCTGAAACATACATAGAATACATCTTATTAGAGAATATAGGAACAGTTCTTATTAGCTATAAAGTCTTTTATGCCCATTTGGCTTATAGAGTCACAATTGCTCCCACAAGGGGCACTCACACCCTGTACCCATCCTGTATTTATGGATACAGGGTGACATAGACATAAGACAGAGTTATGAAAGTACATGGGGTGTCCAGCATATAAAATTCCATATTTCCATGCAGTCTCTGGGTATCCTTAAGCCCATGTACCTCCAGCCCAAAGAATGTTCCATAACAGGCCCTCCAATGTACAGTAGCGAGATTGGTTTTGTCACAATCAGGGATTTAAAGAATTTGTTATCATTACAGATTCAGATTATGTCCGTAACAGTTTTGTTGAATACCTTCCTGTGTGGAAGCGTAATCGGATGATGAGAGCCCGTAACAAGCCAGTTAAACATGGAAAGATGATACTTGCAATTGATGATATTGTTATCTCTAATGACTTGATTGTCTTTTGGAAGAAGACAAAGGGTCATTCAAAGATGCATGGTATTGACAAGGAAGGAAATGATTTAGCTGATACAATGGCTAAACAAGGTGCCCTAGAGGGGGAAATGTTTGACATTGAACACCTTCTTGGTGCATGTCAAATTGCAGTAGTAACCCGTCAGCAAATAAAGAAGGATCAAGAACTATCTGTAGTGCAATGGAGTCAGGATGCACCTAACGAGGATTTGATTACCAGTCAGAAAGAGGATCCTGTTGTGGGTAAATTTTACCCTTTTAAGGAGAATCCTATAGTGTATCCAATCCAGGAGAAAGATTGCACTGAAAATTAGGACCTTAGGATTTTATTTAAGTATAAGTCTAAATTTAGTCTTAAAGATGGTTTGTTAGTTCGGACAACTAATAATGGATCTATACAGTGGGTTGTTCCTACTTCTTTTAGAGGTCTTATGCTGCAGCATGCCCATGATGCACCAACATCAGGTCATCGCGGGGAGAGAATTACTTATGAAGTATTGCGTGATTATGCATATTGGCCACATATGCTGAAAGATGTTCAGACTTATTGTCAGGGGTGTTTGGTTTGTTCACAGTTTCAACCAAATTCTCCAACCCACAGGGCACCTTTACAAAAAAGAGGTATGTCTCTCCCATGGTCTGATCTACAAATTGACTTTGTAGGACCACTTACAAAGACATCACGGGGCAATCAATACATGTTAACCGTTACATGTATGTTTACCAAATGGGTGGAGTGTCTTCCATCCCCTAATTGTAGGTCTGAAACAGCTGCTGCTTTATTAATCAATCATGTTTTCTCTAGGTTTGGACTTCCTCAGAGGATTGAGTCTGATAGAGGTACTCATTTCACAAGTGAAGTGATGAGAAGAATGTGGTCTATTCTGGGTGTGAAAAGGAAATTACATATTTCTTACCGTGCTGCCTCGAGTGGTGGAGTTGAACGGTATAATTAGTCAGTTGTAAATATCCTGAAAAAGTTTGTGAAGGAATCAGGGAAAGATTGGGATATTAAGTTGCCTTTGGTGTTGATGGCTATTAGATCCACTCCTAGTACTGTGACAAACATGTCTCCTTTTGAACTAATGACAGGTAGAAGGATGGTACTTCCACAGCATTTGTTGTATCCTACTCAGGATCAGAGTTTGATCAATGCAACAACAACCTATCAATATGTTGAGAATTTAAGAAAGCATTTGCAACAAGCATTTGCTTTTGCTCAGAAAAATCTTGAGAAAGCCGCAATATGTGCTAAAACATATTATGACATGAAAACCACAAAGAAAGAATATGAGATAAATGATAAAGTTTATCTTTACAATTTTCTTAGAAATCAAGTTAGAGAGAAGAAGTTTCTCCCATCATGGAAAGGGCCGTATGTCATTATTGACAAACTTTCACCTGTGGCATACAAGATTTTGATTCCCACAAGTGGGAAGTCAATAGAAAAGTGGGTGCACATTAACCAATTGCGTGCCTGTCACCCTAGGTCAAAGTTAAAACTAGAGGGGGAGAATCATCCATATATAGAAGAATAATCACTATGATTATTAAAATGGTTTCTTTAGGATAAATGTGTATATTTTGTACTGAATATGTTCTTTTTTTTCCCCTCTATTACAGATAAATATCACCTTCCAGTTGGGTTTGGATTGATGAGATCCAGGATGTTGGCAGTCATCTGGACCATCCTGTTCCTGTGCCAGGGTGTCTTGGTTGAGATTCATGTACAACTTGTGATAGAACCTGGTCCATCTTCTGGGATCATGCTTGAGGAATCCCCCGGTTTCCTGATTACCAACCGGAAAGTTTTCTCCCAAAAGATATTCATCAGTCTGGATCCTGAGGTTACTATTGCAAAATATTTTGATGTTTCCAAGGTTTAATCACCAGAAATTAAATATGGGTATCAAGAACATGTTAAAAGGATCTAGTCTACTACTAAGGAGATGTTGGAGCAGTTGCAGAAGTCTTTTCCTGGTGGATCTTACAATGTGCAATCACGTACCAAACGTTCACCTGGAGTTATTGTTGGACTAGTTGCAACATCTGTCCGGGTTTTCAGCTGTTACTGCTGCGGCTGTGTCTAATTCAATTTGCATCAGTAATTTGAATCATAAAATGTCAATTTTTCGTGAACAGATGGCAACCATGATGGAGGTTTTAAAGAAACAAAAGGAAAGTTTGTCAGATATGATATGAGATCATTAATGATACTGTTGTGACCACTAATTTGCATTCAGATCTTTCCATCCGAGCTATAAAGGTCCAATATAAGCACGAACTAATTCAGAATGAACTGTTAAGTTTTGGTTTTTTTTGGACCCAGTGGTATATTTTACAGGTAACTGGTTACAAGAGATCCAAAGTCGAATTGAGAGTCTTGTTGAGGGTCATATTCCATTATATTTTGTCAATAAGGACATTAAGGAAAGGGTGTTGATGAAATGCAAATAAACATTGCTTTTGATGCTGGTTCTGCTTTGCCACTTTACAGTGATCCCAAAAACATGGAACTTTGTTTTCTCATAAAGGTGCCACATATGCCATGTAATGATTTTTATCAACTGAAAACTGTACATAATGTGGGTACTTGGAGATGGAATTGTGGGTTAACGATTCTATGGTATAAGAATTTCAAGAGGGGAAGATACCATCCTCCTCTTAGTCTTCGGATGGTTGACCATAATAATCGCCCATATAGGACAGTGATCTAGACTAATCTCATCCATCCTAGGCAGGGTAAGATAGTCTAGATGAGGGGGAATATGTCATGAATTTTTCATGACAGAACAGACTCCATGTTGTTTTCTTGTTTTAAGCTTAAACGGGGCTCAGCTATTATTATATTGAATTTTGTTTTCCTCAGTCTTGCTGACTGAGAAGTTTCATATCAACATGTTTTCCATTATTCAAGGTAGTTTACTTGCTCAGACCCCAGCTAGTCGCTTATTTCTGTAAATAAGTGCAGTTTATAACCTTGATTGTAGTTTAGGAATGTTGGGGTAAACATAAATATAATAAGTATTTTTCTAATATTTTTACCCTATATGCGAGAGCCATCTACTGTTAGAACAATAATATTTCATCTAATTAATTTTATGTTAATTAATGATTAAAATATTATAATTAATGACTCCTCCTAGATGAGAGAATGGGAATATATAGGGTCTAGCCCAAGGGGAGGGGGTCGTTTTTCCTGGGCTTTTGAACTGGTCACATAATTTATGGAGTTGGTAATTTGCTAATCAACTACAGAGGTCCGAGATTATTGGATTATAACTGCTGAGACGAGTTTAGCCTATTCGGACAGACCTACGACCTGACAGTTTGATTCCTGTCTGCAAAAGGGGGAATTTATTTACTTTGGTGATGTATGAAAGAAAGTCACTTTAGATGTTAATATCATTAAGATTTACATTTAACATTTATGTAAAATGCCTTTTCCTATTTAATCAGGTAAATTTATTAATTGTTATATAGCTTTGTGTTTTCTTTATAAAATTCCTACCACCTGGTCTTATTTGTCGACAATAACACCGAGTGAATGAGGAATTAGGATAGATTATCATCTGACGGTTTGTCATAATTATTAATCTACCTGATTCTCCGCAATTACCTTAGAGGGTTTTAATGAAATATTTGGTTCTTATCATCATGCCAATGTTTGTGTTATTTTGAAAATATGACTTAATCATCTTTATAGTTTAATCTCCGTATTATTCTGTTTTCCTCGCTATTTGTAGCGTTAGTGATTATTATAGAACTGTAGTTTATATCTCTGTAATATTTTGATTGCTTAAGTTTCTATTAAATGCTAATTATTAATAACAAAATACTTTAATAAAGATAATTTTTCCCTTTGTTATTCATCTGGTGTCGGTATAATTAATAGACTGATAGCAACTAAAAGGATTCAGATTTGTTTATTACCTTTCATAACTTATAGAAAAATGTGTCATTTAAAATTGCACCATTTCACATAATATACTTTTATAGATAAAGGTAATATTCATAACAAAATGTTAGAATGTTGTACTAGCATTCGAAATTCTAAACAAACGAACGAATGTGTTAATATTCTATTCATTTTTCGAATACTGCAAAACATTCGCCCATTAATAATAGTAGGTAGATGCTGTGAGATAAAGGTGTCCAATGGTCCGAGCTGCACATTTTTTTCCCAGAATGCTATTCACTATCATAATGGACACCTAATATAACTATATGGGGCCGATTTATCATCAGTCTGTCCGACATGATCCGCTCAGCGGATCATGTCCGACACACATTGATGAATGCCGACAGCATACGCTATCACCATTAATCATTGCCCAAGCAGTTCTTGTGAACTGCTTGTGCAATATCGCCACCTGCAGATTCGCTGCCAATCGGCCGCTAGCAGGGGGTGTCAATCAGTCCGATAGTATTGGATCTGGCAGATTGATGTCCGCAGCCTCAGAGCAAGCGGATCAGTTATGGAGCAGTGGTCTTAAAACCGCTACTTCATAACTGCTGTTGCCGGCGAGCCTGAAGTCTGAGCTTGATAATTCGGCCCCTATGTATGAACAATAACCTGCTGTTGCCGGTGAGCCTGAAGCCTGAGCTTGATAATTCGGCCCCTATATATGAACAATACCCTGCTGTTGCCGGCAACCCTGAAGCCTGAGCTTGATAATTCGGCCCCTATGTATGAACAATAACCTGCTGTTGCCGGCGAGCCTGAAGTCTGAGCTTGATAATTCGGCCCCTATGTATGAACAATAACCTGCTGTTGCCGGCGAGCCTGAAGTCTGAGCTTGATAATTCGGCCCCTATGTATGAACAATAACTTGCTGTTGCCGGCGAGCCTGAAGTCTGAGCTTGATAATTCGGCCCCTATGTATGAACAATAACCTGCTGTTGCCGGCGAGCCTGAAGTCTGAGCTTGATAATTCGGCCCCTATGTATGAACAATAACCTGCTGTTGCCGGCGAGCCTGAAGCCTGAGCTTGATAATTCGGCCCCTATATATGAACAATACCCTGCTGTTGCCGGCGAGCCTGAAGTCTGAGCTTGATAATTCGGCCCCTATGTATGAACAATAACCTGCTGTTGCCGGCGAGCCTGAAGTCTGAGCTTGATAATTCGGCCCCTATGTATGAACAATAACCTGCTGTTGCCGGCGAGCCTGAAGCCTGAGCTTGATAATTCGGCCCCTATGTATGAACAATAACCTGCTGTTGCCAGAGAGCCTGAAGTCTGATCTTGATAATTCGGCCCCTATGTATGAACAATAACCTGCTGTTGCCGGCGAGCCTGAACTCTGAGCTTGATAATTCGGCCCCTATGTGTGAACAATAACCTGCTGTTGCCGGCGAGCCTGAAGTCTGAGCTTGATAATTCGGCCCCTATGTATAAACAATAACCTGCTGTTGCCGGCGAGCCTGAAGTCTGAGCTTGATAATTCGGCCCCTATGTATGAACAATAACCTGCTGTTGCCGGCGAGCCTGAAGTCTGAGCTTGATAATTCGGCCCCTATGTATGAACAATAACCTGCTGTTGCCGGCGAGCCTGAACCCTGAGCTTGATAATTCGGCCCCTATGTATGAACAATAACCTGCTGTTGCCGGCGAGCCTGAAGTCTGAGCTTGATAATTCGGCCCCTATGTATGAACAATAACGTGCTGTTGCCGGCGAGCCTGAACAATGAGCTTGATAATTCTGCCCCTATGTATGAACAATAACCTGCTGTTGCCGGCGAGCCTGAAGCCTGAGCTTGATAATTCGGCCCCTATGTATGAACAATAACCTGCTGTTGCCGGCGAGCCTGAAGTCTGAGCTTGATAATTCGGCCCCTATGTATGAACAATAACCTGCTGTTCCCGGCGAGCCTGAAGTCTGAGCTTGATAATTCGGCCCCTATGTATGAACAATACCCTGCTGTTCAGTGTAAAATATAATGAATTCACCTTCTTACAATGTGTACTTCAAGTAGAAAAACGCTTGAGCTTACGATCAAAAGGTTTAAGGTTTAAACAAAAAGTGCAAGAAGTAAGCAAGTGTCATAGGGCAGGAGAGTATACAGATGAATTGAGATAAATGCAGTCATAATAATTATATGTGTATATAGTATTATAATAGCCTTAGGTGTGCAATATGCAGGTGACTGTTACTTTCTATAGAAGCAGACTAAAGAAGGGTGGGTGGGATGATGCAGTGGGGTGGGGGGGGGGGTGGTGCTTGTGTTAGACGACAATGTGATATAAGAAGATTATATGTGTATATAGTATTATAATAGCCTTAGGTGTGCAATATGCAGGTGACTGTTACTTTCTATAGAAGCAGACTAAAGAAGGGTGGGTGGGATGATGCAGTGGGGTGGGGGGGGTGGTGCTTGTGTTAGACGACAATGTGATATAAGAAGATTATATGTGTATATAGTATTATAATAGCCTTAGGTGTGCAATATGCAGGTGACTGTTACTTTCTATAGAAGCAGACTAAAGAAGGGTGGGTGGGATGATGCAGTGGGGTGGGGGGGGATGGTGCTTGTGTTAGAAGACAATGTGATATAAGAAGATTATATGTGTATATAGTATTATAATAACCTTAGGTGTGCAATATGCAGGTGACTGTTACTTTCTATAGACCCAGACTAAAGAAGGGTGGGTGGGATGATGCAGTGGGGGGGGGGGATGGTGCTTGTGTTAGAAGACAATGTGATATAAGAAGATTATATGTGTATATAGTATTATAATAGCATTAGGTGTGCAATATGCAGGTGACTGTTACTTTCTATAGAAGCAGACTAAAGAAGGGTGGGTGGGATGATGCAGTGGGTGGGGGTGGTGCTTGTGTTAGACGACAATGTGATATAAGAAGATTATATGTGTATATAGTATTATAATAGCCTTAGGTGTGCAATATGCAGGTGACTTTCTATAGAAGCAGACTAAAGAAGGGTGGGTGGGATGATGCAGTGGGGGGGGGGATGGTGCTTGTGTTAGACGACAATGTGATATAAGAAGATTATATGTGTATATAGTATTACAATAGCCTTAGGTGTGCAATATGCAGGTGACTGTTACTTTCTATAGAAGCAGACTAAAGAAGGGTGGGTGGGATGATGCAGTAGGGTGGGGGGGGGAGATGGTGCTTGTGTTAGACGGCAATGTGATATAAGAAGATTATATGTGTATATAGTATTATAATAGCCTTAGGTGTGCAATATGCAGGTGACTGTTACTTTCTATAGAAGCAGACTAAAGAAGGGTGGGTGGGATGATGCAGTGGGGTGGGGGGGGAGATGGTGCTTGTGTTAGAAGACAATGTGATATAAGAAGATTATATGTGTATATAGTATTACAATAGCCTTAGGTGTGCAATATGCAGGTGACTGTTACTTTCTATAGAAGCAGACTAAAGAAGGGTGGGTGGGATGATGCATTGGGGTGGGGGGGGGGGATGGTGCTTGTGTTAGAAGACAATGTGATATAAGAAGATTATATGTGTATATAGTATTATAATAACCTTAGGTGTGCAATATGCAGGTGACTGTTACTTTCTATAGAAGCAGACTAAAGAAGGGTGGGTGGGATGATGCAGTGGGGGGGGGGAGATGGTGCTTGTGTTAGAAGACAATGTGATATAAGAAGATTATATGTGTATATAGTATTATAATAGCCTTAGGTGTGCAATATGCAGGTGACTGTTACTTTCTATAGAAGCAGACTAAAGAAGGGTGGGTGGGATGATGCAGTGGGGGGGGGGGATGGTGCTTGTGTTAGAAGACAATGTGATATAAGAAGATTATATGTGTATATAGTATTATAATAGCCTTAGGTGTGCAATATGCAGGTGACTGTTACTTTCTATAGAAGCAGACTAAAGAAGGGTGGGTGGGATGATGCAGTGGGGGGGGGGATGGTGCTTGTGTTAGAAGACAATGTGATATAAGAAGATTATATGTGTATATAGTATTATAATAGCCTTAGGTGTGCAATATGCAGGTGACTGTTACTTTCTATAGAAGCAGACTAAAGAAGGGTGGGTGGGATGATGCAGTGGGTGGGGGGGGGAGATGGTGCTTGTGTTAGACGACAATGTGATATAAGAAGATTATATGTGTATATAGTATTATAATAGCCTTAGGTGTGCAATATGCAGGTGACTGTTACTTTCTATAGAAGCAGACTAAAGAAGGGTGGGTGGGATGATGCAGTGGGGGGGGGGGGAGATGGTGCTTGTGTTAGACGGCAATGTGATATAAGAAGATTATATGTGTATATAGTATTATAATAGCCTTAGGTGTGCAATATGCAGGTGACTGTTACTTTCTATAGAAGCCAGACTAAAGAAGGGTGGGTGGGATGATGCAGTGGGGGGGGGGGAGATGGTGCTTGTGTTAGACGACAATGTGATATAAGAAGATTATATGTGTATATAGTATTATAATAGCCTTAGGTGTGCAATATGCAGGTGACTGTTACTTTCTATAGAAGCAGACTAAAGAAGGGTGGGTGGGATGATGCAGTGGGGGGGGGGGGAGATGGTGCTTGTGTTAGACGACAATGTGATATAAGAAGATTATATGTGTATATAGTATTATAATAGCCTTAGGTGTGCAATATGCAGGTGACTGTTACATTCTATAGAAGCAGACTAAAGAAGGGTGGGTGGGATGATGCAGTGGGGGGGGGGGGTGGTGCTTGTGTTAGAAGACAATGTGATATAAGAAGATTATATGTGTATATAGTATTGTAATAGCCTTAGGTGTGCAATATGCAGGTGACTGTTACTTTCTATGGAAGCAGACTAAAGAAGGGTGGGTGGGATGATGCAGTGGGGTGGGGGGGAGATGGTGCTTGTGTTAGACGACAATGTGATATACGAAGATTATATGTGTATATAGTATTATAATAGCCTTAGGTGTGCAATATGCAGGTGACTGTTACTTTCTATAGAACCAGACTAAAGAAGGGTGGGTGGGATGATGCAGTGGGGTGGGGGGGGGAGATGGTGCTTGTGTTAGAAGACAATGTGATATAAGAAGATTATATGTGTATATAGTATTATAATAGCCTTAGGTGTGCAATATGCAGGTGACTGTTACTTTCTATAGAACCAGACTAAAGAAGGGTGGGTGGGATGATGCAGTGGGGTGGGGGGGGAGATGGTGCTTGTGTTAGAAGACAATGTGATATAAGAAGATTATATGTGTATATAGTATTATAATAGCCTTAGGTGTGCAATATGCAGGTGACTGTTACTTTCTATAGAAGCAGACTAAAGAAGGGTGGGTGGGATGATGCAGTGGGGGGGGGGGATGGTGCTTGTGTTAGACGACAATGTGATATAAGAAGATTATATGTGTATATAGTATTATAATAGCCTTAGGTGTGCAATATGCAGGTGACTGTTACTTTCTATAGAAGCAGACTAAAGAAGGGTGGGTGGGATGATGCAGTGGGGGGGGGATGGATGGTGCTTGTGTTAGATGGCAATGTGATATAAGAAGATTATATGTGTATATAGTATTATAATAGCCTTAGGTGTGCAATATGCAGGTGACTGTTACTTTCTATAGAAGCAGACTAAAGAAGGGTGGGTGGGATGATGCAGTGGGGGGGGGGGGGGAGATGGTGCTTGTGTTAGACGACAATGTGATATAAGAAGATTATATGTGTATATAGTATTATAATAGCCTTAGGTGTGCAATATGCAGGTGACTGTTACTTTCTATAGAAGCAGACTAAAGAAGGGTGGGTGGGATGATGCAGTGGGGTGGGGGGGATGGTGCTTGTGTTAGACGACAATGTGATATAAGAAGATTATATGTGTATATAGTATTATAATAGCCTTAGGTGTGCAATATGCAGGTGACTGTTACTTTCTATAGAAGCAGACTAAAGAAGGGTGGGTGGGATGATGCAGTGGGGGGGGGGGAGATGGTGCTTGTGTTAGACAGCAATGTGATATAAGAAGATTATATGTGTATATAGTATTATAATAGCCTTAGGTGTACAATATGCAGGTGACTGTTACTTTCTATAGAAGCAGACTAAAGAAGGGTGGGTGGGATGATGCAGTGGGGGGGGGGGATGGTGCTTGTGTTAGACGACAATGTGATATAAGAAGATTATATGTGTATATAGTATTATAATAGCCTTAGGTGTGCAATATGCAGGTGACTGTTACTTTCTATAGAAGCAGACTAAAGAAGGGTGGGTGGGATGATGCAGTGGGGTGGGGGGGGATGGTGCTTGTGTTAGAAGACAATGTGATATAAGAAGATTATATGTGTATATAGTATTATAATAGCCTTAGGTGTGCAATATGCAGGTGACTGTTACTTTCTATAGAAGCAGACTAAAGAAGGGTGGGTGGGATGATGCAGTGGGGGGGGGAGATGGTGCTTGTGTTAGAAGACAATGTGATATAAGAAGATTATATGTGTATATAGTATTATAATAGCCTTAGGTGTGCAATATGCAGGTGACTGTTACTTTCTATAGAAGCAGACTAAAGAAGGGTGGGTGGGATGATGCAGTGGGGGGGGGGGGAGATGGTGCTTGTGTTAGACAGCAATGTGATATAAGAAGATTATATGTGTATATAGTATTATAATAGCCTTAGGTGTACAATATGCAGGTGACTGTTACTTTCTATAGAAGCAGACTAAAGAAGGGTGGGTGGGATGATGCAGTGGGGTGGGGGGGGAGATGGTGCTTGTGTTAGACAGCAATGTGATATAAGAAGATTATATGTGTATATAGTATTATAATAGCCTTAGGTGTGCAATATGCAGGTGACTGTTACTTTCTATAGAAGCAGACTAAAGAAGGGTGGGTGGGATGATGCAGTGGGGGGGGGGGGATGGTGCTTGTGTTAGACGACAATGTGATATAAGAAGATTATATGTGTATATAGTATTATAATAGCCTTAGGTGTGCAATATGCAGGTGACTGTTACTTTCTATAGAAGCAGACTAAAGAAGGGTGGGTGGGATGATGCAGTGGGGTGGGGGGGGAGATGGTGCTTGTGTTAGACAGCAATGTGATATAAGAAGATTATATGTGTATATAGTATTATAATAGCCTTAGGTGTACAATATGCAGGTGACTGTTACTTTCTATAGAAGCAGACTAAAGAAGGGTGGGTGGGATGATGCAGTGGGGGGGGGGAGATGGTGCTTGTGTTAGAAGACAATGTGATATAAGAAGATTATATGTGTATATAGTATTATAATAGCCTTAGGTGTACAATATGCAGGTGACTGTTACTTTCTATAGAAGCAGACTAAAGAAGGGTGGGTGGGATGATGCAGTGGGGGGGGGGGATGGTGCTTGTGTTAGACAGCAATGTGATATAAGAAGATTATATGTGTATATAGTATTATAATAGCCTTAGGTGTACAATATGCAGGTGACTGTTACTTTCTATAGAAGCAGACTAAAGAAGGGTGGGTGGGATGATGCAGTGGGGGGGGGAGATGGTGCTTGTGTTAGACGGCAATGTGATATAAGAAGATTATATGTGTATATAGTATTATAATAGCCTTAGGTGTGCAATATGCAGGTGACTGTTACTTTCTATAGAAGCAGACTAAAGAAGGGTGGGTGGGATGATGCAGTGGGGGGGGGGGGGAGATGGTGCTTGTGTTAGACGACAATGTGATATAAGAAGATTATATGTGTATATAGTATTATAATAGCCTTAGGTGTGCAATATGCAGGTGACTGTTACTTTCTATAGAAGCAGACTAAAGAAGGGTGGGTGGGATGATGCAGTGGGGGGGGGGAGATGGTGCTTGTGTTAGACAGCAATGTGATATAAGAAGATTATATGTGTATATAGTATTATAATAGCCTTAGGTGTGCAATATGCAGGTGACTTTTACTTTCTATAGAAGCAGACTAAAGAAGGGTGGGTGGGATGATGCAGTGGGGTGGGGGGGGGGATGGTGCTTGTGTTAGAAGACAATGTGATATAAGAAGATTATATGTGTATATAGTATTATAATAGCCTTAGGTGTGCAATATGCAGGTGACTGTTACTTTCTATAGAAGCAGACTAAAGAAGGGTGGGTGGGATGATGCAGTGGGGTGGGGGGGAGATGGTGCTTGTGTTAGAAGACAATGTGATATAAGAAGATTATATGTGTATATAGTATTATAATAGCCTTAGGTGTGCAATATGCAGGTGACTGTTACTTTCTATAGAAGCAGACTAAAGAAGGGTGGGTGGGATGATGCAGTGGGGTGGGGGGGGGGAGATGGTGCTTGTGTTAGACGACAATGTGATATAAGAAGATTATATGTGTATATAGTATTATAATAGCCTTAGGTGTACAATATGCAGGTGACTGTTACTTTCTATAGAAGCAGACTAAAGAAGGGTGGGTGGGATGATGCAGTGGGGGGGGGGAGATGGTGCTTGTGTTAGACAGCAATGTGATATAAGAAGATTATATGTGTATATAGTATTATAATAGCCTTAGGTGTGCAATATGCAGGTGACTGTTACTTTCTATAGAAGCAGACTAAAGAAGGGTGGGTGGGATGATGCAGTGGGGGGGGGGGAGATGGTGCTTGTGTTAGAAGACAATGTGATATAAGAAGATTATATGTGTATATAGTATTATAATAGCCTTAGGTGTGCAATATGCAGGTGACTGTTACTTTCTATAGAAGCAGACTAAAGAAGGGTGGGTGGGATGATGCAGTGGGTGGGGGGGGGGAGATGGTGCTTGTGTTAGAAGACAATGTGATATAAGAAGATTATATGTGTATATAGTATTATAATAGCCTTAGGTGTGCAATATGCAGGTGACTGTTACTTTCTATAGAAGCAGACTAAAGAAGGGTGGGTGGGATGATGCAGTGGGGGGGGGGGGGGTGGTGCTTGTGTTAGAAGACAATGTGATATAAGAAGATTAAAGTCAGAGCTTTGCTGTTTGTGCATCTTATTTATGTGCTGATCAGAGCCCTTTGTGCTGTAGGATAAGAGGGAGGTATTTCTGGAAACAGATAACTGATTGTTTGTGAATTTGTAGCTCAGTGGCCACTGTATTTTAGATACCAGAGACTAGAGCTTTGCAGGAGAGAGATACAGGTATTGGGGTATCTGAGATTGATAGAGGAGCATTGGTGTGTTCATTTTCTGTAGAAAAAAAGCCCTTCAGATGTGACATGATTACTTTATATAAATATATTAAAGGTCGATATACAGAGATGGCAGGAGCTCTGTTTATTCCAAGAGGTCACAATTTTATTCCAAGAGGTCACAATTTAAGGTTGGAGGAAAGGAGATTAAATCTCTTGCAACGGAAACATTTTTTAACTGTAAGAGCAATAACATTGTGGAACTCCTTACCAAAGTAGGTAGTGAATGTCAATACCTTAGATACATTTAAACATGGGTTGGATACATTTCTGGCTAGAAACAGAATTCATGGATATGACTGTGTGTGTTAAAAGGGTCATCTTTTAATGGGATTAATTTAAGCTCAACTAGAGCTTTTTTGTAAGTATATTAGATTTGTATAGGTTGAACTTGATGGACTTCGGCCTTTTTTCAACCTCATTTACTATGTTACTATGATTTGTACAGCATTTAGACACATTGACTACCTATTGAGATAGCAGTAAGGTCGTGCTAATTCACACTTGTGGGAGGACCACCTGGGACTCTGCGCTGACATAACCAAAAAAAGCCAGCACAGAAAGCAGATACCCATGATGCTTTGTCCAGCTGCTGGAATCATTTGCTTGTAGTCCTAGAGAGAAATGCTCTCCCCTTTAAAAGGGTCCCATTCTCATTTTACCTAAGTGTTTTTATTGTTGTAACTAGAAATAAAAGATTTGTTCTTACCATATATTTGACATTTTAAAAATTCTAAAAAAATACTTATTTACTTGCATTATTATTATATAATTCTGTGCTGCATTATCTGTACCCCAGTTATCATGCTGTACAAATCATGAGTCAGGGTGCCAGGAATCAGACTGAGACAAGAAGTGCAAAAATAATCACACCTTTATTAATAGCAAAAAATAATAAAAAGTCCATAAATCAAATAACTAGCCAGGAGTCAAAACCAGACCTGGTAGTCAGACGAGCCGAGTCAGGAGCCAAAGCGAATAGTCAGATGAGCCGGAATCAGGAACAAGGAAAACAGCAGAGTCAGGAACAAGCCAGGGATCAGGAACCAGGAAGGACATCAAGCATCCAGGTAATACACAGGAACTCTCACTAACAGGTCTGAGACAACGCAAAGGCAAAGCATACTGAACAGAGGCCCTTTAAGTAATAAGTGATGACATCACAATTCTGAGACTGCATCCTGTCTCACACGGATGATGCACACCAGTCTGGCCATAAAAGGAAATGCAGGAAATGAGCAGCATCCCCCACAATGCACCATAGTCAGGAAGAGAGGTGAGTAAAATGGCTGCCAGCAGCACATGGCAAACACAACATGGAAAAAACCCTGACAGTATGGACTGCAGCAGCGCCAGATATATATATATATATATATATATCAGCTAAATATATATAGCAGCTTATCTGTAGACATCTCATTGTACAGTAGTCTCAATGGACCTAAAGTTAATTCTTCAAAAAGATCCTTGTGAGAATTATGGGAGCAATATTTGTCTAGGAGAAGCCTGGGATTAAACTCTTTCATCAGATATTGCTTCAGAGAGCTGTAATCTGAGCTCCTCTCCATCCTTGTGATCAGAGAGCTGGAATCTAAGCTTGTCTCCATGCTTGTGATCAGAGAGCTGGAATCTGAGCATGACTCAATCCTTGTGATCAGAGAGCTGGAATCTAAGCTTTTCTCCATTTTTTGTGAGCTGGAATCTGAGCTTGTCTCCAACCTTGTGATCAGATAGCTGGAATCTGAGTTTGACTCCATCCTTGTGATCAGAGAGCTGGAATCTGAGCTTGTCTCCAACCTTGTGATCAGATAGCTGGAATCTGAGTTTGACTCCATCCTTGTGATCAGAGAGCTGGGATCTGAGCTTGTCTCCAACCTTGTGATCAGATAGCTGGAATCTGAGTTTGACTCCATCCTTGTGATCAGAGAGCTGGAATCTGAGCTTGTCTCCATCCTTGTGATCAGAGAGCTGGGTTTTAATGTTGGGGGGGTGGTATTGTGGGTTTTTTTACAGGCAAAAGAGCTGATTACTTTGGGGCACGCAAAAAGCCCTTTTAAGGGCTGGTAATAGAGCTGTTAAATTTTGTAATTTAGATTAGGGTAAGGAATCTTTTTTATTTTGGGGGGCTTTGTTATTTTATTAGGGGGCTTAGAGTAGGTGTAATTAGCCTAATATTCTTGTAATCTTTTTTTATTTTTTGTAATTTAGTGTAATTTAGTGTTTGTTTAGTGTTTGTTTTTTTTGTAATTTAGTTTAGTTTATTTAATTGTATTTAATTGTAGGTACTTGTAGTTAATTTATTTAATTTATTTATTGATAGTGTAGTGTTAGGTTTAATTGTAACTTAGGTTAGGATTTATTTTACAGGTCATTTTGTAATTATTTTAACTAGGTAGCTATTAAATAGTAAATAACTATTTAATAGCTATTGCACCTAGTTAAAATAAATACAAAGTTGCCTGTAAAATAAATATAAATCCTAAAATAGCTACAATATAATTATTCGTTATATTGTAGCTATATTAGGGTTTATTTTACAGGTAAGTATTTATTTTTAAATAGGAATACTTTAGTTAATAATATTTAATTTATTTTGTTAGATTAAAATTATATTTAACTTAGGGGGGTGTTAGGGTTAGGGTTAGACTTAGGTTTAGGGGTTAATACATTTATTAGAGTAGCGGCGAGGTCCGGTCGGCAGATTAGGGGTTAATAAGTGTAGGTAGGTAGCGGTGACGTTGGGGGGGCAGATTAGGGGTTAATAAATATTATGTAGGTGTCGGAGATGTTAGGGGCAGCAAATTAGGGGTTCATAGGGATAATGTAGGTGGCGGCGGTGTGCGGTCGGCAGATTAGGGGTTAAAAAATGTATTATAGTGGCTGCGATGTGGGGGGACCTCGGTTTAGGGGTACATAGGTAGTTTATGGGTGTTAGTGTACTTTAGAGCACAGTAGTTAAGAGCTTTATAAACCGGCGTTAGCCCAGAAAGCTCTTAACTACTGACTTTTTTCTGCGGGTGGAGTCTTATGAAGATCCCATTGAAAAGATAGGATATGCAATTGGCGTAAGGGGATCTGCGGTATGGAAAAGTCGTGGCTTGAAAGTGAGCATTAGATCCTTACCTACACGACTCTAAATACCAGAGGGCGGCCAAAAGCAGCGTTAGGACCCCTTAACGCTGCTTTTGACGGATACCGCAGAACTCTAAATCTAGGCAAATATGTTTAATAGGGAGAATTGAATTAACAGTGTACTTATTGATAGTGGAGTACACCTAGCGCCTACTAAATAAGACCTCTGGCTTTGATAATTTGACACCTAGTTGTCAAAATGGAAAGATGAAACTAATAAGGTATACCAAAGCGCCAACTATACGAAGGCTGGGTCTGGACCTAATGCAATATTGTCAAACGATTACAATAAACAATTTATTGAGTACACAAATAAGTTAAAAACATGGATCCATGTATAAACAATCAAATTTATACAACAATAATAGCTAAATGAATAGTTAAAACAAATAGTTATGTAACGGATATAGCATTTAAAATTGTGCAAACATTGCTCTTAAAAATATTCATAAAAAATTCCAAATTTAGTATAAGGCTCACAACAGAAATTCAACTTTGTGTTTACCATATACACATACACAAATTTGTACAGCAATAATAGCTAAATGAATAGTTAAAACAAATAGTTAAATAGCAGATATGGCATTTAAAATTGTGCAAATAATGCTCTTAAAAAATATTCCTAAAAAATTCCAAATTAAGTATAAGGCTCACAACAAAAATTCAACTTTGTGTTTACCACATACACATAATAGGTGAAATATATTAGTCAGTTATATAATATTATCTAACCAATAATGTTCTTGATTCTATGCAATACTAAATATTGCCAATAGTGACTAATGTGTAAGGCTCTGAGTAAGACCTTTAACTGTGTGTTTACCACATACGCATTGTCAAGTAAAAAATATTGTGATAGCAATAAGCCAATGTAAAGAATGTGTATCAAAAAAGTTGTGTGCAAAAATTAGTGTACAAAAGTTATTAATGGTCAAAAAATAGGTTGATCTTCAAAAAACGTGAATTAAGAACAAAGATTGTGAAAAATGAAAAAACCAAAAATTTACAAAAACATTGTGGTGTGTTCCAATAGTAACTTATATAAATGTAAATAATAGTCCAAAAAATAGTCCAACAGTGAAAACTTAATAGAAAAAATAATCCAACAATAAATTATAATAAGTAGTGTGTCTCTTTAAGAAAAAACAATAATCCTTAAAGTGTTGTGAATCCTAACAGCAATAGTTATGGTGATTTTCCAAGTGTTTTATACTGAATAGCAGTGTCAGTACTTGCTAGCCAAGGGTTTTATACTGAATAGCAGTGTCAGTACTTGCTAGCCATTTTCCAACCCAAAATTCTATCTTCTTGGCAAATATTTTGTTATAATCCCTGGATGATCCTTCTGTAAAAGAAAGATATGATGGTGTAGATTGTTTTTAGATCAATAGAAAATGAAATTGTGATTACCAGTCAACGCGTTTCGGTCACAAAGAGACCTTTATCAAGACTGGTTTTATGGTGTTAGTAGTGGTCTTTTTATACCAGACTGATTGCTGGCCATAAAATTGTGGAACAGGAAGTGTTTGTTAAGCACTTCCTGTTTTACTGACCTTAAATGTGTGTTTAAAATATACAGTTTATAGTTTAAAAATTTGTGATTAAAAAATCCATTATAATACATTTAGATGGTATCCTTATTTTGTCAAGCTCTGTCTGCATCTGATCATTTTTATTCAGAGAAAATACAAAAATTCCTATGTTAGAATACAGTGTTCCAGATTTGGAAAAATATATATACAAACCCAGCCTTTTTAGTTATGACTTCATACCTATTATTTAAAAAAATTTCCTACCACACCTGGTGTTCCCAGGCGGTCTCCCATCCAGGTACTGACCAGGCCTGGCCCTGCTTAACTTCCAAGATCGGACGGGATCAGGTGCATTCAAGGCAGTGTGGCTGTAGACATTTCTGTATTAGCCCTATTTCTCATCATGATCTGATCAGAAAGAGAGTTTACTGTCATCTCCAAGCCGTTTTTCAGCTGTTTCTATTGGGTATAATCTCAGTAGGTGCTTGGTTTCTATTGTATGGGGCAGGGGTGTGTATAATAGGCTCAATTTCATTGGATAGTAGTTGGAATGTTGTTAAAACATTCCCTTATCTGTCATAATAAAGCCATTTTAGCGTGTATGTTAAGGTGTCATTTTTAGATGTCATTTCTAGATGCCAATTTTTACATATGCTTGCTAATCTAAGAGAATAAAAAGCGGAAACAAGACATATTCTATATAAAGGACGGACTTGCTAGTTTAATCTTTTACTTATTACACAATCTATGCTGATTATATATCCCTTACAATATTCCTAATGGTGTTATATTGTTGTCTTCTATATACTGGATTTTGCTATAGTGCTATGTCTGTGCTGAGGTGTGAATTATTATCCTGAATAAAGACAAATGTTTTTTTTTGGGTTTTTTTTTAATACAAACAAGGTGAAACCTCAATAGGTTTTAAGTGGAACAGAAATGTATGGGAACCAGATGGTGGTGTAGAAATATTAAACAACCTTTATTTGTTTAACATAAATATCCAATTGAGTGGGAAAGTGACCTCTATACTAGTAGTGTCTTATCTGGAGAGATATTAGCCCTGATTAATGCGTTTATATAATCATAGAAAAACTATCAGATAAACTATCCTCAAATCTTTTTTCAAATTTAGAATAGACACCTATCATTACAAACTCATTGGTGTGTGGCATATAGCGTACCCTAGTGACGAGTGTAAAGCATCTGTGGGTTAACCTAGTTCACCCAAAACCTTTTTCTTTTTAAATTATAATTTATAATTATATTTGTTCCTGTTTATGTACTATATATCCAGAATATTATGTCTGAGTTTTTTTTTTTAAGAGCAATGTTTGCACAATTTTAAATGCTATATCCGTTACATAACTATTTGTTTTAACTATTCATTTAGCTATTATTGTTGTATAAATTTGATTGTTTATAAATGGATCCATGTTTTTAACTTATTTGTGTACTCAATAAATTGTTTATTGTAATCGTTTGACAATATTGCATTAGGTCCAGACCCAGCCTTCGTATAGTTGGCGCTTTGGTATACCTTATTAGTTTAACAGTGTACTTATTTTGATATAATATGATGGTGCTTGGTATTGAAATGATCAGAAGATTCGCATGATGCCGCCCTGCCTGGAATTCGGATTGTGGGTGATAGATGCAATGTGGTAGTATTGTTTAATATACTCATTATATGGGATATGTAAGATTTATAAACATAAAGGTTAGAAATGGTTAGGTGAATCTGTTTGTGTTCGTCTGCTGCCACTTGAGGGCCAGAATCCAGTATGACAGTCAAGGGACTTAACTGTTAAAAGATGCGTTTCCATAGTGACAATATATACTGCTCCTTTGAAAAAAGCATTAAATACACTACAAAGTGCGAAATCCTCTAATACCTATTTAACAACACACACCAACAAATGTAATGCTATTAAGCACATCTTATATAGCTAGTATTATACAACATAATGCTTATTGTTTGTACGTGACCAGATCTAATGTGATAATAGTCACTACTTAAAAGGCGCTATACACTACAGCTGGTCAATCATTGTTAAATAGGTATTAGAGGATTTCGCACTTTGCAGTGTATTTAATGCTTTTTTCAAGGAGCAGATATATGGTATCGACAATAGGCGCTGAACTATTGTTTACAAATTCGACCTATGACGTAAGGGGTGTGTGTACCTATACGCTGTCTTCAAAAGTACAGCTGGTAAGGTGGGCGTACATCAAGCCTCTGACGAAGCGGTTGTTTACCATGAAACGCGTAAGGCCACGCCCACCTTACGTCAATCTCAATACACACGCTGAAGTGGGATTCTGTGTATTCCACGGAGATTCACAGCGTTCTTTTACAGCTCCAAAATAGAGTGATATTTATCTTACTCAGAAGTGGCATTCTAACACTTATCAGCAGAACAGAACAGTCTGTGTATTCGACCAGGGATAAAGAACAGATCTGGATACTAGAGCCTGGGAGCACAGTCTGGCGATATACCGGTTATAAGTGGGGACACTTTGAAATCCATCAGCCTCAACTTACCTCATTTGATTGAGGATTACCCTAATAAGGTTTATGTTTTTTATATATGTCTGTATGAAATTAAATTGATCTGCACCATGAGCGGTGTCTCTGTGCGCTTGTTTTTTTTTAGATATTTGCAGCTGTACCTCATCACCCAATCAGAACCTTGAGTGTTTTTTTGACGAGCAGCACTGAATTCATCTCTCTTGAAATTTGTTCCTGTAATATCAACTGAAGGATACGACTTTTTTATGAAATACTTTATCATTATACTCTAAGTTTACTTTTTTGTTACACACATATTTTATATTCCAGAAAAATATCCTGGCCTTTTTTAGTTTTAGTTACATTTAACTTTTGTGATCTCATTGCTGTTAATGATTTATTGCTTATTAATTAACAGCTTACTATTTGCAATCTAATTTTGATACTCTGTATTTGTGTGTCTAACTGTTGAAAGTGTGCGCAAATCAGTTTGCATTAGTGTAATTCACCTGTTGAGTTCGCTATTGCAATATTCTGTTTGAATATATATATATATATATATATATATATATATATATACATCTTAGAATTGGTTTTAACTATAAGTAAATAAGAATTTATTGCAGTTTAAATAGACATTTTAAAGTGACGGTTTACAGCAAGAATATATGTATTTTTAGTATCCTAATTAGAATTGTTTTAGAATCAAGTGCAGCTAAATAGCTGAGTATATATATATATATATATATATATATATATATATATACTAAAGACTATTATTAAGATAGATATGGTATACAACATTTCGACAAATTGAGTATAAAGAAAAGGGATTTCAGCACTCTTTTTTAGAAATAGTCTTATATAAATTTATTTCAGAATCAAGATCCATAAATGGCGGACTCCAGCCCTATCAATGGGCAGAATACCTACACATCATAGACATACATTAAAAATGAAACAAAAAATCACACATGACTGGCCAGTCTTATTATAATCTATTTTGAATTTGGTATTAACAACCAAATAAAATCACATCAATGCAGCACTATACGCTACAAAAAACTTTCAAGCGATTATAACAATGTAGCAACAAATACATCAAACAAATTGTTGCCACCTAAGGCAATCCCCCTTCCTGAATATTATGTAACTTCAAAACAGGTTATGCATAGTAAAACTGTGCTAGCATAGTCATTGTTCCATTTAAGGATGTTGCACCAATGTTATTTTGAACCAGGTCAACAAAGCTAAGAAAGATAAGATGTAAATTCACTTTACCATTTCCACGGCAGTGTCCGTTATTAACTGTTGCTCTTACCACCAATGTGGGCCTTTATGCTCGAGGTAAAGGGTTGTTGTTATCAAACCTTTTGCAGAGCCGTGTGTTAGTTAATCTTTCCTGTTTGTTCCATACCTCTCGATGCCGAAACAGCCACGCCTAACCCAGCGTCTCCTCACCTCCGTTAGGCTGCAAATCATCTGAGGCAACTCACCGAAAACAGACATGCACAGAACCAGGCCGTGCACTGCATCCGGGGTAACTTTCAGACTTCCACTTTTACTTCGGTCAGCTTTTCGCTTTTTGTTTCTGATTGGTGGTGTCTTTTCTCCTTATTTTCCAGGAATACCTCTAGGACACAGTAAGTAGCTGTTCACTCCTCATTTGCCTTTACCAACTCAGAGGTTTCTCAGCTGTATCTTGTTTTCAATCAGGAACAAACTTTTGCAGGTAAACTTGTACTCTTTGATCATGGTGCTTACTGAAACAATGCAATCATACTTGGGGACTGCTTTTTACGGTCAGTCAATGTGACTTCTTTAGGAGCTTGCCAACGTACATTTCACCCCATGTTGCTCCAAACATATAGGGGCTTCCTCAGGGCTGATTTACTCAGGTACAGGTGCTTCATTTAGTACCCTAAACCCCGCCTCCCTTTGTTACGTCATGGGGGCGTATAGTAAAAAAGTTTATTTTAAACTGCTCTACATGTAAAGGTATTATACATCATATTCCATTAGCATCTAAAACATATTAGCATTTTTTAATGCAGACCTGACATACCGGAATCAGCATCTACCATGTCATTAAATTTAACCTACACAGTATCCCTAGAGAAATGAAGCAAACTCTAGTCTTTCATTCAGACCTCTTGGATACCTTGTTTTTAAAACATAGATCCAACGAGTCTCTTTCTGCAGTAATACTGTGTCGTTATCACCTCCTCTATTGTTCACTATTCCTTTATCTATTGCCATTATTTTCAAGTGTAAAGCATTTGATTGGTGAAACTGAGTGAAGTGTCTTGCTATTGTAGTGTCTCTATCATGTGAGATATCGTCTCTATGTTCTTGAATCCTATCTTTTAGAAATCTTTTTGTTTTTCCTACATAGAATTTAGGGCATGAACAGTGTATTAGATAGACTACACCAACAGAATTGCAATTGAAAAAATATTTAACATCATAACTTTTATTATTGCCTGCTGAGAATTTTTTAGCTTTCTCCATAAACGGGCAATAAACACATTGACCACATGGATAATTACCTTTAACTCCTCTGTCTTTTCTGAGCCAATCTGCACTAGATGGACTCTTACTATACATGCTTCTTACTAAGTGATCTTTTAAATTGGGTGACTTTCATGCTACCATTAGGGGAAATGTCCCCACATTATCTTTTATTTTCTCCTCATATGTTAGAAGATGCCAGTGTTTCTGCAAAATAGACTTAATAGTACCCCACTGGCAATTGTAACCTGAGATGAATCTTATCTTTTCATTTTGAATTGGTTCATCTTTTATTTTATAGAGTACTTCATCTCTATCTAGTCTACAGGGAGTGCAGAATTATAAGGCAAGTTGTATTTTTGAGGATTAATTTTATTATTGAACAACAACCATGTTCTCAATGAACCCAAAAAACTCATTAATATCAAAGCTGAATATTTTTGGAAGTTGTTTTTAGTTTGTTTTTAGTTTTAGCTATTTTAGGGGGATATCTGTGTGTGCAGGTGACTATTACTGTGCATAATTATTAGGCAACTTAACAAAAAACAAATATATACCCATTTCAATTATTTATTTTTACCAGTGAAACCAATATAACATCTCAACATTCACAAATATACATTTCTGACATTCAAAAACAAAACAAAAACAAATCAGTGACCAAGATAGCCACCTTTCTTTGCAAGGACACTCAAAAGCCTGCCATCCATGGATTCTGTCAGTGTTTTGATCTGTTTACCATCAACATTGCGTGCAACAGCAACCACAGCCTCCCAGACACTGTTCAGAGAGGTGTACTGTTTTCCCTCCTTGTAAATCTCACATTTGATGATGGACCACAGGTTCTCAATGGGGTTCAGATCAGGTGAACAAGGAGGCCATGTCATTAGATTTTCTTCTTTTATACCCTTTCTTGCCAGCCACGCTGTGGAGTACTTGGACGCGTGTGATGGAGCATTGTCCTGCATGAAAATCATGTTTTTCTTGAAGGATGCAGACTTCTTCCTGTACCACTGCTTGAAGAAGGTGTCTTCCAGAAACTGGCATAAGGACTGGGAGTTGAGCTTGACTCCATCCTCAACCCGAAAAGGCCCCACAAGCTCATCTTTGATGATACCAGCCCAAACCAGTACTCCACCTCCACCTTGCTGGTGTCTGAGTCGGACTGGAGCTCTCTGCCCTTTACCAATCCAGCCACGGGCCCATCCATCTGGCCCATCAAGACTCACTCTCATTTCATCAGTCCATAAAACCTTAGAAAAATCAGTCTTGAGATATTTCTTGGCCCAGTCTTGACGTTTCAGCTTGTGTGTCTTGTTCAGTGGTGGTCGTCTTTCAGCCTTTCTTACCTTGGCCATGTCTCTGAGTATTGCACACCTTGTGCTTTTGGGCACTCCAGTGATGTTGCAGCTCTGAAATATGGCCAAACTGGTGGCAAGTGGCATCTTGGCAGCTGCACGCTTGACTTTTCTCAGTTCATGGGCAGTTATTTTGCGCCTTGGTTTTTCCACACGCTTCTTGCGACCCTGTTGACTATTTTGAATGAAACGCTTGATTGTTCGATGATCACGCTTCAGAAGCTTTGCAATTTTAAGAGTGCTGCATCCCTCTGCAAGATATCTCACTATTTTTTACTTTTCTGAGCCTGTCAAGTCCTTCTTTTGACCCATTTTGCCAAAGGAAAGGAAGTTGCCTAATAATTATGCACACCTGATATAGGGTGTTGATGTCATTAGACCACACCCCTTCTCATTACAGAGATGCACATCACCTAATATGCTTAAATGGTAGTAGGCTTTCGAGCCTATACAGCTTGGAGTAAGACAACATGCATAAAGAGGATGATGTGGTCAAAATACTCATTTGCCTAATAATTCTGCACTCCCTGTATTGACTTTTGAAGTTGCCCTGTTAATACATTTTTTAGAGTATCCTCTATCTAAAAATCTTGCTTCCATCAAATTTGCATGTTTCACATATTTATTTTTAGATGAGCAATTCCTTTTTAATCTAAGTAATTGCCCAAAAGGAATCCCTCTTTTCAAATGATCAGGGTGACTGCTTTGTGCCTGTAGGATACTATTGGTCGCCGTTGATTTCCTATAATTTTCAGCAACGATAGAGTTACCTTCTTTGCTAATCAGTATGTCTAAGAATGGGAGACTTTTTTCACTAATTTGATATGTTCACAGAATATTTTTATCATTATTGTTCAAATCAGTAATTAACTTTTCAAGTATTTTTGGAGGTCCTTCCCATAGCATGAGGACATCATCCACATAGCGGATCCATAAAATGATGTTTTCCTCAAATATATTGCTATATTTTTCATAAATATCCATCTCCCATGCTCCAAGATGTAAACAAGCATAGGTGGGGGCGCATACCGCCCCCATCGCTGTACCTCTTTTTTGTCTATACATCATGTTATCAAACATAAATATATTGTTTTGAAGAATGAATTCAAGTAGGGATATTACAAAGTCTGTATGCTCTCTATACTTAGGACCTCTTGAGTCCAAATAGTGTTCAGCAGCTTTTAGGCCTTCCCTATGCGGGATAGATGAGTATAAACCCTCCACGTCTAAAGAGACTAGGAGGGTTTCAATATTTATCTTAACCCCATCCAGTTTTTTCAGGAGGTCCCCTGTGTCCTTTATATATGACGGGAGAGTATTGAGGAATGGTCTCAAAAAATGATAAACATAGTTACCAATTCCTTCTGTAATACTCCCAATCCCGGACACAATGGGACGTCCTGGAGGACATTGCAAGTTCTTATGCAATTTTGGTATTACATAAAACACTGGCACAATCGGGTATTGGGGATAGAGGAAAGAGAATTCATTAGCTGTAATTAACCATCTCTGTTTCACATCATAAAGTAGCTTATACAGATTATTTTGTACCTCTTTTAGTGGGTTTGTTCCAAGCTTCTCATATAGGTCCCCAACACTCAATTGTCTTTTGACTTCCCGAACATACATGGACTCATCCATTATGACGAGATTGCCGCCCTTATCCACAGATTTCATCACGATATTGGGGGCCAATATGAGATCTTTGAGAGCCCTCCTTTCATTTTTAGTTAAATTATCATTAATCATCACATTATCAGGTAGTCTTTCAATATCTCTCTCCACTAATTTCAAGAAAAAGTTAACAGAAGGTACAGATGCTAATGATGGCATGAAACTTGATTTAGGTTTAAAGTCAGTTTTAATTAAGGGTTCACTCTCTTCAACATTCCCCATTTCACATTCTTCCATTAGACAGTTTAAAGTGTCTAACGCTGTTTGATCACTTGTTGTTAATATTTTATGTTTTACATTATCTTTACTCATCACTTGTGACAAAAAAAAATTCTGGCAAAGAGGTTAAGATCTTTTGTAACCTCAAACTTATTCAGTTTCGCTACAGGGCTAAAGGATAAACCTTTTTTCAAGAGGCTCATATGTGCAAGATTCAGTGGAAATTTTGAAAGGTTCACTATTTGCATTTCATCTTTATCATGAATATTTAATAGTCCCTGAACCTGCCTCTCCTCGATCTCCCCCTTTCCTGCGACCTCTCCTGGTTGTAATAATCTCTTCTCCCTCTTGTTTGCCTCATCGGATACCTCCTCTCTCTGGTAGAAATATTGCTCTGCTCTCTTCCTCTTTCTCCCGCCCCTTCTTCTCCACTTTTTGGGTGGGGGCCTGATTGTTTTTTTGACAAATTCTCTGTTTCTACATCTGAGGCATCTGTACCAGAGTCATATGATTCTTTCTGAGATTTATATACATAAACTCTATCCTTTCTATAGTCATCTTGGTCTCTTATTAGTTTACGACACTTCCTTAATTTTATATCTGCCTGTAATCTAGATATACTGTTTTTCATTTCTTCATTTAATTTTTCAAAATTCTTATCTTTTTCGAAAAGGTTTTCATTTGCTAATGCTTGATCTACCTCTATTTTTACTTTCTCTAGTCTCTTGTCATTTCTAGATATCATCATACCCATTAGATCTAATGAGAGTGTGGATAATTTCCCATTCCATTCTGCTAGGAACAATTCCCCTTCCTCATCTTTCTTTGTCCTTGCGCCTGGATCCAATAGGAGCCGTAGGCCTCTGGGTATTATCTTATTTTTTACATAATTATTGAGACTAGAGTTTTCTGCTCTTATTTTTATTTGTCTGGTTACGCACTGTCTGTATTTTTTAAAAGACGAAAATACATTTAGCGATTCATTGTTCATATCTCCTGTTTCTATGCTATTACTTTGGGAAAGCGATTCATTTAATTCTGCTTCCCACACTTCATCTGACATGGTAAACGCCATTCTACCCACAGACAGAGCAGACTGAATCATGCCAGAGACAGACCCAACTCTGAAGCAAATATTTCCCCTTATGGCTTTAACAACGGCTTACAGGAGCAAGACTATAATTTAATTTTAAACCTCAATCACCTAGAAATAAAGGGGGGTTGTGAATCCTCAACAGATTATCCTTTAATTGGAAGTATAGATACAAAATTTAAGTTATGGGGAGAGATTATATATTTCACCACTAAAGGTGAAAAAATAGCTATTGATGTAGTCACATCTTATAGTGCAGACCCTCTGGTAATGAATACTAAAGACTAATATTAAGATAGATATGGTATACAAAATTTCGACAAATTGAGTATAAAGAAAAGGGATTTCAGCACTCTTTTTTAGAAATAGTCTTATATAAATTTATTTCAGAATCAGGATCCATAAATGGCGATCTCCAGCCCTATCAATGGGCAGAATACCTACACATCATAGACATACATTAAAAATGAAACAAAAAATCACACATGACTGGCCAGTCTTATTATAATCTATATTGAATTTGGTATTAACAACCAAATAAAATCACATCAATGCAGCACTAAACGCTACAAAAAACTTTTTAGCGATTATAACAATGTAGCAACAAATACATCAAAGAAATTGTTGCCACCTAAGGCAATCCCCCTTCCTGAATATTATGTAACTTCAAAACAGGTTATGCTAGCATAGTTATTGTTCCATTTAAGGATGTTGCACCAATGTTATTTTGCACCAGGTCAACAGAGCTAAGAAAGATAAGATGTAAATTCACTTTACCATTTCCACGGCAGTGTCCGTTATTAACTGTTGCTCTTACCACCAATGTTGGTAAAGTCAAATGAGGAGTGAACAGCTACTTACTGTGTCCTAGAGGTATTCCTGGAAAATAAGGAGAAAAGACACCACCAATCGGAAACATAAAGCGAAAAGCTGACCGAAGTAAAAGTGGAAGTCTGAAAGTTACCCCGGATGCAGTGCACGGCCTGGTTCTGTGCATGTCTGTTTTCGGTGAGTTGCCTCGGATGATTTGCAGCCTAACGGAGGTGAGGAGACGCTGGGCTAGGCTAGGCGTGGCTGTTTCGGCATCGAGAGGTATGGAACAAACAGGAAAGATTAACTAACACACGGCTCTGCAAAAGGTTTGATAACAACGACCCTTTACCTCTGAGCATAAAGGCCCACATTGGTGGTAAGAGCAACAGTTAATAACGGACACTGCCGTGGAAATGGTAAAGTGAATTTACATCTTATCTTTCTTAGCTCTGTTGACCTGGTGCAAAATAACATTGGTGCAACATCCTTAAATGGAACAATGACTATGCTAGCACAGTTTTACTATGCATAACCTGTTTTGAAGTTACATAATATTCAGGAAGGGGGATTGCCTTAGGTGGCAACAATTTGTTTGATGTATTTGTTGCTACATTGTTATAATCGCTTGAAAGTTTTTTGTAGCGTATAGTGCTGCATTGATGTGATTTTATTTGGTTGTTAATACCAAATTCAAAATAGATTATAATAAGACTGGCCAGTCATGTGTGATTTTTTGTTTCATTTTTAATGTATGTCTATGATGTGTAGGTATTCTGCCCATTGATAGGGCTGGAGTCTGCCATTTATGGATCTTGATTCTGAAATAAATTTATATAAGACTATTTCTAAAAAAGAGTGCTGAAATCCCTTTTCTTTATACTCAATTTGTCGAAATTTTGTATACCATATCTATCTTAATATTAGTCTTTAGTATTCATTACCAGAGGGTCTGCACCATAAGATGTGACTACATCAATAGCTATTTTTTCACCTTTAGTGGTGAAATATATAATCTCTCCCCATAACTTAAATTATGTATATATATATATATATATTGCCCTATTGTTTACTAAGCACTGTTAGAATTGTATTGTTTGGATGTTAGTAGTTAAAGATCTTAAGTCTCATTGTGTCAACTGGGTGAAATTTCTAATGTGAATAAGATAAACTTGTATGAACTCTGCATAGCAAATAGTTTTTAAACACATATAATATTGACTCATATTCTGGTATTACAAATATATTTCAATTTGTTCATAGATATTTACTAATAAAAAGAATTCAGGTATTAATATTAATTTTGTGGTTTCTAGTAGATGCATATTGATTGAGGGTTTATTTTTAAAGGATAATTATTAAATATATTGTATTATAACCCTGCCATAGACTGACATATGATTTGGAGAACACTACTGAGATTCTTATAAATATACTGACACATGTATTAGCTCATTGTCATTTTTATTTGTGATTAGAATTTTGTTAATCATTTTAATTTTTCTGTTTTCATCATTTTATTCGTTTTCTCCTCTTTTTCTTATAAAGAGATGGGACCCTATAACAAATTTCTTTCTTTCTTTGTAATTAATGTATCTGTTACCGCACACATTTTATATTCTCATTTCTGATTAGAATAGGTTATAGTTTGGATTTACTGAGCACACCTCTTTTTTCACATAGCATAGTCTTCTGCTTCTCTCTTATATATATGGCATATGGTGGTGCGACATTGACTCATACGAATTTGTACAGTCACTCAATAATGAAGTCGATGGCCTGGAATTTGCGCTTAACCATAGTGAGGCAAAAAATCACGTTTCTAGACACTAGTGTATACAAACAATAATGATATTCTATGCTTTGATTTGTTTTCCAATTAAACAGATAGGAATACATTATTAAAATATGACAGTTTTCATCACCCGGCCCTTAAGAAGTCTCTTCCCCGGAGTCAATTGTTGAGAGTAGGGGACCGCCCACTTAAGGAGTCTAGATTTCTTGACATGGGAAAGAAATTTTTGGATAGGGGTTACCCTAAGGCACTGGTCCATAAAAAGGTCTATAAGATAAGTACAAATGGGTTTACGAACACTACACCTATAAGGGATAAGAAAGGTAGATTGGTGTTCATATCCCAATATAACCTGTATAGTGATAGAATATCATGTATCATTAAAAACATTGGAATATTTTAAAACAATTAAATTTGGACACCCGGCCTTTAGGGAGATACCTATGATGGCATATAAAAGGGTTAAGAACCTCAAAGACATGTAGGTTAGGAGTGACTTAGGCCCTCGATGCACTGATACCAGTAGATACATCACCAAAAAAAGTTTGGGCACTTTCCCCTGTTTGGGGTGTACAAACTGCATCCCCGTAGTGGTCAAAAAATGAATATTCTATTATACTACACTTGTGAGTCTACCCATGTTGTTTATTTGATCAAATGCCCGTGTGCTAAAATTTACATAGGTGAAACGACCCGTAAAATTAGAGAATGTCTTAACCAACATAGATATAATATATGAAAGGGGGATTTACAGGCTCCAGTTGCATGCCATTTCCTTGAACAAGGGCATCAAATCAGCCAACTATGTTGGCAAATAATTGACCATGTTGGCCCTTTAAGAGCAGGAGGAGACAGAGAAAGATACCTTAAACAAAGGGAGGCATTTGGGATACATAGATTGGATTCTATGTATTCAAAAGGCCTCAATAGAGACTTTGACTTATCTTTGTTCCTGTAGGTCTCATATCTATCCCCTGTCATAAAATACCCTCTTGCAAGCTATAATATGTACCTTCTATGGGGATTTGGCACATATATAATTATATATTAGAAAAAGGATAACCATTCTGCCAAGTTTATTATGATATTCTTTACCCACATTATATGAACAGTATATAATGGTTAAAGTTGTTGCTGCCTTCATTTCTTCCCTGATTGTTGTACATATGTTTTTAAAGAAATGTAATAATGAAATGAAAAAAAATATATGTTTTTTTGTATTATTCTTATCAACTAGAGGGAGTTTTTTAGTGTTTGTATAGAGCAAATTTTGGTATGTTTAGAGTTAATTTTTTATATGTGTGCTCATTGGCTGAAGCAGCCTTTAAAGGTAACACAGGTGTACACAGAAACCATGCATGATTAAGGGTGTGTGAGCCCAAAAGGTTGCTCTTGTTTTGTGCTTGTCTGAATGCTTCTGTCCCAGCTTTATTAAATCCCCTAATATACATGAAGGTTTCTATCCTCTTTCTCCCATCTCCCTTCTAAGCTATAAGTATTAGGGTCATGGTATCTTTTCTTGTTTAGACTGTAATTAGTAGGCTCCTTTGTACAGTTTCCAGTTTATTTATGGTTGTCTGGAGAACTTACACAATACACAAGATGAGACCTCACTAGTGATCTATAAAGTGACATAAGAATCTTAAAGGGACAGTTCACCCAAAAATGTTCTCCCCTTTAAATTATTCCCAATGATCCTTTTAACCTGTTAGAGTGTATTGGTTACAAGTAGCTCCTTTACAACTATTTCAGCATTTGAAATAGCTGATTTAGCCTGTGGTATCGCCACCTATACTGAACAAATTAATACTGGAGTAAAGGCTATTGAATAGCCTAAGTATACACAGCCAGCAGAAGAGATTACACTCTCAGTGGGATGCAGGATAGTTAAGTAATACAATTATCATTTTCCATTGTTCTCTCTATGTATTGAGCTTTGGTGTTCCAGCCAAATAAAAGATAAGGAAGCAAGTCTGTTTACACAAACTTATAACATAATGAGATCTGATATCACCTTTAAGTTCAACCCATTGTAATAGGCTGTGGTTTCAAAGCACAAAATCAGCTACTTTATATACACAAATAAGCATGAAAATGGAATTTCTCAAATATTTTATACTCTGCAGTTGGTATAACAAGTCATTTAAAATACATTAATGGAAAAACAATTTTACAGTGTACTGTCCCTTTAACTTTCTGCTGCTCACTCCTATTCAAGCAGAATCCTACTGGCTTTACCTGCTGTGCTGCTACATTGTTTACTAAACTTCATGTCATCTGAAATAATAATTCCCAAGTCCCCTTTCTCTCAGTAAAGTGTATGATTAGCTTTTCAGCTTTTGCCTCCAAAATGCATAATTTTACTCTTTGTGATGTGAAATTTTAGATCCAATACATTTCCAAGATTTTTTATTTTTACTATCACTACTTATTGGATCTTCTTGTTGGAACTGCTATGATGAACTGAAAAATACCCTGTTATAAATTATCTTGACCACCAAAAGTCACTGATAAGAGTAATAAAAGCTTGCACAAGATTAGAAAAATGTAAGCACAGTTGCACATATATTTCTATCTCACTCAGCACTGATAGGACACTGCTATACCATGTAATGCGCATTTAAACATCTCATTGCATTACGGCAGTTAAAAATGCCAGGTGGTCATAAGATATAGCCTCATGGTTTGATTTCCTTTCCACCATCTCTATGGTTTCAATCCTGCACCCTATGTCCCTGAGTGCTTTTCTTATAAACTCTTCATCCAGATTTAGAAGGTGGAAGCGGTGTTCCCCTAATGTGTAAAATGAAGCATTTAACAGCACTAATAATATCAGATGGCCACCTGGTTTTAGCCACATGGAGATCTTCTTAAGGCTCCTGAAATAATCATCTCGGTCTTTGCAGATAAGTTCCAGCACACAACCAAGATATATACAGTCAACTTTTGGAAGAGTTACTGGGTCAGTTAGGTTTTCTTTGGTGAAATCACATTTCAGAATTCGTTTAATTGACGTTTTAATTTTTTCTTGTTTTGTCTTCCACTCCTCACTAAAAGATATAAATACATACAGCTCATTAAATCAGTTGTGAGGTTTGCATGTTTGTCCTCTGCATCTGCTATGCATATAGACATAAAGCACTGAAAACTTACTGAAACTTACCCCAGAGGCTGAAATGGTTCCTAAAGGATATGTTTGCACCATGCTGTTAATTCAGCCAACCAGCTGCAATCCTGACAGCCCCATGGGCTAGACAGATAATGTACCTGCTGTTAGGCTAGACAGAATGTACCTGCTGTTAGGCTAGACAGAGAATGTACCTGCTGTTAGGCTAAACAGATAATGTACCTGCTGTTAGGCTAGACAGATAATGTACCTGCTGTTAGGCTAGACAGATAATGTACCTGCTGTTAGGCTAGACAGAGAATGTACCTGCTGTTAGGCTAGACAGATAATGTACCTGCTGTTAGGCTAGACAGATAATGTACCTGCTGTTAGGCTAGACAGATAATGTACCTGCTGTTAGGCTAGACAGATAATGTACCTGCTGTTAGGCTAGACAGATAATGTACCTGCTGTTAGGCTAGACAGAGAATGTACCTGCTGTTAGACTAGACAGATAATGTACCTACTGTTAGGCTAGACAGATAATGTATCTGCTGTTAGGCTAGACAGATAATGTACCTGCTGTTAGGCTAGACAGAATGTACCTGCTGTTAGACTAGACAGATAATGTACCTGCTGTTAGGCTAGACAGATAATGTACCTGCTGTTAGGCTAGACAGATAATGTACCTGCTGTTAGGCTAGACAGATAATGTACCTGCTGTTAGGCTAGACAGATAATGTATCTGCTGTTAGGCTAGACAGATAATGTACCTGCTGTTAGGCTAGACAGATAATGTACCTGCTGTTAGGCTAGACAGAGAATGTACCTGCTGTTAGGCTAGACAGAGAATGTACCTGCTGTTAGGCTAGACAGATAATGTACCTGCTGTTAGGCTAGACAGAGAATGTACCTGCTGTTAGGCTAGACAGAGAATGTACCTGCTGTTAGGCTAGACAGATAATGTACCTGCTGTTAGGCTAGACAGATTGCACCTGCTGTTAGGCTAGACAGAATGTACCTGCTGTTAGGCTAGACAGAGAATGTATCTGCTGTTAGGCTAGACAGATAATGTACCTGCTGTTAGGCTAGACAGATAATGTACCTGCTGTTAGGCTAGACAGAATGTACCTGCTGTTAGGCTAGACAGAATGTACCTGTTGTTAGGCTAGACAGAATGTACCTGCTGTTAGGCTAGACAGATAATGTACCTGTTGTTAGGCTAGACAGAGAATGTACCTGCTGTTAGGCTAGACAGATAATGTACCTGCTGTTAGGCTAGACAGATAATGTACCTGCTGTTAGGCTAGACAGATAATGTACCTGTTGTTAGGCTAGACAGAGAATGTACCTGCTGTTAGGCTAGACAGATAATGTACCTGCTGTTAGGCTAGACAGAATGTACCTGCTGTTAGGCTAGACAGATAATGTACCTGTTGTTAGGCTAGACAGAGAATGTACCTGCTGTTAGGCTAGACAGATAATGTACCTGTTGTTAGGCTAGACAGAGAATGTACCTTCTGTTAGGCTAGACAGATAATGTACCTGCTGTTAGACTAGACAGATAATGTACCTGCTGTTAGGCTAGACAGATAATGTACCTGCTGTTAGGCTAGACAGATAATGTACCTTCTGTTAGGCTAGACAGATAATGTACCTGCTGTTAGGCTAGACAGAATGTACCTGCTGTGCTGCACATGGTATTTAATGCACGGTTGTATACAGGCAACATGAGCACACTCTGTATAGTCTATGGCAGTGATTGCAAAACTTTTTGAGCCCAAGTGCCCAAACTGCAATACAAAAGCAACTTATTTATCTCAGAGTGCCAGCACTGCAATTATACCTGAATTAGGTTTTTTATTAGAGAAATACTTCATTCAACTGGGTTTATCTCAAAATAAAAACACAATAAAAGAGGTTTCAATAATACAAACAGTTTTTATTGAAAAAAACAACCAATTCCCTGGCTAATTCCCATTTAAGTGAATAGAGCTGTAAATCTGCTACTTATATAGTGCAAGCACAGCATCATAGTTTACAAACTATCACATGAACACAGGTGTCAGGGTTCTCATTGCTAAGCAACAAATAAAGACATACGTTACTTGCAATTTTCTTAAACCAAAGAAAGAGAGAGGGGGAGAGAGAGGGAGGGAGAAAAAAGGGAGAGAGAAAGGGAGAAAGAGATAGGGAGAAAGAAGAGAGAGAGAAAGATAGAGGGGGAGATGAGGGGAGAGAGGGAGGGTGAGAGGAAGAGGGAGGACAAAAGGGAGGGACACACACAGGTAAACCCCCTCCCATAATTTACACTTACCTGATAAATGAATTTATTTCAAGGTGGTGAGAGTCCACAATCCATTACTCCTGGGTATTAGTCTTCCCTACAATTAGGAGAAGGGAGAGATTCCCAAACCCCAAGAGCTCTATAAAACCCCTCCCACCTCACTGGCAAACTAGTCGGATGTAAAGCCAAGCAAAAAAAGGTATTAAAAAAAGAGCAAAATAACAGGAGCAGGGAAAAAAGATGTGCGCAAAAATAAACTAGCACAAAAAAATCAGGGTGAGGTCTCGTGGACTCTCACCGCCATGAAAGAAATGAATGTATCAGGTAAACATTAATTATGTTTTCTTTAATACAGGTGGTGAGAGTCCATGATCCGTTACTTCTAGGAACTATTCCCCAAGCTGTGGAGTCCAAGAGTAATGAAAAATAAGGACAAGGTAAAAAGAACATTGTTCCTCCAGTAAAAATAAATTCACACCCAAAAAAAAAGAATAAACAGAGTGGTTTAGAAAAAGAAAATAAAACAACTAACTTGCAAATTTAATCAACAGAAGCCTCATTATAAAAATCACAAAAAATGGCAATTGAACGGGTAGAATGGGCAGAATGGGCAGAATTTGTTTAGATGAAGGCTGTCCCTTCTCCAAGAAAGCTTTATGAACCAAAATGTTTCAACCAAGAAGCCAAAGAAGCAACAGAAGTTTTCTGCCCCTTCCTTGAAACAAACAAACTAGAAGTTTTTTTCAAAAATCCTAGAAGTGTCTACATAATACTTCATGGCTCTTACAACATCCAAGTTATGAAGAAGCCTCTCTAAAGAAAACTTAACATAGTAACATAGTAGATGAGGTTGAAAAAAGACTGAAGTCCATCGAGTTCAACCTATACAAATCTAAAATACTTACAAAAAGCTCCAGTTAGGCTTAAATAATCCCACTAAAAGGTGACTCATTTAATACTAGCAATCATATCCATGAATTTTGTTTCTAGACAGAAATGTATCTGTCACGGATACCAGACCACCCAGGCTTCCCCCCAACCACCTACTAACTGGCTAACTCCCTTATACACCAGATTTAGCAATTTCAGGGCTAACTGGATCCAACTGATTGCTGCTGTGTGTTGTTTTGCTGTGTTGTATCCTGTCAGAGAAGAGCTGATCTCTGACCGGGAAAACCCTCCTAGGCTGGCTGGGCTCCTGGAACTGCCGGTCGGCTGCATCAAGGCCAAACACCCGCTAGCTTTAACCCTGGTTGCTCCAGTGGCCCTTTGCCCCAGAGCTCCGCTCTTTTGGGGATCAGTAGCCACTAGGGAGTACAAGAGGGGGGAGAATTACCGGAGGGGAGCTCCTTTGGGAACCAGGGGTTTTGGACTCCCTCTACCCCCTATATCTTTACCAGGCTGTAACTCCTGTAACAGATCAGGCCGTTTTTGGACTGTGGCATCTGGGGACCGAGAACTTTCAAATGACACACTAGAAGTGCCGCTGATCCCCAGGGATCACCCAAAACCACCACCTCTGGGCCCTAGGACTTTGGGAGACTGTGGTTGCTATGGCCAGTGCCAGTCTGTCTGGAGGTACGGGAATGTTGTGGGATGGGTCAAGCTCTTATCAAGATAAGATTCTGTATAAAAGATGTGTATGTTCCACAATAAAATCAGTTCCTTTTTTCACCTGAATGCTAGTTTGTCTAGTTATCTGTCTAGTATCCGTCACAGTAGCCAAACAATTTTTAAATGTATCCAGGGTATTGGCATTCACTACCTCCTTTGGTAATGAGTTCCACAATTTTTTGCTCTTACAGTGAAAAAACATTTCCGTTGCAGGAGATTAAATCTCCTTTCCTCCAACCCTAAATTGTGACCTCTTGTCACAAGCAATTTTCTTGGAATAAACAGAGCTTCTGCCATCTCTGTATATGGGCCTTGAATATATTTATATAAAGTAATCATGTCACCTCTCAAGCGCCTTTTTTCTAACAAAAACAGACCCAGTTTGGCTAGCCTCTCCTCTTAGCTAAAATTCTCCATTCCCCTTATTAGCTTTGTGGCCCTTCTCTGAACTTTTTCTAGTTCTGCAATATCTTTTTTTGCTATCGGTCCCCAGAACTGCACTCCATAATCAAGGTGAGGTCTAACTGGGGATTTATATAGTGGCAGAATTATGCTTGCATTTTCCCATATTAAATCTCATTTTCCATTTACCTGCCCATACTTCTAATTTTTGCAGATCCCTTTGTAACGAAAGTTCATCCTGCTCTGACCTAATGACCTTACTTAACTTAGTATCATCTGCAAAAATAGAGATGTCACTATTTAATCCTTGCTCCAAGTCATTTATAAAAATATTATAAAGAACAGGGCCTAGTACTGATTCCTGGGGGACTCCACTGATTACCTTTGTCCAATCTGAGTATGATCCATTCACTACTACTCATTGCTCCCTATCTTTTATCCAGTTATTTATCCTTGAGCTAACATTTTCTTCATAAATAGAAAGAGTCCACAGTTGCATTCATTACTTTTAGAAATTTAGAACCTGGCCACCAGGATAAGGCAAAGACACCCCAGCCAAAGGCTTAAATACCCCTCCCACTTCCCTCATCCCCCAGTCATTCTTTGCCTTTCATCCCAGGAGGTTGGCAGAGAAGTGTCAGAAGTTTTCGATCCCTTATGGAGGCTAATACTCTTCAGCATGGGACTGGAGTTTTAAGTAGTCCTCTCAGCCTTTCAGTGAGAGCATGGAGGAAAGTTAGAGTCCAGAGATGCAGGAAGAGTCTTTCTGCGAAACCATTCTGACTTATATTAACAGCTCCACAAGCAATCAGCGTTGATGAGTTTTGTGGCCTGCTTTCTTCTCTCAAGTCCATGGCAGAAGCGACGCTACTATCTGTCACACTTGAAGGGCCCTGTTCCTGTTCCACAGCGTACTTTCTGGTAAGATCGTTTCATTTTACTTTTGTCATGAATGTATTGTATTTACAACTGTTTATCCGAGAGGCTACCACTTTGCGGGATTAACTTTAACACAGGGTCTCAGTGAGGCTCTTTTTGTATCTTGGATTCAAGGGTTAATATCTCCTTAGGGGGGTTATTGAACAGGTTTTTTTTTAATCATGTTTGTTATGTGATTCTGTCTGCTACTGCGTAGTGATACGCTCATGATAGGCTCGTGGCTATTTCGGAACATAATGGCCTATGTCTAGTGACGTGGCCTTTACGGTCAGATGCACTTTTCCATGGACTGCACGGTTTACCTTGTGACCGGGCATAGTCACATTTTGGATCATCATTTCCGCATTCCTGACAGTGTGGTGAAGGAGAAATTCTGGTCCTCTGGTGTCCGGTTCATAGGAGGTGGTGAGTGCCCCAGCCATTGGGGTGTAAGGTGCTGTTTAGATTTTTCTGATTGGTCCATTTTTTATTCAATATCCCAGTTATGGAAGATTCTGACTTTTTGGAGACGGATGTCTCTGATTCAGATTCTACTTCTTGTGAAGAATATAAATTGGACCGGGTAATATATGCCCATCAGTTATGATCTGAATGCCGTTTTGGAGTGCTCCGTTCCTCGGGATTGGGGAATCAGGGGCCTGCTGAGCCATCCGCCTCTGGGGATTCTATTTCAAATGAGGCAAGTTCCCTACCACCAATTCTTACTACGTATGCAGGTAACCCAAACGCTGTTTATCCTTCTATGGAGAGTAGTCTGTTCTGACTGGAGGTTACCACACGGTTCCCCATGGCCATATCTTTGGCGCTGGCGCATCTGCACCTCCTGGGAGTGTGCTTACGATACTGTCCGTGTTCCGTTAACACTCATCATCGCCTGGTCCAGTTCAGCCCTCCGGGGGAGCGACTGCCCCTGAGGCGCCGGGGTTTTCATTTGTCCCGGCTGAGGTATGTTGCACTTTTCGTTATAGACTGGCGTGCCTTCGTGTTCTACTGAGGCACATTTTGGTGCTGCTGGAGGATCCCACTCTTAATTGGTCTGGGAATTCTCAGTCTTCCTCTTCAAATGGCTTGCATAATTAGACAAAAGGAATGAAGTAATCTTCTGATAGTCTTGGTTATTTGAGTATCCTTTTCCAGTTCTGAGCTTGGAAGACTCGGATCCCTGTTGGGCTGGTCCTGCGGGTGTGTCTATTTTTCCTGGGCGATAACCTATGGGTTGCCTTATCTTTTATTTTAAACCAGGGAGGATGGGTTTTATTTGGTTTAAAGCTCATGTTGTTGTAATATTTCTTTCAGGAATTTTCTTCTCTGGAATTGATACTCGTGATTTTGTGGGTCTACCATCACACTACCCTGAATGCACGGTCCTGTTGTATCTCGGAAGTTAAGCATGGCCAGGCTTGGTTAGTACCTGGATGGGAGACCACCTGGGAATACCAGGTGGGGTAGGCTTATTGCACTGTTTACTTCTACAAGAGTTTGTTCAAGAGTGAGGATGTGTTAGTCCTATGTTTGTCTGTCTGTTGTTTATCCCTCCATTTTACGGGGTGACTCTATGTGGCCTTGACAGTGCTGGGGCCCTTGGTTTAGGATGGTCCTGACTGGGTACAAATCCTTCTGTCTTTGAGGCCTAGTTCAGACACGTTGCGCCTTTTATGCTTGGATGGTCCGGTGAGTGAGTGCACACTATGATTTGTGTTGTTTCCTTGTTTTTATTTTGAACAGGAAAGGGCTAAAAAACCCTATGGAGGTGCGCTCAAGGAGGCAATATTTATGACAGTTCGGGGTAGTGGGAGCTCTCCCAGATGATGAGGTTAAATGAAGATCCTGTAGAAACAGATAAAGAGGCGTCACATCGAGCAGTATCATCAGATAAAAGGCACAGGGACAACAGACAATTGGCAACTCACATGAGAAAAGGCACTCATAGTGCCATCAACAGCAGGCCGGGACCTCTTAGTCGCCCGACAGACTCAACCGCAATGTGCGACCTCTGATCACGTGGGCACGTCTCGCCAGATAGCAGCAAGCTCCCGACGCCTTCTGATGGTAGCACCAATCAGCAGGACCAAATAGGGGTGTGTGTGTGTGAGAAGCTCTGCAGCCACTCGTAGAGATATAAGTGCTCGAACAGCTCAACAACACCAGTATAAAAAGAGAAAGGGTGTAAAAACTAGGACGAGTTTTATTAAAAATGAGTTAAAACACAGCAACGCACTTTTCAGCTACACAGAGCCGTTTCCTCAGGCTGTAAGAATCATTAAAACCCCTTGCTCTTTATACCTCCCTCTACCCAATCAGATTACATTTACCCATAGAATTCTTAGGAATTAGGTCAAAATCATTACTCACTAATTGTTTAAATATCTCTATATGGGCGTTATTATTAAGTCTTGGAATGAAATGTTATTTGTTTCTAAAGTTGGTTTGTATATACCACAAACAACAATCTATAAGGGACCCAAAAAAGACCCAAATGACACCTACAACCATCAGGAGGTTTACCTCCTATGTGTGAACCTTCATATAAATATAAACCAATTGTGACAAGTTCCTAAAGGCTAGGTTAGTCGACCCCTGTGGCTGTTAATATTTATTTAAATGCATATATACTTTCTAGATTATTAGTCACGTATTATATTCACATATTATATTTTAGATACTAATATAGGTTGAGATTTTGTTTCTTGTGGAATATGCATTTAAGGAAGGCATGTTAACTAAGAATGAAAAAGAGTATCTTGCTCCCAAAGAGCTGAATCATGCCTTCTATTACCATCTCCCTAAATTACATAAGCACTTGCCCTCCAAGCCACCCTATAATAGCTGGGATATGGAGTTTAACTGACAATGCATCTTCCTATGTCGACCACTTTCTGCAAAAATATGTTGTGGGATTGGAGTCCTATATTTGAGATTCTTCGGTTCTGATTAAGAAACTGGAGCCATTGGAGATCATGCGGGATCTTATATGGATCACGAGCGATGTCCAAGCCCTTTACTCTAATATTCCTCATCATTTGGGGATTAAAGTGGTATCTGGGTATTTGGAGGCTGATATCTATTTACCAGACCTTCAGAAATAATTAATCTTAAAATTAATATAATTCATCCTGCGATACAATTGTTTTGTGTTCCAGGATGAATTTTATATACAAATTAGGGGAACTGCCATGGGTACCAGGTTCGCCCCAAGTTATGCCAATCTTTTTATGAGGTCCTTTAAACAACAGTATATTTACAACTCTGGACATGGGGTGAATCTGGTATTCTATGGGCGTTTCATAGACAACTTGATTTTCGTTTGGAAAGGAGATCAAGCTTCAGCAAATATCTTTGTGGAACACCTCAATAATAATAATAGGTGTCTTAAATTCACCAGTTCTATTAATGATGATACTATAGTCTTTTTAGATCTCAATCTCCGCTTTGAAAATGGGAAGGTTACAAATACTACACACTTCAAGAGGAGGAGAGTAGGAGATTATGAGCGGAGCAAAGGGGGCGGGAGGGAGAATATCTGGAGACAAGGTCTGAGATGTAGGGGGGAGCAATGTAATTGAGGGCTTTGTGTGTCAGAGTGAGAATTTTGTGTTTAATCCTGGAGGCAAGAGGAAGCCATTGAAGGGATTGGCAGAGAGGTACAGCAGAGAAAGAGCGACGTGCAAGGAAGATGATCCTGGCAGAGGCATTCATTCTGGATTGTAAAGGAGCTAGGCGGCAGCTAGGGAGACCAGAGAGGATAGAGTTGCAGTAGTCGAGGCAGGAAAGGATGAGAGAGTGGATTAAAATCTTTGCTGTGTCTTGTGTAAGGAAATCTCTAATTTTAGAAATGTTTTTTAAGGTGGAAGCGGCAGGCTTTAGCCAAGGACTGAATGTGAGGAGTGAAAGAAAGATCTGAGTCAAGTGTGACCCCAAGACATCTGGCATGTGAGGTTGGGGTAATGATGGAGTTATCAAAAGAGACATGGGGGATGGAGATTTTTGAAGAAGGGGGGAAAATAAGGAGCTCAGTTTTGGAGAGATTTAGCTTGAGCTAGTGAGAGGACATCCAAGATGAGATATGAGAGAGACAGTTAGTGACACAGGTTAGCAAGGAAGGAGATAATTCTGGTGCAGAGAGGTAGATTTGTGTATCGTTGGCATACAAATGATAATGAAACCCGTGGGACTTTATTAAGGAACCTATTGAGGACCTGTAGATTGAGAAGAGAAAGGGACCAAGGACAGATCCTTGTGGTACCCCAACAGAAAGAGGTAACGGGGCCGAGGATACCCCAGAGAAGGCTACACTAAAGGTACGGTTAGACAGATAGGAAGAGAACCAAGAGAGAGCTGTGTCACAGATGCTGAAGGATTGGAGGGTATAGAGCAAAAGAGGGTGGTCGACAGTATAAAAAGGGTGCAGACAGATCAAGGAGGATAAGTAGAGAGAAGTGGCCTTTTGATTTTGCTGTACGTAGGTCGTTGGTAACCTTAACAATTGCTGTCTCTGTTGAGTGAAGGGGGTTAAATCCAGTTTGCAGTGGGTCAAGGAGGGAGTTTAATGTAAGGAAATGGGATAGATGTGCATATACTAGCTTTTCAAGAAGCTTTGAGGCAAGAGTTAGTAGGGAAATAGGGTGGTAGTTGGATAGGGAGGTTGGATCGAGAGAAGGTTTTTTTGAGGATAGGTGTGACTAATGCATGTTTAAGAGATGTGGGAACTATACCAGTGCTGAGGGAGAGGTTTAAGATGTGTGTGAGTATAGGGGTAAGGGAAGAAGAGAGGGAGGGGAGTAGTTGTGAGGGGATGGGGTCGAGGGGACAGGTTGTGAGGTGAGAGGATAGTATAAGGGCAGAAACTTCATCCTCTGTAACAGGGGCAAAAGAGCTAAATTTATGGCTATGTGGGTTTTGGATGATTGTGAGCTTATGAGGGGGTGGGAGACCGGTAGTATGTTGAGAGCTGATTTCAGTTCTGATGGAGTCGATTTTGTTGTTGAAGTAGCTGGCAAAATCTTGGGCTGACAGAGAAGTTGTGGTGGGAGGTGGGGGTGGGCGGAGAAGAGAATTGAATGTGAAGAACAGTCGTTTTGGGTTGGAAGAAAGAGTAGAGATAAGAGTAGAGAAGTAGTGTTGATTATATAGATTAAGGGCAGAATAGTAAGAGTTCAAGATGAACTTATAGTGAAGAAAGTCAGCAGAACTCCGAGATTTCCTCCAATGTCGCTCAGCAGTACGGTAACTTCTACGTAGGTACCATGTAAGAGGAGTATGCCAGGGCTGAGGATGAGTGTATGTTTTCCGAGCTATGGTAGGTGGGGCCAGGTTATCAAGGACTGATGTAAGGGTGGAGTTATAGTGGAAGATGGATTCATCAGGACAGGAAAAGGAGGGGATGGAAGAGAGAAGAGGTTCGAGAGAGCTAGCGAGCTGTTGCTGATCTAATGACTTGATTCTTATGTGAAGTTTAGTGTGGGGGTAGAAGGAGAGAGAGTTGTAGGGAGGGAGGTGATGGTACAAGTGAGGAGGTGGTGGTCAGAAAGAGGAAAAGGTGAGTTTGTGAAGTTTGAGATAGTGCATCGATAACTGAAAATCAGATCAAGGGAGTGACCATCTTTGTAAATGGGAGAGTCAGTCCATTGTGACAGGCCAAAAGAGGAAGTGAGTTGCAGAAGTTGTTTTGCAGAGGAGGCAGTGGGATTATCAACAGGGAGGTTGAAGTCACCAAGAATGAGGGCAGGGGTATCTGAGGAAAGAAAGTAAGGTAGCCAGGCAGCAAAGTGATCTAGAAATAGAGTTGCGGAGCCAGGGGGAAGTATATGACTGCAAAGCGTATAGAGAGGGGAGAGAATCAGCGAATCATGTGTGTTTCGAATGAAGAAAATGTGAGGGAAGAGAAGGGATGTATTTGTTGAAAGGTGCAACGAGAGAAAAGTAAAATACCAACACCACCTCCTTGTCTATTGTCAGACCTAGGAGTGTGGCTGAAGTAGAGACCCCATGTGTCAGTGCAGCAGAGGAAGCAGTGTCTGAGGGAGAGAGCCAGGTTTCTGTGAGAGCCAGAAGATTGAGAGAGTGGCAGATAAAGAGGTCATGGATAGAAGTGAGCTTGTTGCAAACAGAGCGAGCGTTCCAAAGTGCACAAGTGAAGGGGGTGGTGGCTTTAGATGCAAGAGGAATGAGATTAGGGTTACCAGAGTTATGTTTTTGAAGTCTTTTGAAGGGTACACATGAGTGTGCAGGGCAGGGAAAATGTGGGGGACCAGGATTAGGGGAGATGTCGCCAGCAGCTAGTATGAGCAAGAGGGAGAGTGACATGAGATGAGAGGCGGATTTGCAGTAGTGAGAGTGAGTAGTGTTTTTGTGATGAGTTGCAAGATTGTAATAGATATTTAGATTTCACAAGCAATCATTATTACCCATGGAAATGAAATGTACCCTATGGGCAGTTTAAACGGGTCCGTAGGAATTGCAGTACCCTTATAGATTTTGAGGTACAAAGTAATATCCTGAAAGAAAGATTTCAGGAGAAAAGATATTCACTCCACATTATAGATAATGGATACAGAAGAGCCAAACTTGACGATAGGAATTTGTATTTTCAAAAGAAAACAGATACTTCATTGATAGGAAATAATGTGATAAACTGCACGTTTATTACACAGTATAATTGCAATAATAATTTGATAAAGCTAATAATTAATAAACATTGGAGGATCCTTACTAAGGACCCAATATTGGGGAATTTAATTGAAACAAAACCCTTAGTAGTTTTTAAAAAGGCACCTAATCTAAAGACCATTTTGGCACCAATCAAAGTAGTTAAAAATAAGAAAGATACTCAGCATAGGAGCATAATGGCCAATAAGAGAGGGCTTAATACGGAATGCTATAAATGTAATATTAAAAAATGTAAAATGTGTGTTCATATCACACATAACACTCATTCCTTTCGGTTTTATGCCACTAAAAAGGTTTATCCCATAGAGGGCCACATGTCTTGTGCGTCCAATTATGTGGTTTATCTTTTGTCTTGTTTTTGTGGCATTCAATATGTAGGGTGTACTTGTAGGCTCCTTAGCACTAGATGGCCTGAACATTATCATAATATTAAGAACAATTATAAACTACATAGTGTACCAAGACACTGCCATATGAAATATAATGGTAAAATTTATTGTTTTTCTATTACACAAATAGAATATATTTCCAAGTTATATCTCTATAATCAGTTTTTAAGTTTGAGACAAAGGGAAACATATTGGATCCATAAACGCCAGACATTACATACTTATGGTCTTAATATGAATGTGGATCTAGCAGCATTTCAATGACCCTTAGGGGCCACTATATGTATTTAGCATTGGCTAGAGGGGTGGACTAACCTAGCCTTTAGGAACTTGTCACAACTGGGTTATATTTATATGGAGGTTCACACATAGGAGGTAGACCTCCTGATGGTTGTAGGTGGCATTTGGGTCTTTTTTGGGTCGCTTCTAGATTGTTGTTGGTGGTATATGGGTATTTATTTATAGATATTTATAACCACATCTCCCATATCTGGGTCGTTTATAGATATATATAACCATATCTCCCCTATTGTACTATTATATTGTGCATTCTAACATGAATTCCAATTTTCGTAGTATATCCCTAATATTAAAGTAACCATTAATGGGAGGTATATTTGGGGGTTATATGAAGTAATGTATAGGTATATGATGTATTGAGTTCCCACACTTTGGGTTCTATTAAACTCTCTCAATTTTATTTATCTGAACTATCTTGTACATGAGTTCCTATCTTTAATGGAGCATATAGATTATAAGTATTATTAGGTATGGGATTACTATGTATATTATTATTATTATTATTATTATTATTATTATTATTTTTATATAAAAATATTTGAGGTTCTCCCAATTCCGCACTTGTGGATGGTATACATGTTGCGGAATTATGTAAGGGAATATCAGCCACGTAGTTCATGTTATAAGGAGGCGTAAGTGCCGTGTCCTACGTCTAGTATATTGGGGATAAATAATGGTTAGTGATAGAATTATAATATTAGCTAAATACACGCAATTCATGTCATAAGGAGGCATAAGTGCCATATACAATGTTTAGTATATTGGGGAGAAATGTATTGTATCGACTATTACGTATGTATTTTTATTATGTATTTTATATCGTAATATTGTACCAAGTTGATATTGTGCACTTGGTACTATAATGATGTACTGAGATGATATTTGTTTATAAGCTACTGATTCATTGTATTATTATGTATGCTACTATTCAAAGTGGGAATTTTTATGGCCAATGAAATTCTCTCTGAGGGAGGTATAAATAGAAAGGGGTTTTAATGATTCTTACAGCCTGATGAAACGGCTCTGTGTAGCTGAGAAATGCGTTGCTGTGTTTTAACTCGTTTTAAATAAAACTCGTACTAGTTTTTACACCCTTGCTCTGTGTAATTTGTTGATACTGGTGTTAGTGAGCTGTTCGAGCACTTATATCTCCATGAGTGGCTGCAGAGCCTCTCACCCCCCCCCCTATTTGGTCCTGTTATTTGTGCTACCATTTGAAGGCATTTGGAGCTTGCTGCTATCTGATTGGTGAGATGTTCCCACATGATCAGAGGTCGCACATTGCGGTTGAGTCTGTCGGGTGACTAAGAGGTCCCGGTCAGCTGTTGATGGCACTACGAGTCCCACTTCTCATGTGAGTTGCCAATTGTCTGTTGTTTCTGTCCCATTTATCTGACAATACTGCTCGATGTGGTGCTTCTTTTTCTGTTTCTACAGGATCTTTGTTTTATTTTACAAGTTTTAGCTTGCATTCTGAGAGGACTTGATGGACCTTGGTTTGAATGGAGGATTGAGTTCAGTCCTCATTAGCCTTTCAGTCTAGTCGGCCGGGACTCCGTTGAGATCTGCTGTGACATACTCAGTTGTTTTCCGATTTTGCAGGAACTAGAGTGTTCCTTCCCGTAGTGGGTTGGAGGATTTAGGTCCTTCATGCTGCCGGTTCTTGGTGGCCTTGCCTTTTCAATGTCTCTTTGGGAGTGTCCTTTTAAGACTTGTTCCTTTTTGAGGGTCTCTTTCTTCGGGTCGAGACTTTCTGGACTTCTTCCATTTTTTTCTCGCGACTTTGGCCATTTAATTTAGGTAGTGAGGGTCGTGCGGCTTTTTCTACTTTCAGGAGTTAGTCATCTCCATATCAGGGACGATAGACTGTGTTGTCTCCTTTTCCAAGCTTTTGTTTCTACCAGGGTTCGGGATGCTCTGCATTCTTCCTCCTTGGGTGTGATCTTCTGGAAGGGTAATCTGAGAGGATTATGGAGACTAGTCTTCTTTCTACTCTCTCTTTCTGGTGACTCTGTTCTCGTTATCTTTTTCCTTAGTCTTGGACTTCGTGTGTATTGTCCTTAGGGCCTTTGGGCTCTAGAGTAATTGTGTGACTTTGTCGCAGCCTAGCACCTTGTTGGGGGGGATGTTGACCTCCTGCTAAGGGTGTTCTCTTCCCTTTGGGCTGGGAATTATGAGTGAGTCCTGTACTCATTCTCTGGTTTAGCCGGTTATCATCCCCTGTGAGGTCTGATTTCCTCAGACGGGGTATCTTGTGTTCCCTGGGGGTGTTGTTCATTTTAAGATGATTCTGGGTTCAGGGTTCTTGTCTTGGATCCTTCTTGGATGTCTGGAGACTTATGATCCTGTGGACTGGTTCGTGAGAACCCAGATTTTTCTGGGAGACTATGTTATGACATAGGAGCTAGCTCATTGGGCTTGCAAGCGGAAGGCCAGGGTTCAAATCCACCTTTGGGTACTAGTTATAAATTTTAAGGCCTGACTTGTCCTTTGGACAGAGTGTGCTCCTTTTCATGGGGAGTTTTTTCTCTGTTGGATCAACAGTGGTGTCTGGATGATTTTTAATTCGGTCCTTGTTTTTATTAGACTATGGCCTTTTCATGTCTTGTGGGCATGTGCCCCTTTCTTTATCTGTGCCCTCCCCTTTGATGGGGTAGTTTGTCTCCCTTAAGAGCTGGGGTTTCCTCTCTCTGGAAGGGTTGTGGTACTGCCCTGTGTGTAGGAGGTTTGAACAGGTGGCTTTATTGCTGTAATAGGCAGCAGTCTGCTGCTCTGTGGGTTGCTCTGTTACAACTGTTGTAAATTGAAATATCCATGTAGATACTGTCAAAGAGAGTTGTGACAGGTCTTCCTAAGGATAAATTGCACTTTCTGTGTACCAAGTCCTAGGGGGTTCTCCTTGGGAGTGCCTTATTTGGAGGATTGGCACCTGAACTAAGCTGGGGTGGGTGAGTCCGCCCATTATTTCCATTCCCTGGGGGCTTGTGGTTGGGGTTTCTGTTCCCCCTGTCTATGAGACATGCCTGACGCTTGGGCTGGTCTGGTGTTTGAAGCATTTTGAGGTACGGTAAGCCTCTTCAAGGTTTCTGCTTTTCTCCACGTTCAAGGTCTTTGGGAAGGACTGGCGGCTTTTGGTAAGCCTGTGATGTTGTCCACTGGTTAGCGGATGCTTAGCAGACTGAAGGTTAGTGGTTTGGATCCTATCTTCAGCTGCTCTTTACTTGCCCTGCAAGTATTCAAGTTTCAGAGTCATCTTTAGATGACTGCAGCGTGCAGTGTTTTGACTTCAGGTGTTTTACGTCAGATGTTCACCAATCCGAGCTTGCTGCACGAGGATTCGGTTTCTGAATATTTAGATATTCTGAGCTACCCTTTTGCAGTTGTCTTCTAGAGTGCGGTTGCACTGTGTTTAGGAGAAGATTCTCTTCTTTGTTTAAGACTCCCGGCCTTAGCCCGTGGTTTCTGTATTCTGGGGTCTGGGCGTTGTCTCCCCTTGTTTCTATGAGACTGGTTGGGTCTCTATTAGCTTGACCCAGTTTCTCAGGTTTTTGCTTTGTGTTTTTATTTGTGACTTGTTGTGCCATTTCTATAGGGTTTTTTTGGAGTTCTTTATGGATGCTCCTCCGTGTCTTTCTCCTTTGTGGAAGAATACAGTAGTTTGTTCCCTTTCTCTAGTAAAGGGCGTGTGGTTTGGAGACCAACTGTTGGGCGACAGTGTCTCGTTGCGGCTTGTTGGCTCAGTTGAGTCTAGTTCCTGTGCTCTCTAGCAAGGCTTGTGAACTATCTGCGGGTCAGTGTCCTTGGGCCTTTTCCTTTTTTTCAAAGTTTTTTTTTGGCTTCGGATGAAGCAGGATTTTATTGGGTTGGGGTTTTCAGGCCTGGTGCCCTCAGAATGGGCCGCCTCTTGTACCCTCCCATGTTAGCATTCAGTGTCCTCTATAGCTTGGATATTGTTTTCCCAAAAATAATGAATGCAGCTGTGGACTCTTTCCATTTATGAAGAGAAACTTAAATTATGCTTATCTGATAATTTTCTTTTCTTCAGATGGAAAGAGTCTACAGCTCCCCGCCTGTATTATTCTGGGGGGGGGGGCATCTGTTATTTTTTTTCTTCTGGCACCTTTTCACCCTGCTATTTCTTCTACTGTTCCGTGTTCCTCTGCAGAATGACTGGGGGATGAGGGAAGTGGGAGGGGTATTTAAGCCTTTGGCTGGGTTGTCTTTGCCTCCTCCTGGTGGCCAGGTTCTGAATTCCCAAAAGTAATGAATGCAGCTAAGGACTCTTTCCATCTGAAGAAAAGAAAATTATCTGGTAAGCATAATTTAAGTTTTTCAGCTATTCCCAGTCCCTTAATTGTGTGCATTAATCTCTCATGTGGCACTGTATTAAATGCCTTTGCAAAATCTAAGTATATCACATCAACTGATTCCCCTTTATCTATATTTTTACTTCCTTCCTCATATAATCTAATTAGATTAGTTTGACATGATCTATTTCTCATAAAACAATGCTGATTTGAACTCATAGGGCTCCATGTACTAAGAGGCGGGCGGACAGCTTCTTAACTCGCGAAGCTGTCCGCCAGCCTCCACTACACACGGGCAGCGGATCTATTGATCCGCTTGCCCGTATGTATCATTACACACTCAGCGGAGTGTGTAATGCCCGCCCCTTCAGTCGCGCGACCAATCACGCGACTGAAGGGGCTTTCAATCACCGAGAGCGAGCGAGCTCTCTGTGATTTTGCTTCGCCACCTAAGAGGTAGCGTAGGGTGTAGGAAGCAGCGGTCTAATGACCGCTGCTTCTTACATTGCGGGAAGCAGGCTCGCATATGCGAACCTGCCCCGCAAAGGCTCCGGAGCAGCTTTCGCTGCTTCGTACATGGAGCCCATAATCTTGTTTACACGAATGTGCTCATAAATATAATCCCTTCAAATATCTTCCCCACTATTGATGTCAGACTAACTGGTCTATAGCTTCCTGGATCATCCCTGCTTCCCTTTTTGAAGAGTGGCACCACATCAGCTTTACGCCAATCCTGAGGTACCATGCCTGAGGATAATGAGTCTTGAAAAATTAAGAGTAGAGGTTTGTCTATAACAGTGCTAAATTCCCTTAACACCCTTGGGTGTATTCCATCTGGGCCTGGAGTTTTATTTACCTTAATATTATCCAGTTTTTTTCCTGATATACTCTATACATAACCCAGTTAATGGTATGGGCTGGCATGTTCTATTTTGTTCCAAAGTATCATCCAATGGTTCCTCTCTTGTGTATACTGAAGAAAAAACCTGGTCTAGTATCTCAGCCTTTTCCTTGTCACTGTTAATCATGTAACCCTCCGCATATTATTGTACCTATATTGTCCTTCTTAGATTTTTTTGCTATTTATGTACATAAAGATTCTTTTAGGGTTAGACTTAGAATCATTTGCAATTAATTTTTCATTTTCAATTTTGACTAATTTGATTGCTTTTTTGCATGCTTTGTTATATTCCTTATAAACATGGTATGTTGAGTCTGTACTATTTTATTTTAATAATTTAAATCCCCTACGTTTTTTCCTAATTACTCTTAACACATTTTTATTTAGCCACATTTGCTTAGATTTTTTATTTTTATAACCATATGGTATTTGTTGATATGCATATTTATTTAACAAAGTTTTAAATGTTATCCATTTATCCTCTATTTTTATTAGAGAATACTTTGTCCCAATTTATGTTATTTAATGATTTCCTTAAATCATTGAATTTTGCTTTCTTAAAATTAAAAGTCTTCTTTATACCTTTAAGACACTGCTTATGAAAAGAGATTTCAAATGTGACCATGTTATGATCACTGTTACCCAAATGTTCTTTAACTTCTATGTTTGATATTATGGGGCAGAATTATTGTGTTTCTGGCGAGCCTTCAGACTTTCCAGAAACACAAGTTATGAAGCAGCGGTCTAAAAACCGCTGCTCCATAACCTGTCCTCCTGCTCTGAGGCGGCGGACAGACAGCGCCGGAAATCAACCCGATCAAATATGATCGGGTTGATTGACACCCCTTGCTGGCTGTAATGCTTCCATCATAGCCTGTCATAAATGACATCATGGCCCTTCCTATTTTTCAGCCTATTTAAACTTCACATCTCTAGCTACCATTGCTTGATTATTGTGTTCACACAGATTGTAGTTGTTACTGCACCTGCTTGCTCTAGGACAACTTCCTGTGATTACTTCCTGTTTCCAGTTGAAGCCTCTGCTGTGTCAGGATCTCTTCACTAACTGAAGCTGCTTTTCCTTTCATTATATCCAGCTCACAGCTCCGCTGCCTGTTTCCTCTCACAGCAGCTGCTTGTTCCCTGTATTTCCAAGGATTACAACTAATTGCAAGTATTTCATTTCATACAATGAACTGTGCTAACATTATCTTCATTTGAGTAACTTGCTACTAATTAATTGTTGCAAACTGGGGCGCGATCCGATAAAGATCGTAGTTTGCGGCACAAGCGAGGGAACCCCCGCTGCCCGCAGTTTCAGCTCGCAACTCGAGCTATCCTATATAGCTCGAGTTGCGCCGTAAGTCTGATAAACCAGCGATGTCCAGAAATCTGCGTAAGTACAAATTTCTGGAGTCGCCAGTGACTTACGGCACTTTAGAAACTCCTACAAAACCTGACTAAAGTATTAAATCTCCCGTACTGTCTGACACGCCTCCCAAACATAGCCCGAACTCTTCATTCGATTCTATCAGCCAATCAGAATTAAGGTAGAATAATCTGATTGGCTGATTGAATCAGCCAATCAGATTCAAGTTCAATCCGATTGGCTGAACCAATCAGCCAATCAGATTGAACTTGAATCTGATTGGCTGATTCAATCAGCCAATCAGATTATTCTACCTTAATTCCGATTGGCTGATAGAATCCTATCAGCCAATCGGAATTCAACGGACGCCATCTTGGATGATGTCATTTAAAGGTACCTCATTCCGCGTTCAGTCTTCGTGCCGGATGGATGCTCTGCGGCGGAGGAGCGAAGAAAGAAGATTGAAGATGCCGCTTTGCTTGAAGACATCGCTGGATGGAAGAAGACTTCACTGCCGCTTGATTGAAGACATCGCCCGGATGGAAGAAGACTTCACTGCCGCTTGATTGAAGACATCGCCCGGATGGAAGAAGACTTCACTGCCGCTTGATTGGACATCACCCGGATCGGATGAAGAGTTCTGCCCGGCTGGGTGAAGACAAGGTAGGGAGATCTTCAGGGGGGTAGTGTTAGGTTTTTTTAAGGGGGGTTTGGGTGGGTTTAGAATAGGGGTATGTGGGTGGTGGGTTGTAATGTTGGGGGGGTATTGTATGTTTATTTCAATGCAAAAGAGCTGAATTCTTTGGGGCATGCCCCGCGAAAGGCCCTTTTAAGGGTTGGTAAGGTAAAAGAGCTGTGAACTTTTTAAATTTAGAATAGGGTAGGGACATTCTTTTATTTTGGGGGGCTTTATTATTTTATTAGGGGGCTTAGAATAGGTGTAATTAGCTTAAAAATCTTTTAATATATTTTTTATTTTTTGTAATTTAGTGTTTGTTTGTTTTTTGTAATTTAGTTTAGTTTATTTTATTGTATTTTAGTTTAGATATTTGTAGTTTATTTAATTTATTGATAGTGTAGGTGTATTTGTAACTTAGGTTAGGATTTATTTTACAGGTAAATTGGTAATTATTTTAACTAGATAGCTATTAAATAGTTATTAACTATTTAATAGCTATTGTACCTAGTTAAAATAAATGCCAAGTTACCTGTAAAATAAATATAAACCCTAAAATAGCTACAATGTAATTATTAATTACATTGTAGCTATCTTACGGCTAGATTTAGAGTTTGGCGTTAGCCGTGAAAACCAGCGTTAGAGGCTCCTAAAGCTGGTTTTAGGCTACCGCCGGTATTTGGAGTCAGTGATTAAAGGGTCTAACGCTCACTTTTCAGCCGCGACTTTTCCATACCGCAGATCCCCTTACGTCAATTGCGTATCCTATCTTTTCAATGGGATCTTTCTAACGCCGGTATTTAGAGTCGTTTCTGAAGTGAGCGTTAGAGCTCTAACGACAAAACTCCAGCCGCCGGAAAAAAGCAGGAGTTAAGAGCTTTCTGGGCTAACGCCGGTTCATAAAGCTCTTAACTACTGTACCCTAAAGTACACTAACACCCATAAACTACCTATGTACCCCTAAACCGAGGTCCCCCCACATCGCCGCCACTCGATTAAATTTTTTTAACCCCTAATCTGCCGTCCGCCAACTACGTTATACTTATGTACCCCTAATCTGCTGCCCCTAACCCCGCCGACCCCTGTATTACATTTATTAACCCCTAACCTGCCCCCCACAACGTCGCCGCCAGCTACTTACAATAATTAACCCCTAATCTTCCGACCGCAAAGCGCCGCCACCTACGTTATCCTTATGTACCCCTAATCTGCTGCCCCTAACACCGCCGACCCCTATATTATATTTATTAACCCCTAATCTGCCCCCCTCAACGTCGCCGACACCTGCCTACACTTATTAACCCCTAATCTGCCGAGCGGACCTGAGCGCTACTATAATAAAGTTATTAACCCCTAATCCGCCTCACTAACCCTCTCATAAATAGTATTAACCCCTAATCTGCCCTCCCTAACATCGCCGACACCTAACTTAAATTATTAACCCCTAATCTGACGACCGGAGCTCATCGCTACTATAATAAATGGATTAACCCCTAAAGCTAAGTCTAACCCTAACACTAACACCCCCCTAACTTAAATATAATTTAAATCTAACGAAATTAATTAACTCTTATTAAATAAATTATTCCTATTTAAAGATAAATACTTACCTGTAAAATACATCCTAATATAGCTACAATATAAATTATAATTATATTGTAGCTATTTTAGGATTAATATTTATTTTACAGGCAACTTTGTAATTATTTTAACCAGGTACAATAGCTATTAAATAGTTAAGAACTATTTAATAGTTACCTAGTTAAAATAATAACAAAATTACCTGTAAAATAAATCCTAACCTAAGTTATAATTAAACCTAACACTACCCTATCAATAAATTAATTAAATAAACTACCTACAATTACCTACAATTAACCTAACACTACACTATCAATAAATAAATTAAATACAATTGCTACAAATAACTACAATTACATAAACTAACTAAAGTACAAAAAATAAAAAAGAACTAAGTTACAAAAAATAAAAAAATATTTACAAACATAAGAAAAATATTACAACAATTTTAAACTAATTACACCTACTCTAAGCCCCCTAATAAAATAACAAAGACCCCCAAAATAAAAAAATGCCCTACCCTATTCTAAATTAATAGAGTTAAAAGCTCTTTTACCTTACCAGCCCTGAACAGGGCCCTTTGCGGGGCATGCCCCAAGAAAATCAGCTCTTTTGCCTGTAAAAAAAAACATACAATACCCCCCCCAACATTACAACCCACCACCCACATACCCCTAATCTAACCCAAACCCCCCTTAAATAAACCTAACACTAAGCCCCTGAAGATCTTCCTACCTTGTCTTCACCATCCAGGTATCACCGATCCGTCCTGGCATCCGGTGCTGAAGAGGTCCAGAAGAGGCTCCAAAGTCTTCCTCCTATCCGGCAAGAAGAGGACATCCGGACCGGCAAACATCTTCTCCAAGCGGCATCTTCGATCTTCTTCCATCCGGTGCGGAGCGGGTCCATCTTGAAGCAGCCGACGTGGATCCATCCTCTTCTTCCGGCGTCTCCCGACGAATGATGGTTCCTTTAAGGGACGTCATCCAAGATGGCATCCCTCGAATTCCGATTGGCTGATAGGATTCTATCAGCCAATCGGAATTAAGGTAGGAATATTCTGATTGGCTGATGGAATCAGCCAATCAGAATCAAGTTCAATCGGATTGGCTGATCCAATCAGCCAATCAGATTGAGCTCGCATTCTATTGGCTGTTCCGATCAGCCAATAGAATGCAAGCTCAATCTGATTGGCTGATTGGATCAGCCAATAGGATTGAACTTGATTCTGATTGGCTGATTCCATCAGCCAATCAGAATTTTCCTACCTTAATTCCGATTGGCTGATAGAATCCTATCAGCCAATCGGAATTCGAGGGACGCCATCTTGGATGACGTCCCTTAAAGGAACCGTCATTCGTCGGGAGACGCCGGAAGAAGAGGATGGATCCGCGTCGGCTGCTTCAAGATGGACCCGCTCCGCACCGGATGGAAGAAGATCGAAGATGCCGCTTGGAGAAGATGTTTGCCGGTCCGGATGTCCTCTTCTTGCCGGATAGGAGGAAGACTTTGGAGCCTCTTCTGGACCTCTTCAGCACCGGATGCCAGGACGGATCGGTGATACCTGGATGGTGAAGACAAGGTAGGAAGATCTTCAGGGGCTTAGTGTTAGGTTTATTTAAGGGGGGTTTGGGTTAGATTAGGGGTATGTGGGTGGTGGGTTGTAATGTTGGGGGGGGTATTGTATGTTTTTTTTTACAGGCAAAAGAGCTGACTTTCTTGGGGCATGCCCCGCAAAGGGCCCTGTTCAGGGCTGGTAAGGTAAAAGAGCTTTTAACTCTATTAATTTAGAATAGGGTAGGGCATTTTTTTATTTTGGGGGTCTTTGTTATTTTATTAGGGGGCTTAGAGTAGGTGTAATTAGTTTAAAATTGTTGTAATATTTTTCTTATGTTTGTAAATATTTTTTTATTTTTTGTAACTTAGTTCTTTTTTATTTTTTGTACTTTAGTTAGTTTATGTAATTGTAGTTATTTGTAGCAATTGTATTTAATTTTTTTATTGATAGTGTAGTGTTAGGTTAATTGTAGGTAATTGTAGGTAGTTTATTTAATTAATTTATTGATAGGGTAGTGTTAGGTTTAATTATAACTTAGGTTAGGATTTATTTTACAGGTAATTTTGTTATTATTTTAACTAGGTAACTATTAAATAGTTCTTAACTATTTAATAGCTATTGTACCTGGTTAAAATAATTACAAAGTTGCCTGTAAAATAAATATTAATCCTAAAATAGCTACAATATAATTATAATTTATATTGTAGCTATATTAGGGTTTATTTTACAGGTAAGTATTTATCTTTAAATAGGAATAATTTATTTAATAAGAGTTAATTAATTTCGTTAGATTTAAATTATATTTAAGTTAGGGGGGTGTTAGTGTTAGGATTAGACTTAGCTTTAGGGGTTAATCCATTTATTATAGTAGCGATGAGCTCCGGTCGTCAGATTAGGGGTTAATAATTGAAGTTAGGTGTCGGCGATGTTAGGGAGGGCAGATTAGGGGTTAATACTATTTATGATAGGGTTAGTGAGGCGGATTAGGGGTTAATAACTTTATTATAGTAGCGCTCAGGTCCGCTCGGCAGATTAGGGGTTAATTATTGTAAGTAGCTGGCGGCGACGTTGTGGGGGGCAGGTTAGGGGTTAATAAATATAATATAGGGGTCGGCGGTGTTAGGGGCAGCAGATTAGGGGTACATAGGGATAATGTAAGTTGCGGCGGTTTACGGAGCGGAAGATTAGGGGTTAATAATATAATGCAGGGGTCAGCGATAGCGGGGGCGGCAGATTAGGGGTTAATAAGTGTAAGGTTAGGGGTGTTTAGACTCGGGGTACATGTTAGGGTGTTAGGTGCAGACGTAGGAAGTGTTTCCCCATAGGAAACAATGGGGCTGCGTTAGGAGCTGAACGCTGCTTTTTTGCAGGTGTTAGGTTTTTTTTCAGCTCAAACAGCCCCATTGTTTCCTATGGGAGAATCGTGCACGAGCACGTTTTTGAGGCTGGCCGCGTCCGTAAGTAACTCTGGTATCGAGAGTTGCATTTGCGGTAAAAATGCTCTACGCTCCTTTTTTGGAGCCTAACGCAGCATTTTTTTGAACTCTCGATACCAGAGTTAATTTTATGGTGCGGCCAGAAAAAAGCCTGCGGAGCGTTAACAGCCCATCTACCGCCAAACTCCAAATCTAGGCCTTAGGGTTTATTTTATAGGTAAGTATTTAGATTTAAATAGCAATATTTTAATTAATAATATTAATATTAATTAGATCTATTTTAATAAGAATTTAGTTAGGGATGTTAGAGTTAGATAGGTTTATTATACTTTATATATATATATATATATATATATATATATATATATATATATATATATATATATATATAATATAATATAATAATGATATTAACTATATTAACCCTAATATAATTAGGGTTAATATAGTTAATATATATAATATAATAACTATATTAACTATATTAACCCTAATATAATTAGGGTTAATATAGTCAATATAGCTGGCGGCGGTGTAGGGGGATTAAATTAGGGGTTAATATTTATAAAATAGATGGCGGCGGTGTAAGGGGCTCACTTTAGCGGGTAGGTAAGATAGATGGCGGCGGGGTAAGAGCTCACTTTATGGGGTAGGTAAGGTAGATGGCGGCGGGGTAGGAGCTCACTTTAGGGGGTAGGTAAGGTAGATGGCGGCGGGGTAGGAGCTCATTTTAGGGGGTAGGTAAGGTAGATGGCGGCGGTGTAAGGGACTCACATTAGGGGGTATGTAATGTAGCTGGCGACGGTGTAGGGGGATCACATTAGGGGGTTATACTTTTAATGTAGGTGGCGGCAGGGTCCAGGAGCGGCGGTTTAGGGGTTAATAACTTTATTAGGGATTGCGGCGGGGGATCGCGGTTGACAGGTAGATAGACATTGCGCATGCGTTAGGTGTTAGGTTTTATTTAGCAGGTAGTTTAGGGAGTTACGGGGCTCCAAGAGACAGCGTAAGGCTTACTACGGCTGCATTTTGTGGCGAGGTGAAAATTGAGTAAGATTTCTCCATTTTCGCCACGTAAGTCCTTACGCTGTATATTGGATACCAAACTGCGCGGGTTTGGTATACCTGCCTATGGCCCAAAAAACTACGGGCGACGGCAGAAATATACGAGCGTAACTTCTAGGTTACGCCGTATATAGGATACCAAACCAGCGCAAATTTCAGCGTCGCCAGCTTTTGCGGGCGACGCTGCATATCGGATCGGGCCCCGTAAGTTAAAGTTTGTTACTGATTCAAACTGCACCACTTATTATTTAAACCTTAAGAAAAGGAACTTCATATATTTCTCTATCTAAAGGAATTGTTTAATCATTTCTAAACTAACTTACTTGGGGAAATTTTGCACAAACTGGATTGTGATTTCTTTTACTTGTACATATTTGCCTTTTTGATTACAATCATCTTTGGACTGCCTCTTTTTTACAGCAAGATTAATTAAAAAAAGGTTACTAAGTAATTCACTTATCCTGCTTTTCAGTTTAATCAGGATAATCTCATTCCTTAGCTGTTCTCAGGTGTTGCTGGAAACTGAGAATACTTCTGTATTAACTGCAATATTAATTAACCCACTGATTCATTATTAACCTCTGGGTATCAAATATTGCTACAAAACTATCACCTAGATTACGAGTTTTGCGTTAGCCTGAAAAAGCAGCGTTGAGAGGTCCCAACGCTGCTTTTTAATGCCCGCTGGTATTACGAGTCTGGCAGGTACAGGTGTACTGCTCACTTTTTTTCCGTGACTCCAACATACCGCAAATCCACTTACGTAAATTGCGTATCCCATATTTTCAATGGGATTTTCCTAACACCGATATTACGAGTCTTGGAAAAAGTGAGCGGTACAGCCTCTCCTGTCAAGACTAGTACTGCATTTAAAAGTCAGTAGTTAAGAGTTTTATGGGCTAACGCCGTAACATAAAACTCTTAACTAAAGTGCTAAAAAGTACACTAACACCCATAAACTACCTATTAACCCCTAAACCGAGGCCCCCCCCATCGCAAACACTTAAATAAAAATTTTAACCCCTAATCTGCTGACCGGACATAGCCGCCAGCTTAATAAATATATTAACCCCTAAACCGCCGCACTCCCGCCTCGCAAACATTAGTTAAATTTTATTAACCCCTAATCTGCCGTCCCTAACATCCCCGACACCTACCTACATTTATTAACCCCTAATCTGCCGCCCCCAACGTCACTGCAACTATATTAAATGTGTTAACCCCTAAATCTAAGTATAATCCTAACCCTAACACCCCCCTAACTTAAATATAATTAAAATAAATCTAAATAAAATTACTACAATTAAATAAATTATTCCTATTTAAAACTAAATACTTACCTGTAAAATAAACTCTAAGATAGCTACACTATAACTAATAATAACATTGTATCTAGCTTAGGGTTTATTTTTATTTTACAGGCAACTTTGTATTTATTTTAACTAGGTAGAATAGTTACTAAATAGTTATTAACTATTTAATAGCTACCTAGTTAAAATAAAGACAAATTTACATGTAAAATAAAAATAAACCTAAGTTAGAATTACACCTAACACTACACTATAAATAAATGAATGCCCAAACTAACTACAATTAAATACAATTAAATACAATTATCTAAATTACGGGGAAAAAAAAACACTAAATTACAGAAAATAATAAAATAATTACAATTTTTTTAAGCTAATTACACCTAATCTAACCCCCTAATAAAATAAAAAAGCCCCCCAAAATAATAAAAATCCCTACCCTATGATAAATTACAAATAGCCCTTAAAAGGGCTTTTTGCGGGGCATTGCCCCAAAGTAATCAGCTCTTTTACCTGTAAAAAAAAAATACAATACCCCCTCAACATTAAAACCCACCACCCACACACCCAACCCTACTCTAAAACCCACCCAATCCCCCCTTAAAAAAACCTAACACTAACCCCTTGAAGATCACCTTACCTTGAGACATCTTCACCCAACCGGGCAGAAGTGGTCCTCCAGACGGTCTCAAATCTTCATCCTATCCGGGCAGAAGAGGTCCTCCAGATGGGCAGAAGTCTTCATCCAGGCGGCATCTTCTATCTTCATCCATCCGGAGCGGAGCGGGTCCATCTTCAAGACATCCGACACAGAGCATCCTCTTCTTTCTGACGACTAACACTAAATGAAGGTACCTTTAAGTGACGTCATCCAAGATGGCGTCCCTTCAATTCCAATTGGCTAATCGGATTCTATCAGCCAATCAGAATTAAGGTAAAAAAAATCCTATTGGCTGATCCAATCAGCCAATAGGATTGAGCTTGCATTCTATTGGCTATTCCAATCAGCCAATAGAATGCAAGCTCAATCCTATTGGCGGATTGGATCAGCCAATAGGATTGAATTCAATCCTATTGGCTGATTGGATCAGCCAATAGGATTTTTTCTACCTTAATTCCGATTGGCTGATAGAATTCTATCAGCCAATCGGAATTGAAGGGACCCCATCTTGGATGACGTCACTTAAAGGTACCGTCATCTAGTGTTAGTCGTCGGAAAGAAGAGGATGCTCCGCATCGTATATCTTGAACATGGACCCGCTCCGCACCAGATGGATGAAGATAGAAAATGCCGTCTGGATGAAGACTTCTGCCCGTCTGGAGGACCTCTTCTGCCCGGATAGGATGAAGACTTCGGACCGTCTGGAGGACCCCTTCTGCCCGGTTGGGTGAAGACGTCTCATGGTAGGGTGATCTTCAAGGGGTTAGTGTTAGGTTTTATTAAGGGGGGATTGGGTGGGTTTTAAAGTAGGGTTGGGTGGTGAGTTTTAATGTTGGGGGGGTATTGTATTTTTTTTTCCATGTAAAAGAGCTGATTACTTTGGGGCAATGCCCCGCAAAAGGCCCTTTTAAGGGCTATTTGTAATTTAGTATAGGGTAGGGATTTTTATTATTTTGGGGGGCTTTTTTATTTTATTAGGGGATTAGAGTAGGTGTAATTAGTTTAATTTTTTTTTAATTATTTTATTATTTTCTGTAATTTAGTGTTTGTTTTTTTCGTACTTTAGTTAATTTAATTTAATTGTAATTAATTGTAGTTAATTTAGTTAATTTATTTAATTATAGTGTAGTATTAGGTGTAATTGTAACTTAGGTTAGGTTTTATTTTACAGGTATATTTGTATTAATTTTAACTAGGTAGTTACTAAATAGTTAATAACTATTTAATAACTATTGTACCTAGTTGCCTGTAAAATAAAAATAAACCCTAAGATTGATACAATGTAACTATTAGTTATATTGTAGCTATCTTAGGGTTTATTTTATAGGTAAGTATTTAGTTTTAAATATAAATTATTTATTTAATTGTAGTAATTTTATTTAGATTTATTTAAATTATATTTAAGTTAGGGGGGTGTTAGGTTTAGGGTTAGACTTAGGTTTAGGGGTTAATAAATTTAATATAGTGGTGGCGACATTGGGGGTGGCAGATTAGGGGTTAATAACTGTAGTTAGGTTGCAGTGACATTGGGGGGCAGCAGATTAGGGGTTAATAAATAGTATGTAGGTGTCGGCGATGTTGGGGGCAGCAGATTAGGGGTTCATAAGTATAATGTAGGTGGTGGCGGTGTCCGGAGCGGCAGATTAGGGGTTAATAATATAATGTAGGAGTCGACAATGTCGGGGGCGGCAGATTAGGGGTTAATAAGTGTAAGATTAGGGGTGTTTAGACTCGGGGTTCATGTTAGGGTGTTAGGTGTAGACAGAAAAAAGTATTTTCCCATAGGAATCAATGGGGCTGCGTTAGGAGCTGAACGCTGCTTTTTTGCAGGTGTTAGGTTTTTCAGCTGAATCTGTCCCATTGATTCCTATGGGGAAATCGTGCACAAGCACGTTTTGCCAGCTCACCGCTACCGTAAGCAGCACTGGTATTGAGGTGAGATGTGGAGCTATATTTTGCTCTCCGCTCACTTTTCTGCGGCTAACGCCGGGTTTAGAAAAACCTGTAATACCAGCGTTGTTTATAGGTGAGCGGTGTGCTGAAACTGCTCATTAGCCCTGCAAGCCTTACCGACAAAAACTCGTAATCTAGCCGTATATTTGTATTTACTAAGATCAAACTCTTACATAATAATCAAGCCTTTTGTACTGATTTAAATGGATCCAAATGAAATAAATAATCAATTTACAACATTAAATCAGAAAATAGTCTATTTAGCAAGAGGTCTGACAGAAGTTCAGGCTGAAAACAACCACTTAAGAGTTTGATAAAAGATATTATCACACCTAAAATACCAGATGTACCTGAGCCACATATTAATCCACCTCAAGTATTTTCTGGAAAGAGGTCTGAATTTAGAGATTTTAAAAATTCCTGTTATTTACTATTCTCTATCGCCTAGATTTAGAGTTTTGTCGGTAACGACCCGCGTAGCTAACGCTGCCTTTTTTCTGGCCGCTCCTTTAAAATAACTCTGGTATTGAGAGTCCACAGAATGGCTGCGTTAGGCTCCAAAAAGGGAGCGTAGAGCATAATTTAACGCCACTCCAACTCTCGATACCAGAGTTGCTTACGGACGCGGCCAGCCTCAAAAATGTGCTCGTGCACAATTCTCCCATAGAAAACAATGGGGCTGTTTGAGCTGAAAAAAAACCTAACACCTGCAAAAAAGCCGCGTTCAGCTCCTAACGCAGCCCCATTGTTTTCTATGGGGAAACACTTCCTACGTCTGCACCTAACACCCTAACATGTACCCCGAGTCTAAACACCCCTAGCCTTACACTTATTAACCCCTATTCTGCCGCCCCCGCTATCGCTGACCCCTGCATATTATTTTTAACCCCTAATCTGCCGCTCCGTAAACCGCCGCTACTTACATTATCCTTATGTACCCCTAATCTGCTGCCCCTAACACCGCCGACCCCTATATTATATTTATTAACCCCTAATCTGCCCCCCACAACGTCGCCTCCACCTGCCTACACTTATTAACCCCTAATCTGCCGAGCGGACCGCACCGCTATTATTATAAAGTTATTAACCCCTAATCCACCTCACTAACCCTATAATAAAAAGTATTAACCCCTAATCTGCCCTCCCTAACATCACCAACACCTAACCTCAATTATTAACCCCTAATCTGCCGACCGGAGCTCACCGCTATTCCAATAAATGTATTAACCCCTAAAGCTAAGTCTAACCCTAACACTAACACCCCCCTAAGTTAAATATAATTTAAATCTAACGAAATTAATTAACTCTTATTAAATAAATTATTCCTATTTAAAGCTAAATACTTACTTGTAAAATAAATCCTAATATAGCTACAATATAAATTATAATTACATTGTAGCTATTTTAGGATTAATATTTATTTTACAGGCAACTTTGTAATTATTTTAACCAGGTACAATAGCTATTAAATAGTTAATAACTATTTAATAGTTACCTAGTTAAAATAATTACAAAATTACCTGTAAAATAAATCCTAACCTAAGTTACAATTAAACCTAACACTATACTATCATTAAATTAATTAAATAAAATACCTACAATTACCTACAATTAAACCTAACACTACAATATCAATAAATTAATTAAATACAATATGTACAAATAACTACAATGAAATAAACTAACTAAAGTATAAAAAAATAAAAAAGAACTAAGTTACAAAAAATAAAAAAATATTTACAAACATAAGAAAAATATTACAACAATTTTAAACTAATTACACCTACTCTAATCCCCCTAATAAAATAACAAAGCACCCCAAAATAACAAAATGCCCTACCCTATTCTAATTTACTAAAGTTCAAAGCTCTTTTACCTTACCAGCCCTGAACAGGGCCCTTTGCGGGGCATGCCCCAAGAAGCTCAGCTCTTTTGCCTGTAAAAAAAACATACAATACCCCCCCCCAACATTACAACCCACCACCCACATACCCCTAATCTAACCCAAACCCTTCTTAAATAAACCTAACACTAAGCCCCTGAAGATCTTCCTACCTTATCTTCACCTCGCCGTGTTCACCGATCGGTCAAGAAGAGCTCCTCCGATGTCCTGATCCAAGCCCAAGCGGGGGGCTGAAGAGGTCCATGATCCGGCTGAAGTCTTAATCCAAGTGGGAGCTGAAGAGGTCCATGATCCAGATGAAGTCTTCATCCAAGCGGGAGCTGAAGAGGTCCATGATCCAGATCAAGTCTTCTATCAACGGCATCTTCAATCTTCTTTCTTCGGGAGACATCATCTTCCATCCGACGCGGAACATCCTCTTCTCCCGACGCCTACTAGCCGAATGACGGTTCCTTTAAGGGACGTCATCCAAGATGGCGTCCCTCGAATTCCGATTGGCTGATAGAATTCTATCAGCCAATCGGAATTAAGGTAGGAATATTCTGATTGGCTGATGGAATCAGCCAATCAGAATCAAGTTCAATCCGATTGGCTGATTCGATCAGCCAATCAGATTGAGCTCGCATTCTATTGGCTGTTCCGATCAGCCAATAGAATGCGAGCTCAATCTGATTGGCTGATCAGATCAGCCAATCGGATTGAACTTGATTCTGATTGGCTGATTCCATCAGCCAATCAGAATATTCCTACCTTAATTCCGATTGGCTGATAGAATCCTATCAGCCAATCGGAATTCGAGGGACGCCATCTTGGATGACGTCCCTTAAAGGAACCGTCATTCTTCAGTTGGACGTCGCCGGATGAAGATGGGTCCGCGGTGGAGGTCTTCAGGATGGAGCCGGTCGTCATCGGATGAAGATAGAAGATGCCGCTTGGATCAAGATGGTTGCCGGTCCGGATCGCCTCTTCTTCCCGGATAGGATGAAGACTTTGGAGCCTCTTCTGGACCTCTTCAGCCACCGGATGATGGATCGCCAGCCCCCGCTTGGGTTGGATGAATATTTTGGAGCCAGGACGGATCGGTGATACCTGGTGAGGTGAAGACAAGGTAGGATGATCTTCAGGGGCTTAGTGTTAGGTTTATTTAAGGGGGGTTTGGGTTAGATTAGGGGTATGTGGGTGGTGGGTTGTAATGTTGGGGGGGTATTGTATGGTTTTTTTTACAGGCAAAAGAGCTGAACTTCTTGGGGCATGCCCCGCAAAGGGCCCTGTTCAGGGCTGGTAAGGTAAAAGAGCTTTGAACTTTAGTAATTTAGAATAGGGTAGGGCATTTTTTATTTTGGGGGTCTTTGTTATTTTATTAGGGGGCTTAGAGTAGGTGTAATTAGTTTAAAATTGTTGTAATATTTTTCTTATGTTTGTAAATATTGTTTTATTTTTTGTAACTTAGTTCTTTTTTATTTTTTGTACTTTAGTTAGTTTATTTAATTGTAGTTATTTGTAGATATTGTATTTAATTAATTTATTGATAGTGTAGTGTTAGGTTTAATTGTAGATAATTGTAGGTATTTTATTTAATTAATTTAATGATAATATAGGGTTAGGTTTAATTGTAACTTAGGTTAGGATTTATTTTACAGGTAATTTTGTAATTATTTTAACTAGGTAACTATTAAATAGTTCTTAACTATTTAATAGCTATTGTACCTGGTTAAAATAATTACAAAGTTGCCTGTAAAATAAATATTAATCCTAAAATAGCTACAATGTAATTATAATTTATATTGTAGCTATATTAGGATTTATTTTACCGGTAAGTATTTAGCTTTAAATAGGAATAATTTATTTAATAAGAGTTAATTAATTTCGTTAGATTAAAATTATATTTAATTTAGGGGGGTGTTAGTGTTAGGGTTAGACTTAGCTTTAGGGGTTAATACATTTATTAGAATAGCGGTGAGCTCCGGTCGGCAGATTAGGGGTTAATAATTGAAGTTAGGTGTCGGCGATGTTAGGGAGGGCAGATTAGGGGTTAATACTATTTATTATAGGGTTAGTGAGGCGGATTAGGGGTTAATAACTTTATTATAGTAGCGGTGCGGTCCGCTCAGCAGATTAGGGGTTAATAAGTGTAGGCAGGTGGAGGCGACGTTGAGGGGGGCAGATTAGGGGTTAATAAATATAATACAGGGGTCGGCGGTGTTAGGGGCAGCAGATTAGGGGTACATAGCTATAATGTAGGTGGCGGTGCTTTGCGGTCGGCAGATTAGGGGTTAATTATTGTAGGTAGCTGGCGGCGACGTTGTGTGGGGCAGGTTAGGGGTTAATAAATATAATACAGGGGTCGGCGGTGTTAGGGGCAGCAGATTAGGGGTACATAAGTATAACGTAGGTGGCGGTCGGCAGATTAGGGGTTAAAAAATTTAATTGAGTGGCGGCGATGTGGGGGGACCTCGGTTTAGGGGTACATAGGTAGTTTATGGGTGTTAGTGTACTTTAGAGTACAGTAGTTAAGAGCTTTATGAACCGGCGTCAGCCCAAAAAGCTCTTAACTCCTGTTTTTTTTCTGCGGCTGGAGTTTTGTCGTTAGATTTCTAACGCTCACTTCAGACACGACTCTAAATACCAGAGTTAGAAAGATCCCATTGAAAAGATAGGATACGTAATTTACGTAAGGGGATCTGCGGTATGGAAAAGTCGCGGCTGAAAAGTGAGCGTTAGACCCTTTTTTGAGGGACTCCAAATACCGGCGGTAGCCTAAAACCAGCGTTAGGAGCCTCTAACGCTGGTTTTCACGGCTACCGCCAAACTCTAAATCTAGGCCTCTGAAACCCAAAACTTACCACACAGATAAGATAAGAGTATGTACTACATTCCATTTCCTATCTGTCAGGAGAACCACATACTTGGGCAAATATAGGTTTTTTGAAAAAATGTATCCAATTTTAAATTAATTGGATGATTTTTTTGCCACTATGCAAGTTTTTATATGAAGACACTAACAGTTAAATGCTGAAACCAAACTGCGTTCATTGAAACAGGGTTAACGAAATGTAGAGGATTATATCACTGAGTTCCAAATGTGGTCATCTGACTCTCAATGGAACCAGATAAGCCTTAGGAATCAGTTCAGGTTGGGTCTGTCAGATAATTTAAAAGAAGCTGAATCACTTCCCCCACATAGGATATACGATTGTCCCATAGATCTTGTACCAGGTTCACAAATCCCTTTTGGAAAAATGTTCCCATTGTCCCAAAAGGAACTCCAGTATCTGCAAGATTATCTAGATGAAAATCTTAAAAAAGGTTTTATTGTTCCATCAACATCACCAGCTGCTTCAGGCATATTCTTTGTTACAAACAATCAGGCCCATTATAGATTACAGGGCATTATATTCGGTAACCATTAAAAACAAGTATCCACTTCCACTCATTCCCAAACTTCTAGAACGCCTGAACGGTGCCACAATCTACACTAAACTAGATTTAAAAGGCACTTATAATTTAATAAGAATGAAGGAAGGGGATGAGTGGAAAACGGCATTCAGAACAAGATACGGCCTGTTCAAATATAAAGTAATGCCTTTAGGTCTTTGTAATGCCCCAGCTACATTTCAACATTTTATAAACGACATATTCAAAGATCTCATAGACATATGTGTAATCATCTATCTCGATGATATTCTGATCTACTCGAGAAATATAGAAAATCATATTAAACATGTACAATGGGTACTCACACTTTTAAGAGATCACAGACTATTCGCTAAATTAGAGAAATGCCAATTTCATGTGAACAAGATTAAATTTCTGGGATATATAATTTCGCCCAATATGGTCCAAATGGATCCAGATAAGGTTTCAGCTATAGTTAATTGGCCTATTCCCACATAAGTTAAATCTTTACAGAGATTTATTGGATTTTCAAATTTTTACAGAAAATTTATTTTTAATTTCTCTACAATAACTAAACCTTTAACCAGTTTAACTAAGAAAAATCTGAAATTCAAATGGACTCCCGCTGCAGAAGAATCTTTTCATTTACTTAAACAAAGATTTATTACAGCACCTATCCTAAGACTACCGAATCATAATAAGGAATTTGTTGTTGAAGTTGACACCTCAGATTCAGGTATTGGAGCAGTTCTATCCCAATATAGCGATGAAACATCCAAACAACATCCAATAGCCTTCTTTTCTCGAAGACTACTACCAGCAGAAACAAATTATACTGTTCGAGAGCAGATTTAATCGCCAGTAATTCTTTGTCTCCAACATTGCCGTAATTTATTAGAAGGAGCTAGAATACCTTGTAAGATCTACACCGATCACAGAAATTTAGAATATCTTAAAAATAACAAAACCTTGACTTCCCGTCAAGTTAGATGGGCCCAATTCCTAGATAGGTTTGACTTTTCAATTACTTATAGACCTGGAACTCAAAACATCAAGGCAGATGCCCTTTCCCGGATACATGATTCACATCCAAATGTAAAGGAATCAACTTATATAATAGCACCAAATAAAATAATTGGATTTGCAACACCCTTCGAGGAAGACATTCTCAAGGCCTTAACTACAGATTCCTTTCTGGACAACGAATCATTGGAAAAAGCACCCTCTGGATTATACTACCGCAATAACAAATTGTATATTCCTAAAACACTCAGAGGATTAATTTTGTCTCAATTTCATGATAATCCACTTTCTGGACACCAAGGAGTTAAGAAAACAATCAAATTAATTAGAAGAAGCTTTTGGTGGCCACTCATGGATGACACTGTGCTCAAATATGTGGTCTCATGCGAGACTTGTGCCAGGAACAAATTAGAATGAAGGAAACCTTTTGGTTACTTAAATCCACTACCTATTCCTGATATGCCATGGTCATTAGTCTCAATGGATTTCATAGTCGAACTGCCACCATCAAACCAATATACAACTATTCTAGTTGTAGTTGATCATTTAACCAAGCTTGCACACTTTATTCCACTAACACATCTTCCTACCACAAAGGAGACAGCTACAGCCTTCCTTACTAATATAGTGAAGCTACATGGATTGACAAATACTATTTTGACTGATCGTGGTAACCAATTCACTTTGAACTTCTGGAAAGCTTTGTGTAAAATCCTAAAAATTGATTCACACCGTACAACATCTTACCAAATGGAAAGGGTAAACCAAATACTTGAACAGTATCTTAGATGCTATGTGTCACACCTACAGGATGACTGGTTCACATATATAGCAATGGCTGAATTCTCCTATAATAATTCCATATCTAGTTCTACCAAAACTACTCCATTTTATATAACCTACGGATACCATCCTAAAAGTATCACACTATCTAATGTAGATAAGAATACTCCAGCAGCTCAAGACTTCACCTCTAATCTCAAGACTGCAATCACTCAACTACAACAACACTTAAAGGATGCCAAATTGAATCAGAAACACTACTATGACTTAACACATAGGCCAAGTCCTCAATATAAGATAGGAAATCTAGTCTGGCTATCTACTAAATATTTAAAACTAGATATTCCTTCGAAGAAATTAGGTAATCAATTAATTGGTCCTTTCCCAATCAAGAAACTTATTAATCACTCCACCATGGTCCTGGATCTTCCAAATTCATACAAAATCCATCCGGCATTCCATGTCTTGCTACTTAAACTCCATGGCCTCTAGTTATCAAAGTCTGGCAGACCTGATCCGACAGTGCGGATCAGGTCCGCCAGACTTCGCTGAATACGGTGAGCAATACGTTCGCCGTATTCAGCATTGCACCAGCAGCTCACAGAGCTGCTGGTGCAATGCCGCCCCCTGCAGACTCGCGGCCGCCAGCAGGGGGGTGTTAATCAACCCGATCGTACTCAATCGGGTTGATTTCCGGCGATGTCTGTCCGCCTGCTCAGAGCAGGCAGACAGGTTATGGAGCAACGGTATTTGTGACCGCTGCTTCATAACTGCTGTTTCTGGCGAGTCTGATGACTCGCCAGAAACACGGGGCATCAAGCTCCTTTCGGAGCTTGATACATATGCCCCTATATATCACATCCTCATTTCAATCTTGAGCGATCTCATCCTCCACCTGTACGGTTTGCGGATCATGAAGAATACCTGGTGGATACTGTGCTGGATTCTTGTCTCAAGAGGGGTCATTTAGAATATCTCATCAGATGGAAAGGACATGGTCCTGAGGAGGATTCTTGGGTACCTGGTAAGGATGTTCATGCTCCCTAATTGCTGAGGACCTTCCATCTCCATTATCCTCTGAAACCCTGTTCTGATTCCTCGGAGAGGATTCCTTGAGTTGGGGATCTGTAATGCTTCCATCATAGCCTGTCATAAATTACATCATGGCCCCTCCTATTTTTCAGCCTATTTAAACTTCACATCTCTAGCTACCATTGCTTGATTATTGTGTTCACACAGATTGTAGTTGTTACTGCACCTGCTTGCTCTAGGACAACTTCCTGTGATTACTTCCTGTTTCCAGTTCAAGTCTCTGCTGTGTCAGGATCTCTTCACTAACTGAAGCTGCTTTTCTTTTCACTATATCCAGCTCCCAGCTCCTCTGCATGTTTTCTCTTACAGCAGCTGCTTGTTCCCTGCATTTCCAAGGATTACAACTAATCGCAAGTATTTTCATTTCATACAATGAACTGTGGTAACATTCGGCTAGATTACAAGTTTTGTCAGTAAGGCTGTGCGGTGCTAACGCTCCTTTTTTTTCCAGCGCTCACTTTAAACAACGCTGGTATTACAAGTTTTCTGAATGGCTGCGTTAGCCTCAGAAAAGTGAGCGTTGAGCAAAATTAGCGCCACTTCTACCTGTAATACCAGTGTTGCTTACGGTAGCGGTAAGCTGGCAAAACGTGCTCATGCACGATTTCCCCATAGGAAACAATGGGGCTGAGATGGCTGAAAAAAACCTAACACCTGCAAAAAAGCAGCGTTCAGCTCTTAACGCAGCCCCATTGTTTTCCTATGGGAAAATACTTTTAATGTCTACACCTAACACCCTAACATGAACCCTGAGTCTAAACACCCCTAATCTTACACTTATTAACCTCTAATCTGCCGCCCCCAACATCGTCGCCACCTGCATTATACTATTGCCGCTCTACTTTTGTAATATATCTGGTTGAGTGCACCCTATGTAAGAAGCAGTATGTAGGGTGCACCACCAGAGAAGGCAGAAATAGGATCAGGGAACACCTGAACAACATAGAGAATGGTGTTGAGTGTTCAGACCTAGCCAGACACTTTATTTATGCCCATGATAAAGTAGTCTCATCTTTTAAGTGGCAAGTGATCGATCAGATTAAAGCTCCACTACGTGGAGGGGATCGAACAGCTAAGCTACTATTCAAAGAAGCCTTTTGGATTTTCAAATTACAGACTAGAAGACCAAAAGGCTTCAATATAGATGGTGATGTCATCAATTTTTGGAATCGACAATGTTAATACTGGCTGTAAGTAGCTGGTGGTTTAAAATTTCCTCATCTAAGATCTTGATAATTTGTATACAAGTAATAATCCTTGAACATATAATACAAGAGTTAATGTTTGGTGATTACTATAAATAAACATAGAAGGGTTTAGGTATGATGGTAGAATGGAAACTAAGTTTATCTCACTTCTTTCTCTTTTTCTCCCTACATGTTTATGAATTAATGAGAGGATATTACAGCATATCCCTAAATCTCATAAGACATTAGCATAGTGAGTCCATCATGACCATACTAATTAGTACATTCATGTATTAAAGTGCTAACTGAAGTTTTGTACTGATTGATTTACTATCTAAAACTTTATCAGTCTAAATCTTTGGGGATGATTATTATTATTATTATTATATGTCAATTAATTTTTTGCTTGTACAAATTCTCTCCTCTTTATTTTCACCTATATGGATATGTGATTATTTAGATGCTCTAATTTATAGTTAAGATGCATTGAGAAAATGTGACCTCATTATCTAATTAAGTTGAAATTGGTATATTTCCATATCATTTATGAACATGTCATGTTAGGAATTGTTCTGTCCCTTTAAATAAGCATCTACGGGGTTTCCCATACCTGGGGGCTCAGGTGTATTTAAGTAGCATGATTGTGTGAACTTATCAGTCCATGAATAAAGCAGAGGGCTGCCGAAACGCGTAGGGCCTGTTTTTCTACCCCTGATGCAAGGGCTACAAGCTTTTATGCTGTTTTAATTCTCTCCAATAAAAGTCAATTTTATTTCAACACACCTTGAGGTCTCGCTGGTTTCTCCAATTAAGTCTGCTTACCTATTCTCCAGCTGAGCCTTGGCGTATACCGGAAGAGCAGCAGTCGGATTGGTGCATGTTATGCAGAGTAAGGAGGAGTTCACTAGGAGAGCAACGTGTGCTGCAATCGGCAGCGAGGAACACGCTGACGCTCACCCAGCATATTGTTGACAGAGGTTAGTGCACAGGAGGCCGGCGGAGATGAGACCCTGAGTACAGCTGGAAAGCTTTTGAACAAACCGGATGGTAACTCTGCAACCGCATAGTGGGGCCACACTCACAGCATAACCTGAAGACTGCCAGGTGAGTTAATCTAATCTATCTATCTTCCTCAATATTACGTATGCTATAGCCTGGAGCTGCAGAGGGGGACTTTTTGTATATACAAAATACTTTTAATGTCTACACCTAACACCCTAACATGAACCCCGAGCCTAACATCCCTAATCTTACACTTATTAACCTTTAATCTGCCGCCCCCAACATCGTCGCCACCTGCATTATACTATTAACCCCTAATCTGCCACTCCGGACACCGCCGCCACCTATATTATCCCTATGAACCCCTAATCTGCTGCCCCTAACCTCGCCGACACCTATATTATATTTATTAACCCCTAATCTGCTGCCCCCAACATCACCGCCACCTACCTACAATTATTAACCCCTAATCTGCTGCCCCCAACGTCGCCGCTACTATATTAAATGTATTAACCCCTAAACCTAAGTCTAACCCTAACACCCCCTAACGTAAATTATTTTTAATAAATCTAAATAACATTTCTATAATTAAATAAATTATTCCTATTTAAAACTAAATACTTACCTGTAAAATAAACACTAAGATAGCTACAATATAACTAATAATTATATTGTAGCTATTTTAGGATTTATATTTATTTTACAGGCAACTTTGTATTTATTTTAACTAGGTACAATAGCTATTAAATAGCTAATAATTATTTAATAGCTACCTAGTTAAAATAATTACAAAATTACCTGTAAAATAAATCCTAACCTAAGTTACAAATACACCTAACACTACACTATCAATAAATTAATTAAATAAATTAACTACAATTATCTAAAATAAAATACAATTTAATGAACTAAACTATATTACTAAAAAAACAAACACTAAATTACAAAAAATAAAAAAATATTACAAGAAGTTTAATCTAATTACACCTAATCCAAGCCCCCTAATAAAATAAAAAAGCCCCACAAAATAATAAAATTCCCTATCCTAAACTAAGTTACAAAGTAATCAGCTCTTTTACTAGCCCTTAAAAGGGCTTTTTGCGGGGCATTGCCCCAAAGTAATCAGCTCTTTTACCTGTAAAAAAAAGAAATACAATACCCCCCCCAACATTACAACCCACCACCCACACACCCCTACTCTAAAATCCACCAGATCCCCCCTTAAAAAAACCTAACACTACCCCATTGAAGATCACCCTACCTTGAGCCGTGTTCACCCAGCCGGGCACCGATGGGACAGAAGAGGACATCCGGACTGGTAGACATCTTCATCCAGGCGGCATCTTCTATCTTCATCCTTCCGGAGCGGAGCCATCTTCTATCCAGCTGACGCGGAGCCATCCTCTTCAATCGAAGTCCTAACGAAGAATGAAGGTTCCTTTAAATGACGTCATCCAAGATGGCGTCCCTCGAATTCCGATTAGCTGATAGGAAAGATCTGATTGGTTGATTTAATCAGCCAATTGGATTGAAGTTCAATCCGATTGGCTGATTAAATCAACCAATCTGATTTTTCCTACCTTAATTCCAATTGGCTGATAGAATCCTATCAACCAATCGGAATTCGAGGGTCGCCATCTTGGATGACGTCATTTAAAGGAACCTTCATTCTTCTTTAGGACTTCGATTGAAGAGGATGGCTCCACGTCGGATGGATAGAAGATGGCTCCGCTCCACTCTGGAAGGATGAAGATAGAAGATGCTGCCTGAATGAAGATGTCTGCCGGTCCGGATGTCCTCTTCTGCCCCATCGGTGCCCGGCTGGGTGAACACGGCTCAAGATAGGGTGATCTTCAATGGGGTAGTGTTAGGTTTTTTAAGGGGGGATCGGGTGGGTTTTAGAGTAGGGGTGTGTGGGTGGTGGGTTGTAATGTTGGGGGGGGGTATTGTATTTCTTTTTTTTACAGGTAAAAGAGCTGATTACTTTGGGGCAATGCCCCGCAAAAAGCCCTTTTAAGGGCTGGTAAAAGAGCTGATTACTTTGTAATTTAGGATAGGGAATTTTATTATTTTGGGGGGCTTTTTATTTTATTAGGGGGATTAGATTAGGTGTAATTAGATTAAACTTCTTGTAATATTTTTTTTTTTGTAATTTAGTGGGGGGTTTTTTGTAATATAGTTTAATTTATTTAATTGTATTTTATTTTAGATAATTGTAGTTAATGTATTTAATTAATATATTGATAGTGTAGTGTTAGGTGTATTTGTAACTTAGGTTAGGATTTATTTTACAGGTAATTTTGTGATTATTTTAACTAGGTAGCTATTAAATAGTTAGTAACTATTCAATAACTATTGTACCTAGTTAAAATAAATGCAAAGTTGCCTGTAAAATAAATATAAATCCTAAAATAGCTACAATGTAACTAATAGTTATATATTGTAGCTATATTAGGGTTTATTTTATAGGTAAGTATTTAGTTTTAAATAGGATTAATGTATTTAATTATAGTAATTTTATTTAGATTTTTTTAAATTATATTTAACTTAGGGGGGTGTTAGGGTTAGGGTTAGACTTAGGTTTAGGGGTTAATAACTTTATTATAGTAGCGGCGACGTTGGGTGCGGGAGATTAGGGGTTAATAATTGTAGGTAGGTGGCGGCGATGTTAGGGACGGCTGATTAGGGGTTAATAAAATTTATTATAGTGTTTGCAAGGCAGGAGTGCAGCGGTTTAGGGGTTAATACATTTATTATAGTGGCGGCAATGTCCCGTCGGCAGATTAGGGGTTAAAAATTTTTATTTTAGTTTTTGCGATGAGGGGGGGGGGGCCTCGGTTTAGGGGTTAATAGGTAGTTTATGGGTGTTAGTGTACTTTGTAGCACTTTAGTTAAGAATTTTATGTTCCGGCGTTAGCCCATAAAACTCTTAACTACTGACTTATATGCGGTAGGAGTCTTGGAGGTAGAGGCTGTACCGCTCACTTCTTCCAAGACTTTTAATACCGGAGTTAGGAAAATCCCATTAAAAAGATAGGATATGCAATTGACGTAAGGGGATTTGCGGTATGGAAAAGTTGCAGAAAAAAAGTGAGCGGTACACCTGTACCTTCCAGACTTGTAATACCAGCGGGTGTTAAAAAGCAACGTTAGGACCCCTTAACGCTGCTTTTTAAAGCTAACGCAGAACTCGTAATCTAGCCGATTGTCTTCATTTTAATAACTTGCTACTAATTAATTGTTGCAAACTGAAGTTAAAGTTTTGTTACTGATTCAAACTGCACCACTTATTATTTCAACCTTAAGAAAAGGAACTACATATATTTCTCTATCTAAAGGAATTGTTTAATCATTTCTAAACTAACTTACTTGGGAAATTTTTGCACAAACTGGATTGTGATTTCTTTTACTTGTACATATTTGCCTTTTTTATTACAATCATTTTTGGACTGCCTCTTTTTTACAGCAAGATTAATTTAAAAAAAATGTTACTAAGTAATTCACTTATCCTGCTTTTCAGTTTAATCAGGATAATCTCATTCCTTAGCTGTTCTCAGGTGTTGCTGGAAACTGAGAATACTTCTGTATTAACTGCAATATTAATTAACCCACTGATTCATTATTAACCTCTGGGTATCAAATATTGCTACAAAACTATATTTGTATTTACTAAGATCAAACTCTTACACTAGCGGTCAATTGGCTGCGAATCTGCAGGGGCGGTATGGCACCAGCAGTTCACAAGAACTGCTGGTGCAATGATAAATGCTGAGAGCGTATGCTTTCGGCATTTATTGATGTGCAGCGGACATGATCCGCAATATTGGATCATGTCCGCTTGCACAATGATAAATAGGACCCTATATCTGTATTGTTTGATAGCACTAAATCCAAAATAGCTTTGCTCCTTGTTGGCTCCTCTATTAATTGTGACAAGAAGTTATCACTGTGAACATTTAAAAATCTATCCCCCTTAGCTGAATTACTAGTTTCATTGTTATTAGCAGCCTTACCTATTTGCATTAGTAGTTGAGTTTCCTCCAGGTCACTAATGGTGAGGGGCTTGTAGCATGTTCCAAGTAATATTTTCTTTTAGGATCTTTTCCCCCACACTTTATTTCAACCCAAAGGGTCTCTACATTGTCACCTGTATCATAAACATCTTCCCTTATTGTAGGTTTAAGGTTAGGATTAATATACATGCAGATTCCTCCACCCCTTTTATTATTCCTGTCCCTAATAAATAAAGTATACCCCTCTAAGTTAACTGCCCAGTCATGAGAATCATCCCACCAAGTTTCAGTTATACTGATAACATTATAGTCCTCTATCGCAACTAAGAGCTCCAGCTCACCCATTTTAACTGTCATGCTTTTTGCATTTGTTGTCATACATTTAATTTTCATGTGCTTTTTGCTGCTACTTGGTGTGCTTTCCTCCATACTTTCTAATGTGACATTTCTTAAGTCATCCCTTCCTTGAGATGTTATAGGAGTGACATATTCACATACTGATCTCTCTATTCTATTGTGTTCTAACTGACACCATCCCCCTTTGCCTAGTTTAAAAGATTCTCTAAATGTGCTACCATCCTTTCCCCCAACACACTTGCACCCATGTCATTCAGGTGCAATCCATCCTTACAGTACAAATTGTACCCAAGTGAAAAGTCAGCCCAGTGCTCTAAAAAGTCAAACCCCTCATTTTTACACCATGTTTTTACCAATGATTTAACAGACCTTATATCCTTCTGCCTTACTGAGTTAGCACACAACACTGGTAATATCTCCAAAAATATTACTTTGGAGGTCCTTGCTTTAAGCTTGCTACCTAACTCCCTGAAGTCATTTTTTAGGACTCTCCCTCTCCCGCTGATTCCTTAATTAGTACCAATATGTACCATGACTGCAGAATCAGACCCACATCCCTCTAACAATCTATCTATATGCTCCAAAATATGCCTAACATGAGCCTCTGGAAGACAGCAAACTGTTCTATTTAAAGGGTCTGTAAGACAAATTACCCTATCAAACTTCCTAATAATAGAGTCTCCTACCACCAACATCTGCCTCAGGCCCTGGCTTGTATGCCCCTCTTCCATGACTGAAGGACTGTTAACTATAGTATGCCCCTCTACCATGTCTGAAGGACTGCCCACCATAGTATTCTCCTCTTCCACAAATAAAGGACTGTTCACTATACTAGGCAAAACAGCCCTCTCTGACACTGCCACCCCTGAACTGATATCCCCAACATCTTCACTTAATCTGGCAAATCTCTTGGAGTGTACCAGCTCAGAACTGGCCCGCTTACCTTTACTTCGCCCTCTAACTGTGACACAGCTATATTCTGGAGTCTCCTCATCTGAATCCCCCCCATTCCCACTGCTAGAACCATTAACAACCAGCTCAGTCCTATCCATTTCCCTTTCAAGTGTCTGGATTCCATGCAGTGTTGCAATGTGTTCCTCCAGAACTCCAATACAAGTTTCTAAAGAGACAATATGCTCTCATTTACCACAGACATATAATCCGTGAAGTGGCTGCTCCAGTGATGCAAACATGTGGCAAGCTGTAAACTGAATGAGATTCTCACACATTCTTACTACAAGGTTTAACTTAAAAATATAAAATACTTATATTTTCCCTTGGTTACTCCAAATCCTTGTTTGCCTAACTACCTTGTTTAGCTAACTGCTTACTTAAACAGACAATCTTACTTTAACAGATAATCAAGGCAGTAGACCCTCTCAAAACAGGCTCACAGAGTTACTGTGCTAGATGTATAGTCTAGGTAGACCCACACAGGTTAAAAAAATCCCTCTCCTAATTACCCAGACAGGAAACAAAAAAAAAAGAGGGGTAGAAAAAAATCCACCCCTTGCACAGCAAACAATTTAAAAATGTACCTGTTTAGCTAACTGCTTACTTAAACAGACAATCTTAATTTAACAGATAATCAATGCAGAAGATTAGATTAGAACATAAAGAAGGGACAACAATTTCCTGTCTAAAATTTTCCAAAGACACAACCTAAGGAAAAAAGACAAATTTAGTCCAAAAACTGCCTTATCCTGAAGAAAAATATGATAAGGAGGACCATATGATGGAGCAAACAACTAAGAAACTCTTCTGGCAGAAGATATAGCCAAAAACCTCCAGAAAAAAAAACTTAATGTCCAACTTATGCAAAAGCTCAAAAGGAGGAGTCTGCAAAATGTCCAATACCAAATAAAGGAGCAAAACTGAAAGATCAGAAAAACGACCCTTCAAGGAACTAGCAAATAAACCCACATCAAAACTATCCTGCAAAAAATGCAAAAACCTATAAATCCTAAAAGAATGCCATGATAAAACATAATCAATATACCAAGAATTAAAGGTCTTCCAGACCTTATGATAAACCTTCCTAGTCACAGGCTAACTGGCATGAATGAACGTCTCAATAATAGAATCAGAAAAAAAAGTTTCTGCCTGAAAACAATCTGTTCATTCTCCATGCCATAAAGCTTAGAGATTTAAGATCCTGATGCAAAAAACAGACCTAAAAAAAAAGGTTTGAACTCAGAGGATGTGACCATGGAGGGCAACTAGACATCTGAACCAGAGCTGCATAAAAAAATTTTGGGAAGAGAAGACGAAGCAATCAGAATTACTGATAACTTCTCTTACCTGATTAAGGAAAACATTCTGAGAAGAATAATTAGAGATAGAAAAACATAGGCTAGCTGAATTACCATGGAGCTGCCAGAGCCTCCACAAAATCTCTCTGAGGTTCCCTGGACCTTGGATCAGTGACGTGCAGTGAGATCACAGGTTGGTGAGGCGCTAGCTATGATACTCGCGAGAAGAACATATATTGAGTGAGGGAAAAGGAGAGGGTAAGTGAAAGGGAGAGGGTAAGAAAGAGGGAGAGGGAAAGAGAGGGAAAGGGAGAGAGGGAAAGGGAGAGAGAGAGGGAAAGAGGGAGGGAAAGAAAGGGAGAGGGGAAGAGAGGGAGGGAGAGAGAGAAAGGGTGGGGGAGAGAGAGAGGTGGGATAGAGAGAGGGAGGGGGGAAAGGGAGTATATACAAGTAATGTGTATATATAGGTGTATTTAGTTTTTGTGTTTTACAATTGTGCTGGTCAGGGTGTAACATAACAATTTTTTTTAATGGGTTTTCCAAAGTAAATGTGGAGGAGGAAGTACAAAGAGAGGAGGGAGGAAGAGGAAAGGGAGGGATGCATTTGTGGGTGATTAAACTGTGCCACATAAAGTTCAATCATTTGTGAGACAGGTTTTTAATAATGACTGCATAATGTGTTATGTAGGCAGTTACTGTGCACATCATTTTAACACATTACACAGTCTTTGATTATTAAAAGCCTGTCTCACACATTTCTGATTTTATGTATAGGAAGCAAGGAGGTGTATCAGCTACAACAGTACTCTAAGGCAGTGCTAGTCTATTATACATACTATTGTAAAAGTCTAAGATAAAACACATTTTCTGGTTTCTTGGTATATATCTCAAGAAACCAGGAAATGTTAGCTTTCTTATATTTTATTTTACACCATAACAGAAGAGTTTTAAACAAAAAATAAACAGTTATGTTTTTTTAAATTTATTTTATCTTTTGAGATTTTACTTGAGTTTCCCCATTTGCTTTGCATGCAGTGGTTTAAAAGAAGGAATAAAGCTAAACAAAATATGAGCAGTTTAAGAGACTTATTTATGGCATGCATTTCATGGGCAATAGTTTCAGGGCAGTTAAAATAATTAAATGCAAAACTTAAAATATAAATGCTCTTTAAATAAAAAACAACACTGGAACAGTTACTTGCTATAGATATATATATACAAATTTATGTGTGTGTGTGTATTTGTGGAAGGTGTTCATGTGTACCTTAACATCAATGAGTATTAGGAAGCTGTACATTATAGGAGCAAATTGGTTAAATAAACCAAGCATTTGTGTAAGCTGCAGAGAGGGCCAGCACATAAGAGAAACAGATGTTATCCCTGCTGAGGGTCACAGCAGAATGATTTAAACACAGACCACTAAAATCATCATAAACAGATAACCTCTGGCTCCTCTTACCTCTGATCTTTGTCTGTGTTTAAATCCTTGCCGTTCTGCTGTGAGACACAGAGTCAGCACGGCTCTCAGGCAGAAAGAAGGGGGAGGGGATTTCAGACCGTGCAGCTCTCTCTGTGAGAGGTTTAGCAAAATTCACAACTTATCTGCTTGCAAAAAAAACCTATACAAATGCAGCTGCCTCTACAGTGTGTTTATCCAGATGAAGATCATGACGCTATTGATTAATCTAATGCTGCTGCAGAAACTGAATTTATATCATGCACATATAATGCAGCAGCATTAGAATAATCAATAGCGTCATGATCTTCATCTGGATAAACACACTGTAGACAGTTTAGTGTACCTTTCTAATCAACCTGGTCCTTGACAGTTCATGACTTCAACTGCAACAGTGCACGACAGGTCACAGAGACACTCGACTGAGAGTCACTGTCTGACCACAGTCACCCCACGCCAGCCTGAGAGGCCTGAGCCTGGAGCCACCATCACTGTGACCATCTGCTGCTCTGTTGTGTCAGTGAAGTCACGACCACTGGCACCTGACCTAATAGTATGACGGTTGACCATGTTTACTTTACTTTGTTTGCACTGCATATATATACCGCACTCGCACTGAGCTGACTGACTCAGAGTCTCAGGCTGAGCTTTCAGTCACACTGGTCCGGTCACTGTGTAGTCCGACGTCGATATATACAGTCTCTCTAGTAGGTCTCATAGTTAGACACTGACAGTCAGTCACTGAGTCAGTCTGAGCAGTGCGTGTATGTGTATTATTATTATACCACAGCCGTGCCTTATATACAGCTCCATCCTGTGTATTACACCGCAGCCGTGCCTTATATACAGCTCCATCCTGTGTATTATACATTGTTATGCTGTGTATTATTATTATACCACAGCCATGCCTTATATACAGCTCCATCCTGTGTATTACACCGCAGCCGTGCCTTATATACAGCTTCATCCTGTGTATTATACATTGCTATGCTGCCATGTACATGAGTGGAATAGTGGATGGATGGACACTGACAGTATAGACTCCGACTATTAACCTTAGTTCCTTGCTTCTTCTCTCGACTCTTGACTCTTATTTCCCGCCCGGCAACTCAGCCCAGAGACTCAGACATACTCATGTCTGATTGGCTGAGGGGCGGGCAGGCAAGGCTGAGGGCTCCCGAGGCTTGAAAAGTCAAGCCTCCGGTGGGAGCAGTATATGGGCCGCAAGAGAGACTGCTGCATAGCTATTATTCCCCACTGGGTGGCAGTCTCTAGCGGCCCATATACAACAATACACAGTTACATTCATATTGCACAATGAAAGGACAGCTGGCCTCTCCTTTCTTGTGCAATATGAATGTATTACTTAATACTATGTTTTTTTTTTTTAAACAAAAATGGCAATGAAATAATGCATTTGGTGGAGGGGGGGGGTAGGGGTGTCACCTTTTCAGATAAAAAATAAATAATAATTATTATTATTTTTATAAATAAGGCTGTAATGCACCATTTGGCCAGGGGAGGCACTGCCTCACCTGCCTCCTATGAGTGCACGTCACTCTTGGAAGTATGCTATTTACTCAAGAGACTATCAGAACTATCTCTTGGAAAACATCCAGTGGAAGGGACCACTTCCCTGGATGTAGAAACAGATGACTACTGTCTACTTCTAGACTAGTAATGTCCCTAAAAAAGAGGAAGATGAAAGTAAGTGTCCTTTAAATCTATTGGTGACAGAAATAGACCTTGAAGAACAAAAAGCAGAATAGTCCAAGTTGCTAACCATTAGAAAGAATAAACTCAGAGAAACTAGTTCAAAGCTTAGAACCAAATCTGGCCTGAAAGCTCATTCCTTCTTTGGAACAAAGAAAATATTTCAATAAAATCCTTTCCCCTTTCCCAACAAAGGAACAAGAACAAACACTCTCATGGGTACCAGAACCAAAACTGACTGAAAAAAGGCCTGAATAAAGGGCCTTCCTCTGGGAGACCTTGTACTGAAAACTATTCATTTATAAGGACTATTTAGACAATCCAGATAGAACTATACTTCTAGACCATGTGGGCAAAACAAAATGCCTTCCTGAGGATAGAGCTATAGAACACGTAAGATATATTGAAAACCAAGATACTCTTACCCCTGTGTCTAAACACTTTAAATCTATGCACTCAGGGGATGCATCATTGTTATCTATCCAAACAATAGACCATGTCCCCCAACACAGACGGGGAGGGGACAGGGAGTACAAACTCAACTATAAGGAGGCCCAATGGATTTTTATTTTAAACACTAGACACCCCTTGGGAATAAATAAGGAAAGTGATGTAAACTTATAGTGATATTGCCCATTAAATATTACCCGTATGTCCTACAAAACAACTCAAATATTGATAAAAAATAAAAAAATCTTGGAATATTCATGGTAAATAATCTGTGAAAATTTTTTAACTAAGTTGAAAAGATTTTGTTAACATTTGCTAAGAGTAACAAACAATAAAAAGGAGGCATATTTTTAAACTTTACTAAAATTAAAAGTACTATGTAAAATAACTACAATAGTAAGAGTCTAAAAATCAGACTTCCCTTTATAGGCGACTATGTGAAAGCTATTGTGTAAATCAAGGCAGGGAGGGGTTAACTGATTGTTTTTAATGTTGGTATGTGTTTCTCTTTAAATAGATGTCACAGCAGTGACAGTAAAACAGCAGTGATCAAGTATGGTAGACTCACATGAAACGTGTCTGCATTTGCCGAGCTGTGACCCTGGACTGCTGTCTTCTGAGCTGAGGCTCTTTTGTTTTTATGCTGTGTTTCCAATAAATTAATTTTTTAAGCATATTACGTGATCCCGGCTGCTTGCTTCTCCAGAAGTACTTAGTTTTTCCTTTGTATTGTTTGCGCCCTGGACAGAGGCGCTCTTACTGGGCTCCAGGCGTAGGATTTTTCGACCTGTGCCAATGCTGAAGAAATGCTGCTCATTACACGGACCCCTAAGATTGGTAAGCGCCACTATATTTTTGCCTTTGTATTTACTTACGTCTCTTTGGTGGCTGCAGGATCCATAGAGGTATCGTATTCAGAACCGTGAGGCTGATATAAGCGTCTGTATTGTGCGTGGCATAAGAAGTGTAAATAACCCTGTATAAAGCAGCAGCACAAAATAGGGGGCTGACTTTTAAAGTTTTAGGCTTCAAGAAGCCGTTATCATTATATGCACACATAACTATTTCTCTATTTATTGGAGCACAGCATACACACATAGTATTATCTCTGATCCTCCCAGTGGCTTTGTATTTAAAGATCTAGAAGCCTCATTGCAGGTCTATTCTTTCCGATAGATGAACTCAGGAGAAAAGATATTAAACTAGATCTTAATATATAGACCTTCCTACTTTATTAAAGACACAGAAGAATACCTAGAGGGTTAAGAATAAGGAAGTTTCCCTCATTTTTAGTTAATGACGTGGACTTCATTAAAAAGTGGAATAAAATCTTGGATGAATGTTAATTTGCTTTAATGGACCGTTTGGTGGAATACAAAAAACAACAAAGAATTGCGTCGATTGGTCACATTAGGACTGTACAAACGGAATTACAAGCCTTCAAAATGGACAAAGAATTAAAATCCTATGACAAAACATTTGAGGACAATATGGCTAGGTTCCCAAAGGACTTATGGGATTTTAAGAAACAGAAATTAGCAAGGGACAAAAGGGATTATTAATTTAATAAAGTTTACAAATGACAAAGTGCTGGGAGAGGTCAACATCATCCAAGAGTGTTTCAAAAGAATAAGACAGACACTCTGTCAAAGAAAAACAAAAAGGTGCAATTTGCAGAAACAGAGTATGATGTTGACACCTCTGAGCATGATTCCAATGATGATTTGGGGGAGACAGGAGGGATGTCCGCATTGGATACAACACTTGAGGATAGTGACAATATATCAAAAAACGAGTGGCGCACAGGGACAAAGCCAAAAATAAAAAGACAAGAAGGGGCAGTAGGGGCAGAAGTAAATATAAGGGGAGGCGGGACCAGATACCAGACATGCACCTAAATGAAGAAATATGCATAAAAATGTTGTAAATTTATCTAGATTTGACCTTACAACCACAGAGATAGAGGTATTAGGTCTAGGTCTGGGTTTCGCACCCACTACTCATTTTGACTTGTTCGGCACCATCTATGGTGTAAACAAATTTTTTAGGAAACTAACTTTAAAGAAACATTTTTCAGAAACTGTGGTTGGTGCTGAACAAGTCAAACCTGTAGAATCACAAATACATGGGAATGACAGCAAAGACATGCTTTCCTTTGATGAGCAGTCCCTGGTCTTGGATCTCACTACAATGCTAAATGAAAACATAGCCCAAGAAACACAAAATGGCCTAGCATGACAAAAAGTGCCTTTTACCCTGTACAAAGTAGAAGTAAGGACATAGATGTTTTTCAACGCACTGTAGAGCTCTAGTTAAAAAATCTATCAGAAAGTTAAACAACTACAAAGGCTAACAGAAATCAGTATAAGCAAAATCTTACATACGAACAAAACAAAGCCATAAAAACACTTGAATCCAACCATTATTGACCAAGAATATTACACTTCAGAAGCTCTAAAACAGCTCAATGATGAAGAAGTATATTACAGACTGACCTTCAATCCCACCCGAAAATTGAAAACCAAATTGCTAGATATTCTTGAATTAAGCAAACAAGCAGGGACATACAAAGAATTAATCAGCTAGATTACGAGTTTTGAGCGCTATAGGGAAATTAACGAACGCCACAAAAGCGGTGGTATTTCATCTCCCTATAGCGCTGGTATTACAGGTTTTGAAAAACCCAGCTTGTGCAGGCGATATGGTAGCTTTGAGCTCCATACCGTACCCAAATACAAGTGCTGCTTTGACGTGCTCGTGCATGATTTCCCCATAGACATCAATGGGGAGAGTTGGCTAAAAAAAAGCCTAACACCTGCGATCGCGAAACAAAAAATGCGTAACACAGCCCCATTGATGTCTATGGGGAAAGAAAAAATTATGTTTAAACCTAACACCCTAATATAAAAACCACGTCTCTAAACACCCCTAATCTGCTGCCCTTAACATCTCCGCCACCTACATTACAGTTATTAACCCCTAATCTGCTGCCCCGAACATCGCTGCCCCTAAATACACTTATTAACCCCTAATCTGCTGCCCTTAACATCGCCGTCACCTACATTACAGTTATTAACCCCTAATCTGCTGGCCCGAACATCGCCGCCTCCGAAATACACTTATTAGCCCCTAGTCTGCCGCCCACGATGTCGACACCACTACACTAAAGTTATTAACCCCTAAACCTCTGGCCTCCCACATCACTAACACTACATACATATATTAACCCCTTAAACCTAACCCTAATGTAACCCTAAGCATAAGTCTAACACTAACGTAACCCTGAACCTAACCCTAACACCCCTTAACTTAAATATAATTAAAATAAATCTAAATAAAACTTACAATTATTACCTAAATAACCTATTTAAAACTAAATGCATACTTATCTGTAAAATAAAACCTAAACCTAAGCTAGCTACAAAATAAATAGCTAGCTTAGGTTTTATTTTTATTTCACAGGTAAGTTTGTATTTATTTTAACTAGGTAGACTTGTTAGTAAATAGTTATTAACTATTTACTAACTACCTAGTTAGAGCCTTTTGCGGGGCATTCCCCCAAAGAAATCAGCTCTATTACCTGTAAAACCCACCACCCACACAACCAAACCCCCCAAATATAAACCTATCTAAATAAACCTAAGCTAACCATTGCCCTGAAAAGGGCATTTGGATGGGCATTGCCCTTAAAAGTACATTTAGCTCTTTTACATTGCCCAAAACCCTACTCTAAAAATAAAACCCACCCAATAAACCCTTAAAAAAATCTAACGCTAACCCCCGACGATCCACTTACAGTTTTCGAAGACCCGACATCCATCCTCATCCAGGTGGCAGAAGTCTTCATCCAAGTGGTCAGAAGTCCTCATCGAAGCTGGCAGAAGTCTGCATCCAAGCGGGCAGAAGTCTTAATCCAGATGGCATCTTCTATCTTCATCCATCCGGCGCGGGGCAGGTCCATCTTCAAGACATCCGGCGTGGAGCATCCTCTTCTTCCAATCGCCACTGTAGAATGAAGTTTCCCTTTAAGTGACGTCATCCAAGATGGTGTCCCTTACATTCCGATTGGCTGATAGAATTCTATCAGCCAATAGGAATTAAAGGTGAAAAAATCCTATTGGATGCAGGCAGCAGACACAGAGCACTCACGTCATTCCCCCCTCCCCTTTTTCCTACGCTACTAATTTGAAGTGGAGCAGCCGCATTGTGCAAGTGCTGTGCAGCCTATGTTTGCTGCAAGCAGCCAGTCGCTGGGTGTGCAAGTCATCCCTGCTTAATTTGGAGCGGAACAGCCGTATTGTGCAAGTACTGTGTTCTGTAAGCATCCAGTCAGTGGTCACTGTGTATGCAAGTCTGGACACTCACAGGCCGCACATATTATTGGCAGAGTCTGGGGAACCCAGGTCAGGGCCAGCTGCGCCCTAGGTGGAAAAGTGCCCTAGGCGGCTGCCTAGATGCCTAGTGGGAGTGCCGGCCCTGTGAGCACTACCTTATGTAGTAAACCAACTGGGGGCAATACAATACCTAATTACAAATCCTGTCATCCAGGACATGTCAAGAAAGCTATCCCAAAGGAGAAGTATATAAGAACCAGAAGGATTTGATCAGAGACAAAGACATATGAAGAACAGTGTAAGGCATTAGAGGAAAGACTCCTGAATAGAGGATATCCAGACGAGAAAAAAATTAGTATTCAGTACTCTCTATAGTCTGGAATATAATAAGATTTGTGATATTGTAAAACAATGTCCGTCTATTACAGCAGTAGATCCTAGTTTGGAAAGATTAGCAATAGGGGGTTGTAAATTTGTAGCAAGAAAAGGTAAGACCATTGGAAACATGATGGCATCTTCAGATTTACCTGTAAAAAACACCAGAACATGGTTACCAAATAGACTGGGGTTTTACAAATGTAAAGCTCAATGCCGTAAAACCTGTAATTATGTTATAAAGGGAACTAACTTCACATCTTTCACTTCAATAACCAAGCTTTCAGAAAAGGCATAACCTGCCACCTGGCAGACTCTGGAATAGAGACCATGGGGCCGATTTATCAAGTGTCTGGCGGACATGATCCACTGTAGCGAATCATGTCCACCAGACATTGATAAATGCCGACAGCATACCCTGTCAGCATTTATCATTGCACAAGCAGTTCTGGTAAACTGCTTGTGCAGTGCTGCCCCCTGCAGATTCATGGCCAATCAGCCGCTAGCAGGGGGTGTCAATCGACCTAATCGTATGATATTGGGCGGATTGATGTCCGCTGCCTCAGAGGAGGCATACAAGTTAAGGAGCAGCAGTATTAAGAACGCTGCTTCTTTACTCCTGTTGTCTATTTTACTAGTAGATAAGTGTTGGTAAGTACTGAGTGTCATGATTTCAGCTTCAGATGCAATTCCATTTGCTCGATTTCACATGAGACCTCTTCAGCTTTGTATGTATGGTGCAGGGATCACACTCAGTTATTTCAAAAGATGTTTCTGTATCACAGTACAAGACAGTCTCTGACTTGGTGCATCATCAGTTCATTATTCAGGGGGCTTCTTTTTGCTCATTCTACCTGGACTGTGATCACTACAGATGCAAGTCTACCAGGTTTTGGAGCTGTTTGGGGGTCTTTGAGAGCACAAGGGGTTTGCCAATAAATGTTCTAAAACTCTGTGCTATTTTCAGGGCTCTTCAAACTTGGCATCTATTTATAGGGAGTCTCATCTCCACTTTCAACCAGACAAAGGATTGGCTTCTATCAATCTTCAGGGGGAACCCATAGTTTCCTAGCCATGAGGGAAGTGTCTTGAATACTCTCATGGGCAGAAGTCAATTACTGTCTAGTCTCTAAAGTCCATATTCCAGTAGTGAACAACTGGAAAGCTGATTTTCTTAGCCATCAGTCTCTGCATCTAGGAGAGTGGACTCTCCATCTGGATGTTTTCAGTCAGATTGTGGATCTTTGGGGTTTCCCAGAGATAGATCTGAAGGCTTCTTGTTTGAACAACAAACTTCCCAGGTACTTTGCGAGGTCCAGGGACCCTCAGGAAGAGTTGGTGGGTGCTCTAGTAGCTCATTGGTGATTTCACCTTGCTTATCTGTTCCCCCCTCTGGTTCTTGGTTAGAGAAATCACCAGTAATCCTGATTGCCCCAGCTTGGCCTCACAGGATTTCGTATGCAGATCTGGTTCAGATGTCCAATTGTCCTCCTTAGCCTCTTACGCCTCGTCCAGATCTTCTGTCTCAAGGTCCATTTTCCATCTGGACCTAAAAATTTCAATTAAGGCTTGTAAGCCAGTGACTAGGAATATTTATCATAAAGTCTGGAAGGTTTTTATTGTTTAGTGTATATATCATGGTTTTTCCGGCATTCTTTTTTAATTCCTAGAATTTTGAAGTTCTTGCAGGATGGTTTGGAAAATGGTCTATCTGCCAGTTCTCTAAATGGGCAGATTTCTGCTCTTTCATTTTTATTTCATAGGAATATTTCTAATCTTTCTGACATTCATGGTTTTGTTTAGGCTTTGGCATGCATTAAACCTGTGATCAAGCCAATTTCTCGTCCCTGCAGTCTTAACTTGGTGTTAAAGGTTTTGCATGCTACTCCTTTTGAGTCTATGCATAAAGTGGATATCGAGTTTCTTTCTTGGCAATGTCTTCTGCTAGAAGAGTTTCTGATTTGTCTGCTTTTTCTTGAGACCTTCCTTTTCTTATCTTTTATCAGGATAAGGCTGTCTTAAGGACTAAATTGTAAGGACTAAGTTGTAAGACCATTGAAGTATTATATTGATGCTACTAAGGATTTTAGACAAACTTCTAGTTTGTTTGTTAACTTTTCTCATTCTAGAAAAGGACAGAAAGTTTCTGCTGTTTGGCCTTTTGGTTGAAACGTTTGACTCATAATACTTACTTGGAGGTTGATCAGCCTCCAGCGAAACAGACTTTTTGGGCTTTCAAGAATGAGTCTTCAGTTGACTACATCAAGCTGTCAAGGCAGCTACTTTGACTTCTTTGCATACTTTTACTAAATTCTACCATTTTTATGTTTTTGCTTCTTCTGCGGCAGCCTTTGGTAGGTCCTTCCGGCAGTTGTCTCAGCTTGATTTATTTTTGCCTGTTGTTTAAATTTTAAGTGCATCTAAAAAATGTGTTTTTACATCCCACCCTCTATGGGGCCTATTTATCAAAGCGTCACTGAAAAAGCGGTTGAATTCCACATCGTAATTGTCACGAGATTGATCCGCCGTAGTTATCAAGGCATCAGCAATGGCAAATGTTGAAATTTGTGACATACAAAATGATCCCGCAATCTCAATCTGACGCAAATTGATGCGAGTTGAAAACAGTGGTATTCGAGCGGAATTGTGTTCATTTGCCCTCCTATTCAACACTATTTGAAGCTCTCACTAAGTTATCAAAAATTCTATATTTACACTCGCGTCTTTTCCGACTCAGCGTACCTAGTTTTCAATCCACCACCCTTGAGGTCGCGGATGCCATAGAACTCAATGGGAGTCTGAAAACACAGAAAGCTTATGTTCGATGCTGCAAGAGAATTAAGTATATTACATAATACAAGTAAATTAGAAACTTTATTAAAATTGTATACCCTTTCTAAATCAAACAATATTATTGCTCCACATTTGGTGCACTAGTAGATATAGGGATACAAATGAAAAATACATTACTACTTATGGATTATGTTACAACTTTATCTCTCATTACAAAGCAAGGGGACAATATTTCTACATTATTGGTGCAAAGTTTTGCCCCAGACTTGTTGTACTAATAGATATAGAGATAAAAATGAAATAAATACACAACATAATATAGCTAACTTCCTTTTTATTTGTTTGAAAAATCTATGTGCACCATGTTTAAGCCATGTAATTCAAGTCCCACTCTCCACTTCGCGCCATATTTGACTCAACACTTTTTGCATCAATTATGACGCAAACTCCTAAATAACCCAAACACTAGTGCATTTTTCCACCACTTTTGATTGGAATATGCATAATAACATGATTTATGTAATCAGCCAATCTGATTCAAATACACATTATAAACTATCAATAACAAATCAAATTGCTTGATACTTGTATCATTGATCATTTATCAGAACTTGTAAGTGCCATTTGTTACATTGTGTATTATACTTTGAAAGTATGTATATGTGAAATTAGTATTAAAGATAAACATTGATGCTGACATTAGGACACACAGTGTAATATTTTAGACTATGATTTTAAAATTCGAATTGCTGTTTCATTCAATATAATCTTAAGCTGATAGCTCAAAGGGATAGCCCACCTAACATTAAACTGTCATGATTCAGATACAGCAGAAATTAAAATCACCTCTTTACTGGCATGCTATTTTCAGTTTATTTCTTCCTTCTCTTGAATTTATTTTTCAGTAAGAAATGTCATCTTATATGCCAGCCCATTTTATAACACCTGTGAAGGGGTGGTTTTTAAAAATAGATTGCAATCAGGAGAGGTTACACAGGTACAGAGAGTAAACTGGCCCAGCTCTTAAAGGGACCGGAAACCCCAAAATATTCTTTCATGATTTGGATAGAACATACAATTTTAAACAACAGACTAATAATACATTTACACTATATACATATAGAGGTATAAATAAACACAGAGATATGACAGACAACAGAATAATAATACATTTACACTATATACATATAGAGGTATAAATAAACACAGGGATATGACAGACAACAGACTAATAATACATTTACACTATATACATATAGAGGTATAAATAAACACAGAGATATGACAGACAACAGAATAATAATACATTTACACTATATACATATAGTGGTATAAATAAACACAGAGATATGACAGACAACAGAATAATAATACATTTACACTATATACATATAGAGGTATAAATAAACACAGGGATATGACAGACAACAGACTAATAATACATTTACATTATATACATATAGAGGTATAAATAAACACATGGATATGACAGACAACAGACTAATAATACATTTACACTATATACATATAGTGGTATAAATAAACACAGAGATATGACAGACAACATTGTTTAGAACAAAAAAAGGAACTTAGGGACATGTAAATATGTTTGCAAAAGATTTCTGACATAACACACACACACACACACAAGTCAGTATTCTATCCCATACAGTCCAGGGGCTCTATCCTTGAAATCTTCTATAACAGAATAGAGCAAGATCTCACACAACTGTCTCATATGACAGATAGAGGTGAGCACAAATCTAATTTGTCCTACAAAGAGAAACAAGCTCTATTAGAACTTCAGAAAAACAAAAATCTCATTATCCGCTCAGCGGATAAAGGGGGGTCAGTGATTGTTCAGGACAGAAGTGCCTATATCAGTGAAGCAGAGCGTCAACTCAATGATACTAACAATTACATGAGGCTCACAAGGGATCCCACCATTCCTTTTCAAAAGGAATTGAGATCACTTCTGGATGATGGTTTGGAGGATGGGCACCTGAATCAGAACACCCATGATTTTCTTTTTGTAGAGAATCCTGTTGTGCCCATCTTCCACCATCTTCCAAAAGTGCATAAGAGCTTGGCAGATGTTCAGGGACGGCCCATTGTGAGCGGCATAGGGTCCCTCCTTGAGCATCTGTCACAATGGCTTGATGCAATCCTCTATCCGTTCGTGGTCCGTTTACAGAGCCACATAAGAGATACGAAGGATTTACTGAATCTTATGGAAGATTTCAATTGGGAAGGCCAGTTTAAGTGGCTGACAATTGATGTCATGGCTCTTTATTCTTCCATTCCACATGGGGAAGGTTTAACAGCTATAACCTTCTTTCTAGAGAAATTTTCCTATTTTGATGAAGCATTTATCAAGTATATTTTGAGAGTTACCCACTTTCTTCTCAATCACAATTACTTCAGGTTCAATGAGGATTTTTTTCTCCAGAGGTGTGGGACAGCAATGGGGGCAAAATTTGCGCCCTCATACGCCAACCTTTTTATGGGTTAGTGGGAGCTGTCCCACATCTATGGAGAAGAAAATGACCATAAACTATGTATCGCCTTTTATAGGCGATACATAGATGATCTTTTGTTTGTCTGGCGGGGTACTGACAGTGAAATGTCCGACTTTATGGCCAAACTGAACAACAACAGTATAGGCCTAAGGTTTACTCATGAGACCAACACCAGTCAGATAAATTTTTTAGACCTTACCCTTACAGTTGCTGAAAGTGGTAAAGTCAGAACAAGCATTTATCGGAAACCAATTACAAAAAACACTTTGCTTCATGCAAAGAGTTGCCACCCCAAGCAAGTTTCATTGGCAGTGGCAAAAGGTGAACTCATCAGAACAAAAAGGAATTGTACGGATGAGAGCACTTATCAGACACAAAGCAGAGATCTTGAGAAGAGACTTCTGCAAAGGGGCTACCCGAAATATACTATCAAGCAAGCAAAGTCACAGGTGGACAGATTGGATAGGAAAACACTTTTACAGGGATCAGTAAGGCCCTCCAATCCATCTACTCAGGAAGGAAAAGTTACATTTGTAACAGATTATAGCACAGAATATAAGGATATCTGTGGTATAATAAACAAACACTTCCACCTACTGAAAGCCGATGATAGGCTTGTAGATAGTGTGGACAGGGGCCTCAGGTGCTCTTATCGGAGAAGCAAAACCATAGGAAACTATTTGGCACCTTCTGAGTTGCCTAGGGTAACAGTTACAGAAGAAAGCTCTTGGTTAAGACATAGGGGGATGTACAGGTGCGGTAGAGTCAGATGTAAGCCATGTGACAAAGTTATTATCTCGAACAAATTTCGTTCAGAAGTCACAGGTGAAGTGTTCAAAATAACCTCCTGCCTAAACTGTACATCCTCTTATGTCATATATGTTCTGTCATGCGTGGAATGCAAGTTGCAATATGTAGGACTCACCTCAACTGAGGTAAATGTCCGAATACGCAACCATCTGTCCACAATCAAAATAGGAGAGGCAACTACCCCCTTGGTTAGGCATTTCAAAGATTCACACAATAAAAGCAGCACTACCCTGAGATGGCAAGCTATTGAGAAAATCAAAACCCCTTTAAGAGGTGGGGATAGGAATCTCATCTTAGGAAAAAGAGAGATGTATTGGATTTTCAGGCTCCAAACAAGAGTGCCAAGGGGTCTGAACTCCGAATATGATCTTATAAACTATTGGCAATAATAATATATAAACAAATAGTATCTTTGAATAATATCTCTATACTGTTTCTACTCAAGCATTAAGCTCTTCAAATTTTCAAATTTTTAGATCAAACTATTGGATACAAGTATTGATTGTCAGATAGAGCATTTAGACAAATGTGAAATGAATACACTCCTCTATGCCTAACCAGTGAATAGAGTTTACATTAGAGAGGAAAAAGAAGTGTCTCAGTTTTGTACCAATATAATAATAATATGTAGAAAGTACAATAATGTACAATAGTCACCAGTCCAGTGAAATTTACCAGTGGTCACTAAAGGAGCTAGGTAAAAGCTTCATACATATAGAAGAGATAGACTATAGGTATGGCATTCAATTAGTTAATGTAAAAAATGAGGAATAAAAATAAAATATAAAATAAAAGTGCATTAAACAGAATGGTTATAAACAATGCAAAATAAAATACTCAAATACTTTCTCATTACAAAACTGATAGCCACACAGTGTAATAAGTCAAGGTCCTCCACTCCTTTTCCCCAACTTATATATTTATTTACATTTAACATAAAAATGTCTCCTTTCAACAATAGATAGTAGTTGGTCAGCAGCACATAGTAATTAGGTAGGGAAAGGGTTAACACAGCACTCTAGTTCTAACATTGAAAATGTGTAATTACTTTTTAACCAATCACAAATAACATTGTCTCTTAAATGGTTAGCACTGATGCACTCAATCAAGCTATGATTACGGCACTCAGCCGAAACATGTCAGCTTGAGTACACAGTGCTCTATGTTCTTTTGCTGTACAGGACCCCTCCAGGGACTTTTAATGGAATTTAAATAAAGACGTTTTTAATTTATCCATTCTGACCTGAGGATCGAGTTTTTCTTCACTTCTTGTGTATATATATATATATATATATGTGTAAAGGAAGTATACTGTTAGGGATTCTTCGCTAGTTGGTGTTGGTATCACAGGCCGTTCTGAGCGAAACACTTGTGCAGCAAATGAAGTCTCTATAGCATTATTCAGAGGTTGTTGAGTAAGTAATATCTATCCCATAGGGGTCTGTATATACTACTTACAAGAAGTGCCCTCAATCATATGAGGTGAGTGTGAGGCACGATCAAGATGGTACTGTAAGGATGACTCGTTTCCTCGGTCTTGGTCACAACGTCTTGCTCTGTCTCCAGAGGTACAGGTACTCGTCCCAAAAAAGTAAGGCAAAGAATCCGCTTGTTGGTATTCGCCTCAGTCGGTGACAAATCCAGCCTCCTCCGTCGGTGTGCATATCACACAGCACCTTCAGAGGCGATGATAGGCGAAAAAGGAGACATTGGCAAATGCTGCAAGGAACTGTAAGGAGCTTCTGGATCAGGGAGAGGTCCTAAGTCACTGGTACACAATATACCCAGATGGCAAGCAACCCCTGAAGGTGCTGTGTGATATGCACACCGATGGAGGAGGCTGGATTTGTCACCGACTGAGGCGAATACCAACAAGCGGATTCTTCGCCTTCCTTTTTGGGGACGAGTACCTGTACCTCTGGAGACAGAGGAAGACGTTGTGACCAAGACCCCTGAAAATATCCCTGAAAATTGTCACTTTTTTCTGTGAAAAATCGCAATCAATGGTGTTTGTATTATTGTTGTATTATTACTATTATATTGTATTACCATTTACTGTGTTTAGTATAACATACAAAGTGTGAAAGGGGCACACCAACTGGCGCAGAATCCCTAACAGTATACTTCCTTTACATTTTTTCTTTTAAGGGATCTCCTAGAAAGGGTTATCCCGCTCACTGTTAGGTGCCTTTTCAGCAGCAAGTTGTTTGTTTCCTCCGTTTACACTTATGCATTTTTAATATAATTAATCCAATTAATATTGTATATACATTTTTTAAAACATATAATTGTACCCTTACATATATATATATATATATATATATATAGATATTTGTAAATACATCTCTATATATATATATACCACCATCAAAATAAGACGAATACATTTATCCAAAATAACATTATACTGAAGTCGCAGCGCACTCCCATACCAGGGGGCTTGCTTTTGTACTTGTGACATTTGCATTCTACTTTCTTCCACATATATATATATATATACACACACACACACACACACACACATATATATATATATATACACACACACACACACACACACATATATATATATATATACACACACACACACACACACACATATATATATATATATATACACACACACACACACACACATATATATATATATATACACACACACACACACACATATATACATATATATATATACACACACACACACACACATATATATATATATATATATATATATATATATATATACACACACACAAGTATGTGCAAGGATATATGTACAAATTCTAGCATTAATAATCATTTAAAAAATAAATAAAAAGTATGACTCCTAGAAATACAAATACACATTAATTTCTGTGAAAGTATCATATAACAAATAAATATAAAAATAACTCTATATGAGATATTGTTTGTTGGGGTATAAATAAAGCTATTTCTTGGATATTAACAGATGAGAAATAAAAGATTAGCTTTAGAGAAATGTGCTTGTTCATGGACAGTAATGAAATGGTATAAATAAAGTTGGGAAAAACCTGAATAACCGTGACATCGATAACTGTTAGTTAACACCAGTCAGATGCTCTTCGCACTGTACTTGAAGTACATTTTTTTGACGTCTTTTTTGATAAATAAGGAGATTGTGTTCAGGTCTGCGGCAGTTGACGCTTTGATAAATAGGCCCCTAAGTCTCATTATTCGTGGACCCAACAGCTTGGGTATTAGTTCCCAGTAGTAAAGGATAATGGACTCTCACCACCTTTATGAAAGAAAACATAATTTATGCTTACCTGATAAATTCATTTCTTTCATGGTGGTGAGAGTCCACAAGACCCCACCAAGGGGCCTATTTAAGAACGTGCAGATCATGTCCGCCACACATCGATAAATGCCGACAGCATGTCGGCATTTATCATTGCACCAGCAGTTCTTGTGAACTGCTGGTGCAATGCCGCCCCCTGCAGATTCGCGGCCAATCGGTCCCTAGCAGGGGGTGTCAATCAACCCGATCGTATATGATCGGGTTGATTTCCAGCAATGTCTGTCCACCTCCTAATAGCAGGCGGGCAGGTTATGGAGCAGCAGTGTTTAGACCGCTGCTTCATAACTTGTGTTTCAGGCAAGCCTGAAGGCTCGCCAGAAACACGGGGCATCAAGCTCCGTTCAGAGCTTGATAATTTGGGCCAAAAATGTTTTTTTCTTTTGCACAGCTTTTTTTTCCTGCTTCTTTTATTTTTTGCTCTTATTTCTTTTCCTTCCTCATTTTGGTTGGCTGTATGTTAGACCTGTAAGGTGGGAGGGGTTTTATGAAGCTCTTGGTAGGAAAGAGTTATTCCTAGGATGATTGTGGACTCTCACCACCATGAAAAAAAATTAATTTATCAGGTAAGCATAAATTAGATACACAACAAAAGGGTGAGCGCTAATAAATAGCTAGTGATAACCTCAATGATATATAAGCATGTAAATACAATTAGAATTGCCAGCAATTTGGCATGTTAAAGGAAAGTTCAATTTCAGATTAAGAAGTGTATCTTTCTTCCCAACGATGGCAGCCTCCTCCTCACCAACAATGGTCCAGAGATGCTATATAAAAGACAAAACAAAGGGGCGCCTCATGTGTAGTATCATCAAATAAGCATAAAGCCACAGAAAAAAAGCCAAATGGGTACTCACAAGGCTCTGGAGCACACCTATGTGCTTGTAGGGACAGACTGCAGATTTTATCAGGTGGGACAGCTCACCCACAGAGGATATCAGTCATTAACTGTAGTAGGAAAATAAAACACAGGAAAAGCACCAAATTGTGCAGATCACAAAGGATATGGTGTTTGACTTAGCACAAAGAAAGATTGGGTACTCACATATTAGATGAGCACACTTATGTGCTAGTAGGAGCAAGCTGGCATATTATGGTAAGGTGTGTCAGCTCACCACCAAGGGACTTTTCCTTAGGATGCAATATCCAAAAGTGGCAGACTTCAGTGTGTTAGGTTCCACTCCAAGCAGGTGCAGGCAGGTAAAATCACTCACAAGAGTATTTTTTAAAAATTAAAAAGTTCTATTTATTAAAAACAAATTAAAATACATATACAAAGGAGTGAACTAGGGGCATACAGTCAAGCCCCCTGTAAATGTAATGCGTTTCTCGGCTCATACGCCGTTTCCTCAGGCGTATGAGCCGAGAAACGTGTTGCATTTACAGGAGGCTTGACTGTATGCCCCTAGCTCACTCCTTTGTATATGTATTTTAATTTGTTTTTAATAAATAGAACTTTTTATTTTTTTAAAAATACTCTTGTGAGTGATTTTACCTGCCTGCACCTGCTTGGAGTGGAACCTAACACATTGAAGTCTGCCACTTTTGGATATTGCATCCTAAGGAAAAGTCCCTTGGTGGTGAGCTGACACACCTTACCATAATATGCCAGCTTGCTCCTACTAGCACATAAGTGTGCTCATCTAATATGTGAGTACCCAATCTTTCTTTGTGCTAAGTCAAACACCATATCATTTGTGATCTGCACAATTTGGTGCTTTTCCTGTGTTTTATTTTCCTACTACAGTTAATGACTGATTTCCTCTGTGGGTGAGCTGTCACACCTGATAAAATATGCAGCCTGTCCCTACAAGCACATAGGTGTGCTCCAGGGCCTTGTGAGAACCCATTTGGCTTTTTTCTGTGGCTTTATGCTTATTTGATGATACTACACATGAGGCGCCCCTTTGTTTTGTCTTTTATAAAGCATAAATTATATTTTTTCTCAATTGATTGTTAGCTAATTAGTGTTTAGGGTCAGAAACTCCTGGGAAGCTGACTAAAGTTATCAGAACACAATATGATCATGATACTAAAATGAACGAGCATGACAAATATGCTGTATCATATAAATAGCCATATAGGATCCAGCTTTAAATCAGGGTGTCAGATGAATGTAAAAAGTAAAATCTTGTGAACAGCTGGTCTGCAAATTGAATATTGAAAATATACCTTACCCTTTGCCTTCCAGTTCTGCCATAAACTTGAATGTGTGAGACCAATCATAGGCATTGTCATGAGTATTTTTTCCATTTCTCCAGTTCCTCTTTGCAAACGTCATTAAATTCCAACATGGTGATGTCATTAAAGAACTCAGAGATTGGAATAAGGGTAAAAATAAGAGTGCCTATTTGCATGTAAATCAAAGTTTCACCTTTAATACAATCTGTAGGTAAAGATGAGATTTGTCAACAATCAGAACAATAACAACCTGATTTGTGTTTGATGGTTCTACTTATTTACATGTGTTTTACTTACAGAGACATCAACCAATCAGAACAATAACTGGTTGATTTGTGTTTGATGGTTCGACTTGTTTACATGTGTTTTACTTACAGATACATCAACCAATAAGAACAATAACAACCTGATTTGTGTTTGATGTTTCTACTTATTTACATGTGTTTTACTTACAGAGACATCAACCAATCAGAACAATAACAGCCTGATTTGTGTTTGATGGTTCTACTTGTTTACATGTGTTTTACTTACAGAGACATCAAACAATCAGAACAATAACAACCTGATTTGTGTTTGATGGTTCTACTTGTTTACATGTGTTTTACTTACAGAGACATCAACCAATCAGAACAATAACAACCTCATTTGTGTTTGATGGTTCTACTTGTTTACATGTGTTTTACTTACAGAGACATCAACCAATCAGAACAATAACAACCTGATTTGTGTTAGATGGTTATACTTGTTTTCATGTGTTTTACTTACAGAGACATCAACCAATCAGAACAATAACAGCCTGATTTGTGTTTTAAGGTTCTACTTGTTTACATGTGTTTTACTTACAGAGGTATCAACCAATCAGAACAATAACAGCCTGATTTGTGTTTGATGGTTCTACTTGTTTACATGTGTTTTACTTACAGAGGTATCAACCAATCAAAACAATAACAACCTGATTTGTGTTTGATGGTTCTACTTGTTTACATGTGTTTTACTTACAGAGGTATCAACCAATCAAAACAATAACAGCCTAATTTGTGTTAGATGGTTCTACTTGTTTACATGTGTTTTACTTACAGAGACATCAACCAATCAGAACAATAACAACCTGATTTGTGTTTGATGTTTCTACTTGTTTACATTTGTTTTACTTACAGAGACATCAACCAATCAGAACAATAACAACCTGATTTGTGTTTGATGTTTCTACTTGTTTACATGTGTTTTACTTACAGAGGCATCAACTAATCAGAACAATAACAGCCTGATTTGTGTTTGATGGTTCAACTTGTTTACATGTGTTTTACTTATAGAGACATGAACCAATCAGAACAATAACAGTCTGATTTGTGTTTGATGGTTCTACTTGTTTACATGTGTTTTACTTACAGAGACATCAACCAATCAGAAAAATAACAGCCTGATTTGTGTTTGATGGTTCTACTTGTTTACATGTGTTTTACTTACAGAGACATCAACCAATCAGAAAAATAACAGCCTGATTTGTGTTTGATGGTTCTACTTGTTTACATGTGTTTTACTTACAGAGACATCAACCAATCAGAACAATAACAGCCTGATTTGTGTTTGATGGTTATACTTGTTTACATGTGTTTTACTTACAGAGACATCAAACAATCAGAACAATAACAACCTGATTTGTGTTTGATGGTTCTATTTGTTTACATGTGTTTTACTTACAGAGGTATCAACCAATCAGAAAAATAACAGCCTGATTTGTGTTTGATGGTTCTACGTGTTTACATGTGTTTTACTTACAGAGACATCAACAAATCAGAACAATAACAGCCTGATTTGTGTTTGATGGCTCTACTTGTTTACATGTGTTTTACTTACAGAGACATCAAACAATCAGAACAATAACAACCTGATTTGTGTTTGATGGTTCTGCTTGTTTACATGTGTTCTACTTACAGAGACATCAACCAATCAGAACAATAACAGCCTGTTTTGTGTTTGATGGTTGTACTTATTTACATGTGTTTTACTTATAGAGACATCAACCAATCAGAACAATAACAACCTGATTTGCGTTTGATGGTTCAACTTGTTTACATGTGTTTTACTTACAGAGACATCAACAAATCAGAACAATAACAGCCTGATTTGTTTGTGATGGTTCTGCTTGTTTACATGTGTTTTACTTACAGAGACATCAAATAATCAGAACAATAACACCCTGATTTGTGTTTGATGGTTCTACCTGTTTACATGTGTTTTATTTACAGAGACATCAAACAATCAGAACAATAACAACCTGATTTGTGTTTGATGGTACTACTTGTTTACATGTGTTTTACTTACAGAGACATCAACCAATCAGAACAATAACAGCCTGATTTGTGTTTGATGGTTCTACTTATTTACAAGTGTTTTACTTACAGAGGTATCAACCAATCAGAACAATAACAGCCTGATTTGTGTATGATGGTTCTACATGTTTACATGTGTTTTACTTACAGAGACATCAACCAATCAGAACAATAACAGCCTGATTTGTGTTTGATGGTTCTACTTATTTACATGTGTTGTAATTACAGAGGTATCAACCAATCAGAACAATAACAACCTGATTTTTGTTTGATGGTTCGACTTGTTTACATGTGTTTTACTTACAGAAACATCAACCAATCAGAACAATAACAGCCTGATTTGTGTTTGGTGGTTCTACTTGTTTACATGTGTTTTACTTACAGAGACATCAACCAATTAGAGCAATAACAGCCTGATTTGTGTTTGATGATTCTACTTGTTTACATGTGTTTTACTAACAGAGACATCAACCAATCAGAACAATAACAACCTGATTTGTGTTTGATGGTTCTACTTGTTTACATGTGTTTTACTTACAGAGGTATCAACCAATCCGAACAATAACAGCCTGATTTGTGTTTGATGGTTCTACTTGTTTACATGTGTTTTACTTACAGAGGTATCAACCAATCAGAAAAATAACAGCCTGATTTGTGTTTGATGGTTCTACATGTTTACATGTGTTTTACTTACAGAGACATCAACCAATCAGAACAATAACAGCCTGATTTGTGTTTGATGGCTCTACTTGTTTACATGTGTTTTACTTACAGAGACATCAAACAATCAGAACAATAACAACCTGATTTGTGTTTGATGGTTCTACTTGTATACATGTGTTTTAATTACAGATACATCAAACAATCAGAACAATAACAGCGTGATTTGTGTTTGATGGTTCTACTTATTTACATGTGTTTTACTTACAGAGGTATCAAACAATCATAACAATAACAACCTGATTTGTGTTTGATGGTTCTACTTGTTTACATGTGTTCTACTTACAGAGACATCAACCAATCAGAACAATAACAGCCTGTTTTGTGTTTGATGGTTGTACTTATTTACATGTGTTTTACTTATAGAGACATCAACCAATCAGAACAATAAAAACCTGATTTGCGTTTGATGGTTCAACTTGTTTACCTGTGTTTTACTTACAGAGACATCAACAAATCAGAACAATAACAGCCTGATTTGTTTGTGATGGTTCTGCTTGTTTACATGTGTTTTACTTACAGAGACATCAAATAATTAGAACAATAACACCCTGATTTGTGTTTGATGGTTCTACTTGTTTACATGTGTTTTATTTACAGAGACATCAAACAATCAGAACAATAACAACCTGATTTGTGTTTGATGGTTCTACTTGTTTACATGTGTTTTACTTACAGAGACATCAACCAATCAGAACAATAACAGCCTGATTTGTGTTTGATGGTTCTACTTATTTACAAGTGTTTTACTTACAGAGGTATCAACCAATCAGAACAATAACAGCCTGATTTGTGTATGATGGTTCTACATGTTTACATGTGTTTTACTTACAGAGACATCAACCAATCAGAACAATAACAGCCTGATTTGTGTTTGATGGTTCTACTTATTTACATGTGTTTTAATTACAGAGGTATCAACCAATCAGAACAATAACAACCTGATTTTTGTTTGATGGTTCGACTTGTTTACATGTGTTTTACTTACAGAGACATCAACCAATCAGAACAATAACAGCCTGATTTGTGTTTGTTGGTTCTACTTGTTTACATGTGTTTTACTTACAGAGACATCAACCAATCAGAACAATAACAGCCTGATTTGTGTTTGATGGTTCTACTTGTTTACATGTGTTTTACTTACAGAAGTATCAACCAATCCGAAAAATAACAGCCTGATTTGTGTTTGATGGTTCTACTTGTTTACATGTGTTTTACTTACAGAGCTATCAACCAATCAGAACAATAACAGCCTGATTTGTGTTTGATGGCTCTACTTGTTTACATGTGTTTTACTTACAGAGACATAAACCAATCAGAACAATAAAAGCCTGATTTCTGTTTGATGGTTCTACTTGTTTACATGTGTTTTACTTACAGAGACATCAACCAATCAGAACAATAACAGCCTGATTTGTGTTTGATGGTTCTACTTGTTTACATGTGTTTTACTTACAGAGGTATCAACCAATCAGAACAATAACAGCCTGATTTGTGTTTGATGGTTCTACTTGTTTACATGTGTTTTACTTACAGAGACATCAACCAATCAGATCAATACCAACCTGATTGGTGTTTGATGGTTCTACTTGTTTACATGTGTTTTACTTACAGAGGTATCAACCAATCAGAACAATAACTAACTGATTTGTGTTTGATGGTTCTACTTGTTTACATGTGTTTTACTTACAGAGACATCAACCAATCAGAACAATAACAGCCTGATTTGTGTTTGATGGTTCTACTTGTTTACATGTGTTTTACTTACAGAGACATCAAACAATCAGAACAATAACAACCTGATTTGTGTTTGATGGTTCGACTTATTTACATGAGTTTTACTTACAGAGACATCAAACAATCAGAACAATAACAGCCTGATTTGTGTTTGATGGTTCTACTTGTTTACATGTGTTTTACTTACAGAGGCATCAACCAATCAGAACAATAACAGCCTGATTTGTGTTTGATGGTTCTACTTGTTTACATGTGTTTAACTTACAAACACATCAACCAATCAGAACAATAACAACCTGATTTGTGTTTGATGGTTCTCCTTGTTTACATGTGTTTTACTTACAGAGATATCAACCAATCAGAACAATAACAACCTGATTTGTGTTTGATGGTTCTACTTATTTACATGTGTTTTACTTACAGAGACATCAACCATTCAGAACAATAACAGCCTGATTTGTGTTTGATGGTTCTACTTGTATACATGTGTTTTAATTACAGATACATCAAACAATCAGAACAATAACAGCGTGATTTGTGTTTGATGGTTCTACTTATTTACATGTGTTTTACTTACAGAGGTATCAAACAATCATAACAATAACAACCTGATTTGTGTTTGATGGTTCTACTTGTTTACATGTGTTCTACTTACAGAGACATCAACCAATCAGAACAATAACAGCCTGTTTTGTGTTTGATGGTTGTACTTATTTACATGTGTTTTACTTATAGAGACATCAACCAATCAGAACAATAAAAACCTGATTTGCGTTTGATGGTTCAACTTGTTTACCTGTGTTTTACTTACAGAGACATCAACCAATCAGAACAATAACAGCCTGATTTGTGTTTGTTGGTTCTACTTATTTACATGTGTTTTACTTACAGAGACATCAACCAATTAGAGCAATAACAGCCTGATTTGTGTTTGATGATTCTACTTGTTTACATGTGTTTTACTTACAGAGACATCAACCAATCAGAACAATAACAACCTGATTTGTGTTTGATGGTTCTACTTGTTTACATGTGTTTTACTTACAGAGGTATCAACCAATCCGAACAATAACAGCCTGATTTGTGTTTGATGGTTCTACTTGTTTACATGTGTTTTACTTACAGAGGTATCAACCAATCAGAACAATAACAGCCTGATTTGTGTTTGATGGCTCTACTTGTTTACATGTGTTTTACTTACAGAGACATAAACCAATCAGAACAATAAAAGCCTGATTTCTGTTTGATGGTTCTACTTGTTTACATGTGTTTTACTTACAGAGACATCAACCAATCAGAACAATAACAGCCTGATTTGTGTTTGATGGTTCTACTTGTTTACATGTGTTTTACTTACAGAGGTATCAACCAATCAGAACAATAACAGCCTGATTTGTGTTTGATGGTTCTACTTGTTTACATGTGTTTTACTTACAGAGACATCAACCAATCAGATCAATACCAACCTGATTGGTGTTTGATGGTTCTACTTGTTTACATGTGTTTTACTTACAGAGGTATCAACCAATCAGAACAATAACTACCTGATTTGTGTTTGATGGTTCTACTTGTTTACATGTGTTTTACTTACAGAGACATCAACCAATCAGAACAATAACAGCCTGATTTGTGTTTGATGGTTCTACTTGTTTACATGTGTTTTACTTATAGAGACATCAAACAATCAGAACAATAACAACCTGATTTGTGTTTGATGGTTCGACTTATTTACATGTGTTTTACTTACAGAGACATCAAACAATCAGAACAATAACAGCCTGATTTGTGTTTGATGGTTCTACTTGTTTACATGTGTTTTACTTACAGAGGCATCAACCAATCAGAACAATAACAGCCTGATTTGTGTTTGATGGTTCTACTTGTTTACATGTGTTTAACTTACAAACACATCAACCAATCAGAACAATAACAACCTGATTTGTGTTTGATGGTTCTCCTTGTTTACATGTGTTTTACTTACAAAGATATCAACCAATCAGAACAATAACAACCTATTTTTGTGTTTGATGGTTCTACTTATTTACATGTGTTTTACTTACAGAGACATCAACCATTCAGAACAATAACAGCCTGATTTGTGTTTGATGGTTCTACTTATTTACATGTGTTTTACTTACAGAGGTATCAACCATTCAACCAAGCTTTGGATACTTTAAAAGTTTGTAGATGGCAAATACATTAATATTGTTCTCTATGGGGCTGAATTATCAAGCTCCAAATGAAGCTTGATGCCTCTGTTTCCGTGCGAGCTTTCAGGCTCGCCAGAAACAGCAGTTATGAAGCAGCGGTAATGTCCATTCGCACTTTGGTAAATTGGCCCCTATATATTATTTCAAATTTAAATAATATTTTCTTTCATAAAGCTGGTGAGAATCCACAATCCATTACTCCAGTAAATTAAACACTTGACCACTAGGAGGAGGCTGTGACAGACCCCTCTGTCAATACTGGAAGGGTTAACTTTGTTCAGTTTTGAGAAACTATTTTCTAAAGACAGGTTTCCTGACATCAGCTATTGTTTACTGTAATTAAGTTTAAGTGATAAGCGTTCCCATTGTTTAATCACCTCCAGAGATCAGACTACCAGGTGTGAAGAATGACTCCATTATTTTATTGTGTTTAATTGTTTATTTGGTTAAGCAATGCAATTCTAGTGTATCCTGTAAAAGGGCGTCTTCCCTCTATCTAATGTACTATCCTCTTCCTGTGCAGCTGTTGCTGGGGAGTGTCAACCAGGTGGGAGACCTGCATAAATACTGGGCATATAGCCCTCAATAAAACACATTCTGTTTTACCCTCATGATGGAGCTTGGTCTCATGTTTGGGGGTAATTAACTGGGTTCGTGTGTTGCTGATCCCGTATTCAGGGCATCTTTCATCTGGTATTCACCCTTGATATCCGGGTTATACCATAACAATTGGTGGCAAGCGACGGGATGATCCTTTTCACTCAGAAGAGCAACTACACATCCGGACCTAATGGGAATACCATATGAAAGGCTGAAAAGAGCCACCCTTAAAGACCTGCTAGAACAAAGGGGCCGACAAGCCAGTAACCTCAGGAAGAGGGAGATTATTACAATACTGACTGAGATGGACGGAGTACCAGGGCCCGAAGGAACCAATAAGCCCAGCATATCAGACAGAACCTCCGAAGAAGCAAGCTTTGGCGGTAAAATAAGACTGGCACATTATGGCCCCAACCCGTCTGCCGAAATTATCGACCGGGTCATAGCAGCTGTGGAGGCCAACCTTCTTTGCCAAAGCGGCGCTACAGCAGCCCAAGTCACAGCAACCCCAGTGGAAAAGAGAAAAGTACATTTTGCAGCATTTAAAAACTTCATGGAAACATAAGGAGAGATTGATGGGTACCTTGCAGATTTTGAGAGGCAATGTGCCCTACACAAGGTACCCGCAGAGGACTGGGGCACGATATTATCCGGAAAATTATCCGGCCGGGCCAGCGAGGCTTTTCGGGCCATTCCAGATGAGGTAGTCAGGGATTATAATGCTGTAAAAGAGGCTCTGCTCTCCAGGTATGCAATTACACCGGAGGCATACAGGAGACGGTTCAGAGACACTGTTAAACTAGCTGGAGATTCCTAAGTCGAGTGGGCATGTAAGGTGCACCGCACAGCAGCTCACTGGATGGCGGGGTGCCAAGCCGTATACGGGGAAGAGGTGCTGCAGCTATTCCTGTTAGAACATTGCTTTGACAAGTTATCCGCAGGAGTTAGAGAGTTGGCTCGGGACCGTAAACCCTCCACCCTGCATGAAGCTGCTCGTCTGGCAGATGAGTATACGGATGCCTGAAAACTGGACACTGCTACCACTAAGATCCCTTCCAGAGTGGAGTAAAGACCCACAGTCCCCCCAGCAGCTACCAGTTACCAACCCCCAACGCACCGCTCTACCACACCGCCTCTAGCCACGAATTATCCTCAGACAGCCCGGTTCAACTCACGGGACTACTCACAGCCTATTCAGTGCTTTGGATGTAAGCAACTAGGGCACAAAAGACCAGAGTGTCCCCTAAACACGGCGAACCAAGCACAGTCCTGGATGAGACCCGCTGGCAGAAACCCACGTAACCCTCAGCCTGCTGCCCACTGCGTAGAGGAGGAAGAATGCTGGGGCATCCTACATGAAGCATACCCCATGCAAGCTGCCCACCGGGATAACCGGCAATAGCACCGGCAACTGGTTAAAGTGAATGGGAAGGAGGTCAGTGGTCTACGGGATACTGGTGCTACCATGACCTTGCTCCAAAAGAACTTGGTGTCTGAAAACCAGCACACCAGAGACACTGTGGCTGTGAGAGTAGCAGGGGGCGCTGTGTTCCGCCTATCTGTTGCCCGGGTACATTTGGGGAGTGGGCTCTAGACATGTGAATGTGGGGGTCATGAAGGACTTACCAGCTGATGTTCTCCTTAGAAATTACTTGGCCCCCCTTGTTTCTGCCTATGCTCCCATGGGTCCTGCCGATGTTAACCCTGTGACTACCCGTGCCCAAATACGTGCCACCGAGACCGACCCACCTGCTGCTAAGCCCCAGGACGCTGAGCTCAGTAAATCTCTATCCGCTATTGATACGTGGAAGTCCCGTTACAACGCGGTGATGAAGGAGAAGAGTCAAGTAGAGGATGAAATGGTCACGTTAAACAATCACGTAACAGTGCTAGTGTGAGAGAAGAGGAGCGCAGAGGAAAAAGCACATTTAGAATGGGAATCTCTGCTAGACAAGCTGCACCGACAGACTGCAGAAAACACCAGCTTCAGAGTGGAACATGAAACAGTAAAGACAAATTTAGCGACACTGGAGAAAAAACTGACACTGGCTCATAGTGAGGTGCAGAAACTCAAGGGCAACTTACGTCAGTATGACGGGCTTGTGGATACCTATAAAGAGCAGGTACAAAAAACTCGTAAAGAAGCCGATGAGATTTGTCTCCAACTGGAAAGAAGCGTCTCTGAAAACAAAAACTTGAAGGACTGTTTAGCCCTGGTCTGGGCACTGAAGAAGTTGAACCCTTATTTATACGGACAGGAATTCTCTCTCATAACGGGAATGCAGATAGATTGTCCCGGAAAAATGACATTCCTACCATCTCCTAGTCCGGTCATCCCCAAGTTGACCCGCCAAAGGGTCAAGCCAGGTCTGCTGGAGTGTCCCACCAGGAGGGAGCCGTGTGACAAACCCCTCTGTCAGTACTGGAAGGGTTAAATTTGTTCAGTTTTGAGAATCTATTTTCCAAAGACAGGTTTCCTGGCATCAGCTATTGTTTACTGTAATTAAGTTTAAGTGATAAGCGTTCACATTGTTTAATCACCTCCAGAGATCAGACTGCCAGGTGTGAAGAAGGACTCCATTGTTTTCTTGTGTTTAATTGTTTATTTGGTTAAGCAATGCAATTCTAGTGTATCCTGTAAAAGGGCGTCTTCCCTCTATCTAATGTACTATCTTCTTCCTGTGCAGCTGTTGCTGGGGAGTGTCAACCAGGTGGGAGACCTGCATAAATACTGGGCATATAGCCCTCAATAAAACACATTCTGTTTTACCCTTAAGATGGAGCTTGGTCTCATGTTTGGGGGGAATTAA
>NC_069505.1:625412930-625670726 GCF_027579735.1 Bombina bombina
AAACCTGTCTCTGTCTCAGACAATACAGTTACTCAAAACTAAACAAGAGACGAGTTAACCCCTCCAGTATTGTTGGATTCGCACCCTGTACCTATAATGGGCACAGGGTGACTTAACATAATGCCCGAATCCATAATCTGTAGGGAGGTTGACAGAGGGGTCTGTCACGCGGCTCCCTCCTGGTGGGACACTCCGGCAGACCCGGCTTGCCCCTTTGGCTGGTCAACTTGAGGATGACCGGACTAGGAGGTGTTAGGAATGTCAGTTTGCCGGGACAATCCATCTGCATTCCCGTTCTGCTTACCGGGCCTGTAGCTGATGGTAAAGTTATAGGGTTGGAGGGCTAAACTCCACCGCATCAATCTACCATTGTGCCCTGAGACACGGTTAAACCAGACTAAGGGATTGTGGCTAGTCATGAGAGAGAATTCCTGTCCGTATAAATAAGGGTTCAACTTCTTCAGTGCCCAGACCAGGGCTAAACATTCCTTCTTTACTGCCGCATAACTTACTTCTCGAGGTAACAACTTTCTGCTTAAGTATGCGACAGGGTGCTCTCCTCCATCCTCCCCGACTTGGCTCAGCATAACCTCCAGTCCATACATGGAAGCATCTGTATGAATGAGAAAACATTTGTTAGGGACTGGGGCAGCCAAGACAGGGGCATTCACAAGAGCCTGCTTCAGTGCCTGAAATGCGACTTCATAAGCTGGAGACCACAGGACCTGTTTAGGAAGGTTCTTTTTAGTCAGGTCAGTCAGGGGCTTGGCGATAGTACTGTAGTCCGGGACAAAACATAGGTAATAACCGGCCGTCCCCAGGAAGGCTAGCACTTGGGTCTTAGTGATAGGTGTGGGCCAGTTAGCCACAGGCTCTACCTTGGCTGGCTTCGGTCTCTGGCTCCCACACCCCACTCGGTGACATAAGTACTTTACTTTAGCCATACCTAGATGACACTTGTCTGGTTTCAAGGTCAGGCCAGCGGCCCGAATCTTGTCCAGAACCACCCCTACATGGATTAGGTGTTCCTCCCAGGACTCACTGTAGACCGCAATGTTGTCCAGGTAGGCACAAGTGAATTCCTGGAAGCAATAGAGGAGTCTATCCGCCATATGCTGGAAGGTAGCCGGAGCAGTCTTCATCCCAAAGGGCATGACCTTAAACTGGTACAGGCCAAATGGGGTGACAAATGCCGACTTGGGGATAGCATCCTTGGCCAGGGGAATCTGCCAATAGCCCTTACACAGGTCTATGGTGGTCAGATAGCGTCCCCTAGCAAAACGGTCTAGTAATTTGTCTAAACGGGGCATCGGGTAGGCGTCAGTGGTAGTCCTTTAGTTGAGCCGTCTGTAGTCCACACAGAACCGGGTGGTCCCATCTCTCTTAGGTACCAGGACTACAGGCAAAGCCCAAGGGCTATCGGAGTGTTCGATGACTCCCAGCCAAGCCATCTCCTGTATCTCCTTCAGCATTCCTTCTCGGACTGCTTCGGGGATATGGTAGGGGGGCTGTCGCAGGGGATTCTGTCTTGGGGTCTCTACCTTATGTACAGCTAGGGTAGTGTATCTGGGTTCTTGGGAGAACATCGCCTGCTTCTTCCACAGAAGCTGTCTTGCCTGTACCTTTTCTGTAGGGCTCAATCGGTCCCCTAGCTGCACAAGACTAGTTAGGTCAGTCTGGGGGTCCTTCTCTAGTAAGTCGGGCAGGGGTAAATTCTCTGGGTCATCTGCAGCCAGGGCACACACTGCAGCGACATCCTCTGGCCTCTCCAGATACTCCTTCAGCATGTTCACATGAAAGGATCACTGGATCCTTTCATCTGCACAGCTGGCTATAATATAGGTAGTATCACACACCTGAGCTACCACCTTATACAGGCCCTGCCAAGATGCTTGCATCTTGTTTGTCCTCACAGGCTTGAGCACCAAAACTTTCTGTCCAACCTGAAAGACCCACTGCCGGGCACCCCGATCGTACCACCTCTTCTGTCTCCCCTGGGCCGCCTGAAGATTCTCCCTTACCATCAGGGATAGTTTCTCCAGGCGGTCCCGGAGTTCCAGGACATATGGCACTATGGGGGTCCCCTCCTGCTCTGTCTCTCCCTCCCAGTGTCCTCTAATGAGATCCAGGGGTCCGCGGACCCTTCTCCAATAGAGTAATTCAAAGGGAGAGAACCCAGTAGATTCCTGGGGCACCTCTCTGTACGCAAATAATAGATGAGGCAGGAATTGCTCCCAGTCTCTGCAAGTGTCAGTAAAGGTCCTCAGCATCTGCATGAGGGTGCCATTAAAGTGCTCGCAAAGGCCATTAGTCTGTGGGTGATAAGACAAACTGAGCAACGGTTTAATGCCGCACACCTTCCACAGCTGCTGGGTGAGCACAGCGGTGAACTGGGTCCCCTGATCGGAGAGAATCTCCTTAGGGAACCCGACCCTAGTAAAACCTTAACCAGGGCATCAGCTACTGTCTCTGCCTCTATATTAGACAGTGCTACTCCCTCTGGGTAACGAGTGGCATAGTCCACCACGGTGAGAATATACTTCTTACCTGATGGACTAGCTCTGGACAGTGGACCCACAATGTCAATGGCTATGCGGGAAAAGGGTTCCCCAATGATAGGCATAGACATAAGCCTAGCTTTTGGGTGATCCCCCTGCTTACCTACCCATTGACAGGTATCACAAGTACTACAATATACCCCCACATCTTGGTTAAAATTGGGCCAGAATAAATTTTGGGTGATCCTATGAGCTTTGCGGTGGGACCCTAGATGTCCAGCTAATGGTACATCATGCCCAATCCACAGAATCTCTTGCCGGTATTTCGCAGGCACCACCAGCTGCTGATTCTGTGGAGGAGCAGTACTTTTCTGGGAAGATTTAGGGATTCTATATAGCCTATCCCCCACCCACTTATAACGTTCCCCATCTACAACCTCTTCCCTTGCATCTGCCCTAGCCCTATACGTCTGAAGGGTCGGATCCTCCCGGGTTTCCCTCCCGTACATCTCTGGGGTATCCCAGCCTAAGGGGGCCTGATCTAGGGTACAAGTCAGGGGAGAGAGTTTTACCTGGGGCTCAGCAGCAGGTGGGTCGGTCTCTGCGGCACGGGTCTGGGCATGGGTAGTCACAGGGTTAACATCAGCGGGACCCATGGGAGCATAGGCAGAAACAAGGGGGGCCAAGTAATTTCCAAGGAGAACATCAGCTGGTAAGTCCTTCATGACCCCCACATTGATATGTCTAGAGCCCACTCCCCAATCCAAATGTAACCGGGCAACAGGTAGGCGGAACACAGCGCCCCCTGCTACCCTCACAGCCACAGTGTCTCCGGTGTGCTGGTTCTCGGACACCAAGTTCTTTTGGAGCAAGGTCATGGTAGCACCAGTATCCTGTAGACCCCTGACCTCTTTCCCATTCACTTTAACCAGTTGCCGGTGCTGTTGCCGTTTATCATGGTGGGCAGCTTGCACGGGGTCTGCTTCATGTAGGATGCCCCAGCATTCTTCCTCTTCTATGCAGTGGGCAGCAGGCTGAGGGTTACGTGGGTTTCCGCCGGCGGGTCTCCTCCAGGGCTGTGCTTGGTTCGCTGCGTTTAAGGGACACTCTGGTCTTTTGTGCCCTAGTTGCTTACATCCAAAGCACTGAATAGACTGTGAGTAGTCCCGTGAACTGGGCTGTCTGAGGATAGTTTGTGGGTGGAGGCGGTGTGGTAGAGCGGTGTGCCGGGGGTTGGTAACTAGTAGCTGCTGGGGTGACTATAGGTCGGTACTCCACTCTGGCAGGGATCTTAGTGGTAGCAGTGTCCAGTTTGCGGGCATCCGTATACTCATCTGCCAGGCGAGCAGCTTCATGCAGGGTGGAGGTTTTACGGTCCCGAACCCACTCTCTAACTCCTGCGGATAACTTGTCAAAGCAATGTTCCAACAGGAATAGCTGCAGCACCTCTTCCCCGGATACGGCTTGGCACCCCGCCATCCAGTGAGCTGCTGTGTGGTGCACCTTACATGCCCACTCGATGTAGGAATCTCCAGCTAGTTTAACAGTGTCTCTGAACCGTCTCTTGTATGCCTCCGGTATAATCGCATACCTGGAGAGCAGAGCCTCTTTTACAGCATTATAATCCCCGACTTCCTCATCTGGAATGGCCCGAAAAGCCTCGCTGGCCCGGCCGGATAATTTTCTGGATAATATTGTGACCCAGTCCTCTGTGGGTACCTTGTGTAGTGCACATTGCCTCTCAAAATCCGCAAGGTACCCATCAATCTCTCCTTCTGTTTCCATGAAGTTTTTAAAAGCTGCAAAATGTACTTTTCTCTTTTCCACTGGGGTTGCTGTGACTTGGGCTGCTGCAGCACCGCTTTGGCGAAGTAGGTTGGCCTCCACAGCTGCTATGACCCGGTCGATAATTTCAGCAGTCGGGTTGGGGCCATAATGTGCCAGTCTTACTTTAACCGCCCGGTCAAAGCTTGCTTCTTCAGGAGTTCTGTCTGATATGCTGGGCTCATTGGTTCCTTCGGTCCCTGGTACTCCATCCATCTTGGTCAGTATTGTAATAATCTCCCTCTTCCTGAGGTTACTGGCCTGTCGGCCCCGTTGTTCTAGCAGGTCTTTAACATTGGCTCTTTTCAGCCTTTCATACAGTATTCCCATAAGGTCCGTATGTGTACTTGCTCTTCTGGGCGATGAGGACCATCCCGTCGCTTGCCACCAATTGTTTTGGTATAACCCGGATATCAAGGGTTAATTCCAGATGAAAGATGCCCTGAATACGAGATCAGCAACACACGAACCCAGTTAATTCCCCCCAAACACGAGACCAAGATCCGTCTTGAGGGTAAAACAGAAGAATGTACTTTATTGAGGGCTATATGCCCAGTATTTATGCAGGTCTCCCACCTGGTTGACACTCCCCTAGGAGACCAGATGGGGGATTGGAAGAGTATAGCACATTAGATAGAGGGAAGACGCCCTTTTACAGGATACAATAGTATTACATTACTTAACCAAATAAACAATCAAACACAAGAAAACAATGGTTTCCTTCTTGGCACCTAGTAGTCTGGAGGTGATTAAACAAGGTGAATGCTTATCACCTAAACCTAATTACAGTAAACAATAGCTGATGCCAGGAAATCTGTCTCTGTCTCAGACAATACAGTTACTCAAAACTGAACAAGTTTTTTTTGGTGAGTTAACCCCTCCAGTACTGTTGGATTCGCACCCTGTACCTATAATGGGCACAGGGTGACTTAACATAATGCCCTAATCCATAATCCTTAGGGAGGTTGACAGATGGGTCTGTCACATATACAAACACCCCCAACAGTAAAACCCACCACCCAACCAACCCCCCCAAGTAAAAAAACTATCTAAAATAACCTAAGCTAACCATTGCCCTGAAAAGGGCATTTGTATGGGCATTGCTCTTAAAAGGGCATTTAGCTCTTTTACATTGCCCAAACCCTAATCTAAAAAAAAAAACTACCCCCAAAAAAATTAAAAACACTTACCCCCGACGATCCACTTACAGTTGTTGAAGTCCCGTTTGAAGGATCCATCCAGCCAGCGAAGTCCTCATGCATGCGGCAAGAAGTCTTCATCCAGGCAGCCTCTTCGATCTTCATCCAGTCAGCACGGAGCAGGTTCATCCTGAAGACATCTGGCGCGGAGCAACCTCTTCATACGGTTGCCGATGTATACTGATTATTCAATGCAAGTGACGCAATAAAATATGGCGACCCTTGCATTCCTATTGGCTGAAAAATTTGAATCAGCCAATAGGAATTAGGGCTGCTAAAATCCTATTGGTTATTCAAATCAGCCTATAGGATTTAAGCAGCTCTTATTCTATTGGCTAATTCCACACACACACACACATACACAGACACACACACACATACACACACTCACACACACACACACACACACACACACACACATATATATATATATATATATATATATACACATACTCACACATAGAAGAAAAAAACAAAGAGCGCTTCCGGATTCAAGTGAGTTTATTCAACAACGATACTACTGACACACAAATAGGATATCACTTACAAGATTCCAAATAAAAAAGGCAGATGAACAGATGTACAATTCGATGCTGACCAGACCAATCCCCACAAGCCCTCCAAGTGGTAGCTGGACCCCCACAGCAAATGACTTATTACAGGTATATTTACAATTTCACCTATGCGGTGTATATTTCAACCTCAACGCGTTTCCCCCGTTTAACAAACAGGCTTTTTCAAGAGGACAGGTGAGTCTAACCTGTAATGTTGTTCTATATATAGTTTAAATTAGCCAATCAGATTTCTCTTCATATTAAAGGATAGCACACCCCTTCCTGTGTGCTATCCAGGTTTAACCATTAGGTTTCTGATCCTATACATTAAAAGATACATAAAATTGCAAGATAAAAATTCCTTAAAAATGTACACATAAAATAATTACCATTTCATCATATTCCAAAATTGATATATATAAAACTTAAAATCATATGAGAGATATTAAAAAAGTTAACTATAACAAAGTATAGATTGACTTATACATACAAAAAATTGATGAACCATATTTATAAAAAACATAAAATTATTTGCTAAAAACTGCTAATTAAATACAACTAGATACAGATTTCTAATTTGAATATACTAACATCCTAATTGATACAAATACCCAGGGATATTATATGTCAACCAACCAGTGTGCTTACATATGTGCTGCCACATCTATGTCAATGTTCATCCCCAATGGAGTTAAGCATTTCATCTTATAGATCCAAAGGGTTTCTAATTTGCGCAGCTTGAGGAGTCTGTTTCCCTCTTTAGGGGGTACCCAGTCTATGACCTGTATACATAAGCTACTAGGGTCACAGTTGTGTGCATCCATAAAATGCCTGGGTACACTATGTTTGGGATATTTCTCTTTAATATTATTTACATGCTCATATATTCTCCTCTTTATTTTTATTTTCGTGCGGCCTATATAAAACAGGCCACACCCACATTCGAGGAGATACACTAGGTATGTGGAATGACAATTACTCCTAATCTTGATATTGAACTGTTGTGAATGATCAGAGTTCATAAATGTACTAGAATTATTTATGTGTTGACACATAATACATTTTTTCTTCCCACACTTAAAAGTTCCTTTCTTACCCGTTAGCCAACTAGTATAATTAATACTACTGTTTTCCATTGGTTTTTTCAATCTGCTGGGGGCTAAGATATTTTTAAGATTTTTCCCTTTCTTAAATGTTAACTCTGGGTTGTTTCCTAATTGGCTTCCTAAAATAGGGTCAGCCTTTAAGATAGACCAATGTTTATTGAGGATCTTTCTAATTTGTTTAGCTCCCTCATTATATGTTGTTATGAATCTTATAGTTGTCTCCCCTTGCTTCTTTTTGAGTGTATATTACTACTGTTTTCATTTTTCTTATTTATCAATAAATCTTTCCTATCTTTTTGTAGAGCTCTTACTTTTGCATCTCCCAACAATTTCTTGTCATAGCCTTTTCGAATCAGTTTATTTTCTAGTATTTCTGATTCCAGCTGGAAATTGTTTTCATGAGTGCAGTTCCTACGCATACGGAGGAACTGGCTGTAAGGGATATTTTGTTTCCAGCTCTTTTTGTGTGCGCTGGAATAATCTATAAAACTATTTCTTTCAGTTTTCTTTCTAAAATTGGTGACTGCAATTTTATTGAATTCATCTTTATACAAAATTAGGTCCAGGAATTCTATGGATACACTTGAATGATTCCCAGTGAATTTCAAATTAAATTCATTATTATTGATGTAACCATAGAAGTCCTGGATCTCAGATTCATTGCCCTGCCATAAAATGATAATATCATCGATAAAACGACTGTATTGTATAATATTTCTATCAAAGGCATTTTCAGCCCATATGTACTTATTTTCAAAGTGATTCATATAAAGATTCGCATATGAGGGCGCGAAAGTCGTCCCCATCGGGGTCCCGTTTGTTTGTAAATAAATTAAATCTTCAAACTTAAAATAATTGTGGGACAATATGAATCCAATACTATCACTCAAAAACTTAGCATGTTCAGGCAGGAAATTGGATCTTGTGAGTTCCAATTTGATTGCTTCAACACCCAGATCGTGGGGAATACAAGTGTACAGGGCAGAAACATCACACGTTATCCAAAACATGTTCTGTTCCCACTCTATCCCTTCAAATTTATTTATCACTTCCTGAGTGTCTTTCAGAAAGGCTCTTGTTTTACTCACTAAGGGCTGTAAATAAAAGTCCACGTATTTAGACAAGTTATCACAAAGTGAGCCAATCCCAGACACAATGGGTCTTCCCGGCGGGTTGGCTACATCTTTGTGGACCTTGGGTAAATGATAAAACAAAGATGTAGTAGGAAAAGGATTTGATACAAATCTGAACTCATCATTATTTAAAATACCATCTGATTTAGCTCTCACCAATAGTTTCTCTAAATCCTTGCTAAAGGTGATGGTGGGGTCGAATTTCAAAATTTTATAGATAGAGGTGTCATTGAGGAGGTTAAATGCTTCCCTCATGTAATGGTCTCTCTTTTGTATGACAATACCGCCGCCCTTATCGGCAGAGCGGATTACAATGTCCCTGTTGTTGCTGAGATTCTCTAAAGCCTTTCTTTCTAAAATTGTCAGATTATCATTGTGTTTATTAATAAAACTATTGTCATCTTTGAAGGCCATCTCTAAATCTTTAAGTACCAATTTAGTAAAAAGGGGTATTTGTTCCCCTTGATACCCTATAGGGTTAAATGCGGATTTACCCTTAAAATTTGAATGTTGAATTTCAGGTCCTGAATCATGTAAAGAGATGTTAAGAAGTTCCTCTATTCCTAAATTATCGGTCATAGCCCCATTACTAGATCCACCATCAGGGTTCATATTCCCCTCTTCTTCTAAATTATGTAGAACTCTAAGGGTTTCTATATCTGATGCCTGAATGTATTCCACCTGTGTATCAGATCTATTAATAGGATTTTTAAGAAAGTGTCTTTTAAGAGTAAGTTTCCTTATGTACTTGTGTACATCTACAAAAGTCTCAAACTTATTCGGTTTGGATTTTTGGATTTGGGTGCAAAATTCAACCCCTTATTAAGTAGACGAATATCATTATTGCTCAAGGGAATTTCAGCTATATTGAAAATCTCTGTTCTAGCGTTATCTAATTCTTCCTTCTTCTCTCTAGATGCCTGTACTCTTCTCCCAGCTCTTGTTCCACGTCTATTTCTAACGGTCTTTTTCCTGATCTTATTTGTGATTGGACGTGGTTTGGAGGTACTATTAAATCTGGTTCCTTGGGGTTCTCTCGTTGGTCTAAAAAATGCTGCTGATGATTTACCACAGCATTGGTTTTAGATTTAGCCCCCGTTTTTTCCCAGTTATCATTTCTAGTGTGGTGATTATACAGTGGTTCAAATCTATTAGAAGTAGGAACATGATACCAATCAGAATCCTGATCCCTATTTGAATAAAAACCTCTAGGGTTAGAGGGTTCATTCCAATAAGACTGGGAATTGTTGTTTCTCCTCCAGTTAGAGGGAGAGTCTTTCTGATTGGAAGCATATCTTGGTCTAAAAGACTGAGTCTTGTTGTGTATTGGGGAATTAATTCTCATGTTATGATCCCTAAATTGGTGATTTCTTCTATAGTTAAATTCATTATAATGATGAAATTGTCTATAATTATTTCTATTATTATTATTTGCCAACCCCAAATGGTTATTATGAGGAAAGTTATTTCTAGGTTCCTCCACATTTAGTGCATGATCTCTAATATTAGTATTGGTAAGTGTATGCGTAGCCTTACTACTTACCTTACTGATTTGTTTTGCTAATCTAGTTTCATTAGCTTCTTGTTTATAACTATACACTCTATTTTCTTTAAAATCCTCCATATCCCTTAACAGTTTTTTATGTTTTTTTGCTTGCAATTCAACATCTAATTTTTTAATTCTAGATTGAATGCTAGCATTTCTATTTATCCATTTCTCCTCATTCTTATACCCCTGTATATTCTGTATTATATTCTTAATTTCAATTTTGTTCTTCTCTAATCTCTGTTCCCTATATTTAACCAAAATTTTGATTAATTTAATGGAGCACTCATGTAATGCTACCTCCCACTCAGTTGCATGTTCCACTTCATCCAGCTCAAAGGCTGGATGTTTAAATATCCGTAGACCCCTTGGTACAATATTGTGCAGTATATAATTATCTAGCAACACCAGATCTTGCCAATCTTTGGTGTCAGATTCAAGTAGGTGCTCGAACGTTTTGAATAGGGTTTCAGGGTCACTAGAAGCTGAATCTACTAAATTATCATCTAAACTTAATAAATTAAGATTGCGGTGTCTATTTTCCCTAAGGGTACATTCCCCAAAGTTTTCCATCACAATACCCTAGATGTTATCTATGTAAATATGCAATGAATTATTTCAGAAAGGGATAGTTGTAATTTACAAAGGGAAATCGTATGTCTAACACTCAAAACAGTTAGTGTATTAAATACAAGGTCACCGGTAACACTACGCAATAAAGTGTGGTATAGATATTCACAGTTAGAAATATGTTGTAGCCCAATCAATGTATATAAAAACAAGGGGGATCTTAATTTTGCGGATAGTAATAAGAACAATACACTATGCAAAAACAAAAGAAAACACTCCGCGCTATTAATATGTTACCCCCAAATGATAGACAATAATCAGCAGTCCTTGTGTATCAAAGCCGCCAATAACGGTACAGTCACAATAAAGTAAAATACAAGTTCTGTACTGACATTCAAGTAACTCCGTTTACAGTCACTAGTCTCAGAGGTGTGTATCCAACCAAATCCGATGACTGTTGCTAAAAATTTTCAATAAGGCGGCCAGGTCTTTTCCAGCTGTAGGCTCCGTGATCGTCCAATCACAAATAAGATCAGGAAAAAGACCGTTAGAAATAGACGTGGAACAAGAGCTGGGAGAAGAGTACAGGCATCTAGAGAGAAGAAGGAAGAATTAGATAACGCTAGAACAGAGATTTTCAATATAGCTGAAATTCCCTTGAGCAATAATGATATTCGTCTACTTAATAAGGGGTTGAATTTTGCACCCAAATCCAAACCGAATAAGTTTGAGACTTTTGTAGATGTACACAAGTACATAAGGAAACTTACTCTTAAAAGACACTTTCTTAAAAATCCTATTAATAGATCTGATACACAGGTGGAATACATTCAGGCATCAGATATAGAAACCCTTAGAGTTCTACATAATTTAGAAGAAGAGGGGAATATGAACCCTGATGGTGGATCTAGTAATGGGGCTATGACCGATAATTTAGGAATAGAGGAACTTCTTAACATCTCTTTACATGATTCAGGACCTGAAATTCAACATTTAAATTTTAAGGGTAAATCCGCATTTAACCCTATAGGGTCTCAAGGGGAACAAATACCCCTTTTTACTAAATTGGTACTTAAAGATTTAGAGATGGCCTTCAAAGATGACAATAGTTTTATTAATAAACACAATGATAATCTGACAATTTTAGAAAGAAAGGCTTTAGAGAATCTCAGCAACAACAGGGACATTGTAATCCGCTCTGCCGATAAGGGCGGCGGTATTGTCATACAAAAGAGAGACCATTACATGAGGGAAGCATTTAACCTCCTCAATGACACCTCTATCTATAAAATTTTGAAATTCGACCCCACCATCACCTTTAGCAAGGATTTAGAGAAACTATTGGTGAGAGCTAAATCAGATGGTATTTTAAATAATGATGAGTTCAGATTTGTATCAAATCCTTTTCCTACTACATCTTTGTTTTATCATTTACCCAAGGTCCACAAAGATGTAGCCAACCCGCCGGGAAGACCCATTGTGTCTGGGATTGGCTCACTTTGTGATAACTTGTCTAAATACGTGGACTTTTATTTACAGCCCTTAGTGAGTAAAACAAGAGCCTTTCTGAAAGACACTCAGGAAGTGATAAATAAATTTGAAGGGATAGAGTGGGAACAGAACATGTTTTGGATAACGTGTGATGTTTCTGCCCTGTACACTTGTATTCCCCATGATCTGGGTGTTGAAGCAATCAAATTGGAACTCACGAGATCCAATTTCCTGCCTGAACATGCTAAGTTTTTGAGTGATAGTATTGGATTCATATTGTCCCACAATTATTTTAAGTTTGAAGATTTAATTTATTTACAAACAAACAGGACCGCGATGGGGACGACTTTCGCGCCCTCATATGCGAATCTTTATATGAATCACTTTGAAAATAAGTACATATGGGCTGAAAATGCCTTTGATAGAAATATTATACAATACAGTTGTTTTATCGATGATATTATCATTTTATGGCAGGGCAATGAATCTGAGATCCAGGACTTCTATGGTTACATCAATAATAATGAATTTAATTTGAAATTCACTGGGAATCATTCAAGTGTATCCATAGAATTCCTGGACCTAATTTTGTATAAAGATGAATTCAATAAAATTGCAGTCACCAATTTTAGAAAGAAAACTGAAAGAAATAGTTTTATAGATTATTCCAGCGCACACAAAAAGAGCTGGAAACAAAATATCCCTTACAGCCAGTTCCTCCGTATGCGTAGGAACTGCACTCATGAAAACAATTTCCAGTTGGAATCAGAAATACTAGAAAATAAACTGATTCGAAAAGGCTATGACAAGAAATTGTTGGGAGATGCAAAAGTAAGAGCTCTACAAAAAGATAGGAAAGATTTATTGATAAATAAGAAAAATGAAAACAGTAGTAATATACACTCAAAAAGAAGCAAGGGGAGACAACTATAAGATTCATAACAACATATAATGAGGGAGCTAAACAAATTAGAAAGATCCTCAATAAACATTGGTCTATCTTAAAGGCTGACCCTATTTTAGGAAGCCAATTAGGAAACAACCCAGAGTTAACATTTAAGAAAGGGAAAAATCTTAAAAATATCTTAGCCCCCAGCAGATTGAAAAAACCAATGGAAAACAGTAGTATTAATAACACTAGTTGGCTAACGGGTAAGAAAGGAACTTTTAAGTGTGGGAAGAAAAAATGTATTATGTGTCAACACATAAATAATTCTACTACATTTATGAACTCTGATCATTCACAACAGTTCAATATCAAGATTAGGAGTAATTGTCATTCCACATACCTAGTGTATCTCCTCGAATGTGGGTGTGGCCTGTTTTATATAGGCCGCACGAAAAGAAAAATAAAGAGGAGAATATATGAGCATGTAAATAATATTAAAGAGAAATATCCCAAACATAGTGTACCCAGGCATTTTATGGATGCACACAACTGTGACCCTAGTAGCTTACGTATACAGGTCATAGACTGGGTACCCCCTAAAGAGGGAAACAGACTCCTCAAGCTGCGCAAATTAGAAACCCTTTGGATCTATAAGATGAAATGCTTAACTCCATTAGGGATGAACATTGACATAGATGTGGCAGCACATATGTAAGCACACTGGTTGGTTGACATATAATATCCCTGGGTATTTGTATCAATTAGGATGTTAGTATATTCAAATTAGAAATCTGTATCTAGTTGTATTTAATTAGCAGTTTTTAGCAAATAATTTTATGTTTTTTATAAATATGGTTCACCAATTTTTTGTATGTATAGGTCAATCTATACTTTGTTATAGTTAACTTTTTTTAATCTCTCACATGATTTTAAGTTTTATATATATCAATTTTTGAATATGATGAAATGGTAATTATTTTATGTGTACATTTTTAAGGAATTTTTATCTTGCAATTTTATGTATCTTTTAATGTATAGGATCAGAAACCTAATGGTTAAACCTGGATAGCACACAGGAAGGGGTGTGCTATCCTTTAATATGAAGAGAAATCTGATTGGCTAATTTAAACTATATATAGAACAACATTACAGGTTAGACTCACCTGTCCTCTTGAAAAAGCCCGTTCGTTAAACGGGGGAAACGCGTTGAGGTTGAAATATACACCGCATAGGTGAAATTGTAAATATACCTGTAATAAGTCATTTGCTGTGGGGGTCCAGCTACCACTTGGAGGGCTTGTGGTGATTGGTCCGGTCAGCATCGAATTGTACATCTGTTCATCTGCCTTTTTATTTGGAATCTTGTAAGTGATATCCTATCTGTGTGTCAGTAGTATCGTTGTTGAATAAACTCACTTGAATCCGGATGCGCTCTTTGTTTTTTTCTTCTATGATATTGCCGTTCCTGGTGGAGTGCCTAAGATCTCCACATCTGTAGAGCAGCATAGGATTGTGCCGCACATAGCGAGATCGTGACGTCATCATTAGGCGCAATAGAGGAACACGCCAGGCGAGGACGCCAACATCAGAGCAGAGCCTCACGGAGCCTACAGCTGGAAAAGACCTGGCCGCCTTATTGAAAATTTTTAGCAACAGTCATCGGATTTGGTTGGATACACACCTCTGAGACTAGTGACTGTAAACGGAGGTACTTGAATGTCAGTACAGAACTTGTATTTTACTTGATTGTGACTGTACCATTATTGGCGGCTTTGATACACAAGGACTGCTGATTATTGTCTATCATTTGGGGGTAACATATTAATAGCGCGGAGTGTTTTCTTTTGTTTTTACATACTTACACACAGACACAAACACACACATATAGACTCAGACATACACACAGACACACACAAACATACACACACACGCACACATACACACAGAAACACACACACAAACATATACACACATACACAGACACACACACACACATACACACACATACACACAGACGCACACACACAAACAAACACACACATAAATACACACACACAGACAGATACACACATACACATACACACATACGCTCAGACACACACATACACACATATACACATACGCACACACACACAAACACACACATAGACACACACACATATACGGACACACACAAACACATACACACATATACACACATACACACACATATACACACATACACACCCACACATACATACACACACATACACACATAGACACATACACAAAATCACACACATACACACAGACATGTACAGACACACACACACATACACACACACATATACAGACACACACACACATATACACACATTCACACAGGCATTCACACAGACACACACACACAGACACACACACACACACACTCACACACACACACACACACACACAGACAGACAGACATACAGACACACACACTCACATACACACACTCACACACACACACACACACACACAGACAGACATACAGAATACAAACACCCCCTAACACTATACAAACCCCCACCCCCCAAACTACCAAGGGCCCTTAAAAGGTCCTTTTGGGGGGCCCTTAAATGGGCATTTTGTAGGGCATTGCCCTAAGTTAAACTGCTCTTTTTCTAATGTTATTACAAGGAGTAAAGTATAAGCATTTGAGAGGATTTCTGAGTGTGCACTAAACCACTATGCACAGTGTGAGACAGACTTGGCACTTTGTTTGTAGAGTGTGTGCCTGAGTCAGACGGCTGATCACTTTCATTTGCAGAGTAATTAGGAATTACTTAGCAAATGTTTTTTATTTCTTTGTGCAATTTAAGATTGTAACTTCAGTGTGGTAGTAGTTGTATGGTGGGGCCAGGGGTCCATAAAAACACATTTTTTTTAGCAGCAGTGTATTTATGATTATTTGACAATTCTGTAGAAATTCTATATTTAAAACCATGCAGAAATGTTTCCTCCTCAATACACAAATGATTTATATTACATTCCAGTTTACTGCCCCTTTATGCAAGGACTTTCCAGATACAAGGAGGCATTTTATCTAAGATTTTTACATCTGCATAACATGTTATACTCTCAGACTAAGATTGCTCAGTGTTGGAAATGAGACAGGTTAACTTAAAACTGTTCAGTTTACTCTACAGCTGACTTAATTTTAAAATGCATACCAACAAGCTTAAATCCTGCATTTAACCAGATCTAATGGTATGAGTACCACAGCTTATGGTTCCACCAAGACCATATAAAGTACAGCATTTTCAAAATCCACAAGTACAGCTGACAGATGGGAACATTTGTACACTATATTTGAAGTGGTGCTCTTGGTTGGGCAAAATGGGGAAAATATCAAACAAACATATGTCAACCTTTTAAAAGTACTTTTCTTCATCTAGCCATCTACCTAGATCATTAATGTACAATTTTGAATTCACAGAATTGCACATTTACTAATATGATTCTTTAAAAAGTGGTCTCTTAATTTTTGCATTTTTTTTTATCATGCATGTCAAACACTGTTGATTTAGGGGATGCAAGGTGCATAAATGTTTCCTCCTGTGAGTGTTTCTGTGGGTGTCTGTGTTTATGTCTTTGTGCTTTGGTTTGTGTCTCTATGAGTGTGTATGTATTTTTTTTCTGTTGGTATCTCTGTGAGGGTGGGTGTGTATGTCTTTGTGCATTTTCTGTGGATGTCTGTGAGGGTGTGTGCATATGTCTTTGAGATTTTTCTATGGGTGTCTCTGTGAGGGTGGACGTGTGTTTGTCTTTGTGTATTTTCTCTGGATGCCTCTGTGAGGGTGGGTGTGTATGTCTGTGTTTTCTGTGGATGTCTCTGTGAGGGTGTGTGTGTGTATGTATGTCTGTGTTTTCTTTGGATGTCTCTGTGAGGGTGTGTATTTTCTTTGGGTGTCTCTGTGAGGGTGTGTGTATGTCTTTGTGTGTTTTCTGTGGATGTCTCAGTGAGGGTGTGTATGTATGTCTTTCTGTGTTTTCTGTGGGTGTCTCTGTGTGTGTGTGTGTGTGTGTGTGTACATCTTTCTGGGTTTTCTGAGGTGTTGGTGTTTCCTTAGGTGTATGTGCAAGTTTGAGTTTGTGTGTGTGTGTGTCCATTGTCTGTTCCTTTTTAGGACATTTTGACCTTACTACTGATTATTCACACCTTTCTACAGACTTTGAGACTAATGAGACCTTTCCGGAAGTCACCAATCTACCATTTAACCTTTAAATTATTGTTAAGGCAGTTCAGGGCCCTTCCTTTCAGCCACTGCATGCTGTTGTCATCATTTAGTTGGCATCTTCTTTTACTTTTTCTAAATCTCCTTTTTTTACAAAACTGTAGTTTACCTCATTACTTGTCAGGTCAATGTAACAAGTGCTAAGTGTCTGTTTGGGTGTCTGTGTCTGAGTTTCTTTGCGTGTTTGCTAGAGTGTCTATATGTGAATCCTTATGTGTGAGTGTGTGTGCGTGTTTCAGTGTATGTTACTACCTTTACAACATTTCCAAGTTTAAATAGACACTTAAGAATAAAGTGCATATACGTTTTAGTCACTTGGTCAAATATTGCACATGTCAAAGGAGGGGGGGGCCCTAATCAATGGTTAAGTCAGGGGCCCCAAAATTTCTAGTGGCAGCCCTGCCTAACACTATACAATCCCCCACCACCCAAACTACCAAGAGCCCTTAAAAGGGCCTTTTGAGGGGCCCTTAAATGGGTATTTTATAGGGCATTGCCCTAAGTTAAACAGCTTTTTTTCTACACGTACACGTACACACACACACACAGACACACACACACATATACAGACACACACACATACACACACATATAGACATATACACACACATATACACACACATACACACACAGACACACACACACATACACACACAGACACACACACACTCACAGACACACACACATACACACACATACACATATAGACTCAGACATACACACAGACACACATAAACACAAACAGACACACACACATACACAGACACAAACACATACACAGACACACACACATACACACACATACACACACGCACATATACACAGAGACACACACATACATACACACATACAGACACACACACATACACACACATACACGCACACATACACACATACACACTCATGCACACACATAAACACACACACATGCACACACACACACACACACAGACAGACATACACACACATATACACATATACACACACATATGCACACATACACACATACGCACACATACATACACACATACACACATATGCAGACACACACACATATATACACACACACACATACACACAGGCACACACATATACACACAGACACATACACACATACACAAACATACACACACAGACAGACAGACTTACAGAATACAAACACCCCCTAACACTATACAAACCCCCACCCCCCAAACTACCAAGGGTCCTTAAAAGGGCCTTTTGGGGGGGCCTTAAATGGGCATTTTGTAGGGCATTGCCCTAAGTTAAACAGCTCTTTTCCTACAAAAAATAAAACACCCCCTAAAAATATACATTACACAAAATAAAAAAACGAAATCATCCAAAATAATATAGAATTACACCTAATCTAACAGCTCTATCAAAATAAAAAGCACACCAAAAATTAAAAAAAAACCTAGCCTACACTAAACTACCAATGGCCCTTAAAAAATATATATACAAACACCCCCAACAGTAAAACCCACCCCCCAACCAACCCCCCCAAATAAAAAAACTATCTAAAATAACCTAAGCTAACCATTGCCCTGAAAAGGGCATTTGTATGGGCATTGCCCTTAAAAGGGCATTTAGCTCTTTTACATTGCCCAAACCCTAATCTAAAAGAAAAAAACACCCCAAAAACCCTTAAAAAGCCTAACACTAACCCCCGACGATCCACTTACAGTTGTTGAAGTCCTGTTTGAAGGATCCATCCAGCCCACGAAGTCCTTATGCATGCAGCAAGAAGTCTTCATCCAGACGGCCTCTTCGATCTTCATCCAGTCGGCGCGGAGCAGGTCCATCCTGAAGACATCTGGCGCTGAGCATCCTCTTCATATGGTCGCCGCTGTATACTGACAAACACACACACACATACACACAAACACACAAATACACACAGACACACACACACATACACACACATTCACACACATACACACACATATATATACACACACTCACACACAGACACACACAGACTCAGACATACACACAGACACACACAAACACACACATACACATACACACACAAACATACACACATACATGCACACATACACACAGAGACACACACAAACACATACACACATACACACACATACAAACACACACACATACACACACCTACACGCACACATACACACAGACACACACATGCACACACACAAACACACACACATAAATACACACACACAGACAGACAGAGACACACATACACACACATACACACACATGCATACACACATACACATACACACATATACACATACGCACACACACAGGCACACAGACACAGACACACACATACACACAGACACACACATATACACACACACATATACAGACACATATACACACATACACACACATATACAAACATACACACCCACACATACATACACACACATACACACACATACACACATAGACACATACACAAACACACTCACATACACACACATACATACACACATACACACACATACACACACACACATACACACATACACACACATACACACATACATACAGGCACACACACACACACACACACACACACACACACACACACACACACACACACACACACACATACACACAGACACACACACTCACACACACAGACAGACATACAGACACACACACTCACATACACACACTCACACACACTCACACACACACACACACACACAGACAGACATACTGAATACAAACACCCCCTAACACTATACAAACCCCCACCCCCCAAACTACCAAGGGCCCTTAAAAGGGCCTTTTGGGGGGGCCTTACATGGGCATTTTGTAGGGCATTGCCCTAAGTTAAACAGCTCTTTTTCTACAAAAAATAAAACACACCTTAAAAATATACATTACACAGAATAAAAAAACTAAATCATCCAAAATAATATAGAATTGCACCTAATCTAACAGCCCTATCAAAATAAAAATGCACACCCAAAATTAAAAAAAAACCCTAGCCTACACTAAACTACCAATGGCCCTTAAAAAAAAAAATACAAACACTCCCAACAGTAAAACCCACCACCCGCCCAACCCCCCCAAATAAAAAACTATCTAAAATAACCTAAGCTAATCATTGCCCTGAAAAGGGCATTTGTATGGGCATTGCCCTTAAAAGGGCATTTAGCTCTCTTTGGCCTAGATTTGGAGTTCGGCGGTAGCCGTCAAAACCAGCGTTAGAGGCTCCTAACGCTGGTTTTGGCCGCCCGCTGGTATTTGGAGTCAGTGATTAAAGGGTCTAACGCTCACTTTTCAGCCGCGACTTTTCCATACCGCAGATCCCCCTACGCCATTTGCGTATCCTATCTTTTCAATGGGATCTTCCTAACGCCGGTATTTAGAGTCGTTTCTGAAGTGAGCGTTAGAGCTCTAACGACAAAACTCCAGCCGCCTGAAAATAGCAGGAGTTAAGAGCTTTCTGGGCTAACGCCGGTTCATAAAGCTCTTAACTACTGTACCCTAAAGTACACTAACACCCATAAACTACCTATGTACCCCTAAACCGAGCTCCCCCCACATCGCCGCCACTCGATTAAAATATTTTAACCCCTAATCTGCCGACCGCCACCTACGTTATACTTATGTACCCCTAATCTGCTGCCCCTAACCCCGCCGACCCCTGTATAACATTTATTAACCCCTAACCTGCCCCCCACAACGTCGCCGCCAGCTACTTAAAATAATTAACCCCTAATCTTCCGACCGCAAAGCGCCGCCACCTACGTTATCCCTATGTACCCCTAATCTGCTGCCCCTAACACCGCCGACCCCTATATTATATTTATTAACCCCTAATCTGCCCCCCTCAACGTCGCCGACACCTGCCTACACTTATTAACCCCTAATCTGCTGAGCGGACCGCACCGCTACTATAATAAAGTTATTAACCCCTAACCCGCCTCACTAACCCTATCATAAATAGTATTAACCCCTAATCTGCCCTCCCTAACATCGCCGACACCTACCTTCAATTATTAACCCCTAATCTGACGACCGGAGCTCATCGCTACTATAATAAATGGATTAACCCCTAAAGCTAAGTCTAACCCTAACACTAACACCCCCCTAACTTAAATATAATTTACATCTAACGAAATAAATTAACTCTTATTAAATAACTTATTCCTATTTAAAGCTAAATACTTACCTGTAAAATAAATCCTAATATAGCTACAATATAAATTATAATTATATTATAGCTATTTTAGGATTAATATTTATTTTACAGGCAACTTTGTAATTATTTTAACCAGGTGCAATAGCTATTAAATAGTTAAGAACTATTTAATAGTTACCTAGTTAAAATAATAACAAATTTACCTGTAAAATAAATCCTAACCTAAGATATAATTAAACCTAACACTACCCTATCAATAAATTAATTAAATAAACTACCTACAATTACCTACAATTAACCTAACACTACACTATCAATAAATTAATTAAACACAATTCCTACAAATAAATACAATTAAATAAACTAGCTAAAGTACAAAAAATAAAAAAGAACTAAGTTACAAAAAATAATAAAATATTTACAAACATAAGAAAAATATTACAACAATTTTAAACTAATTACACCTACTCTAAGCCCCCTAATAAAATAACAAAGCCCCCCAAAATAAAAAATTCCCTACCCTATTCTAAATTAAAAAAGTTACAAGCTCTTTTACCTTACCAGCCCTGAACAGGGCCCTTTGCGGGGCATGCCCCAAGGATTTCAGCTCTTTTGCCTGTAAAAAAAAACATACCATACCCCCCCCCCAACATTACAACCCACCACCCACATACCCCTAATCTAACCCAAACCCCCCTTAAAGAAACCTAACACTAAGCCCCTGAAGATCTTCCTACCTTGTCTTCACCATCCAGGTATCACCGATCCATCCTGGCTCCAACATCTTCATCCAACCCAAGCGGGGGTTGGCGATCCATCATCCGGTGGCTGAAGAGGTCCAGAAGAGGCTCCAAAGTCTTCCTCCTATCCGGCAAGAAGAGGACATCTGGACCGGCAAACATCTTCTCCAAGCGGCATCTTCGATCTTCTTCCATCCGGTGCGGAGCGGGTCCATCTTGAAGCAGGCGACGCGGATCCATCCTCTTCTTCCGTTGTCTCCCGACGAATGACGGTTCCTTTAAGGGACGTCATCCAAGATGGCGTCCCTCGAATTCCGATTGGCTGATAGGATTCTATCAGCCAATCGGAATTAAGGTAGGAATTTTCTGATTGGCTGATGGAATCAGCCAATCAGAATCAAGTTCAATCCGATTGGCTGATCCAATCAGCCAATCAGATTGAGCTCGCATTCTATTGGCTGTTCCGATCAGCCAATAGAATGTGAGCTCAATCTGATTGGCTGATTGGATCAGCCAATCGGATTGAACTTGATTCTGATTGGCTGATTCCATCAGCCAATCAGAAAATTCCTACCTTAATTCCGATTGGCTGATAGAATCCTATCAGCCAATCGGAATTCGAGGGACGCCATCTTGGATGACGTCCCTTAAAGGAACCGTCATTCGTCGGGAGACAACGGAAGAAGAGGATGGATCCGCGTCGCCTGCTTCAAGATGGACCCGCTCCGCACCGGATGGAAGAAGATCGAAGATGCCGCTTGGAGAAGATGTTTGCCGGTCCGGATGTCCTCTTCTTGCCGGATAGGAGGAAGACTTTGGAGCCTCTTCTGGACCTCTTCAGCCACCGGATGATGGATCGCCAACCCCCGCTTGGGTTGGATGAAGATGTTGGAGCCAGGACGGATCGGTGATACCTGGATGGTGAAGACAAGGTAGGAAGATCTTCAGGGGCTTAGTGTTAGGTTTCTTTAAGGGGGGTTTGGGTTAGATTAGGGGTATGTGGGTGGTGGGTTGTAATGTTGGGGGGGGGGTATGGTATGTTTTTTTTTACAGGCAAAAGAGCTGAAATCCTTGGGGCATGCCCCGCAAAGGGCCCTGTTCAGGGCTGGTAAGGTAAAAGAGCTTGTAACTTTTTTAATTTAGAATAGGGTAGGGAATTTTTTATTTTGGGGGGCTTTGTTATTTTATTAGGGGGCTTAGAGTAGGTGTAATTAGTTTAAAATTGTTGTAATATTTTTCTTATGTTTGTAAATATTTTATTATTTTTTGTAACTTAGTTCTTTTTTATTTTTTGTACTTTAGCTAGTTTATTTAATTGTATTTATTTGTAGGAATTGTGTTTAATTAATTTATTGATAGTGTAGTGTTAGGTTAATTGTAGGTAATTGTAGGTAGTTTATTTAATTAATTTATTGATAGGGTAGTGTTAGGTTTAATTATATCTTAGGTTAGGATTTATTTTACAGGTAAATTTGTTATTATTTTAACTAGGTAACTATTAAATAGTTCTTAACTATTTAATAGCTATTGTACCTGGTTAAAATAATTACAAAGTTGCCTGTAAAATAAATATTAATCCTAAAATAGCTATAATATAATTATAATTTATATTGTAGCTATATTAGGATTTATTTTACAGGTAAGTATTTAGCTTTAAATAGGAATAAGTTATTTAATAAGAGTTAATTTATTTCGTTAGATGTAAATTATATTTAAGTTAGGGGGGTGTTAGTGTTAGGGTTAGACTTAGCTTTAGGGGTTAATACATTTATTAGAATAGCGGTGAGGTCCGCTCGGCAGATTAGGGGTTAATAATTGAAGGTAGGTGTCGGCGATGTTAGGGAGGGCAGATTAGGGGTTAATACTATTTATGATAGGGTTAGAGAGGCGGATTAGGGGTTAATAACTTTATTATAGTAGCGCTCAGGTCCGCTCGGCAGATTAGGGGTTAATAAGTGTAGGCAGGTGTCGGCGACGTTGAGGGGGGCAGATTAGGGGTTAATAAATATAATATAGGGGTCGGCGATGTTAGGGCAGCAGATTAGGGGTACATAGGGATAACGTAGGTTGCGGCGATTTACGGAGCGGCAGATTAGGGGTTAAAAAAAATATGCAGGGGTCAGCGATAGCGGGGGCGGCAGAATAGGGGTTAATAAGTGTAAGGTTAGGGGTGTTTAGACTCGGGGTACATGTTAGAGTGTTAGGTGCAGACGTAGGAAGTGTTTCCCCATAGGAAACAATGGGGCTGCGTTAGGAGCTGAACGCTGCTTTTTTGCAGGTGTTAGGTTTTTTTTCAGCTCAAACAGTCCCATTGTTTCCTATGGGAGAATCGTGCACGAGCACGTTTTTGAGGCTGGCCGCGTCCGTAAGCAACTCTGGTATCGAGAGTTGCATTTGCGGTAAAAATGCTCTACGCTCCTTTTTTGGAGCCTAACGCAGCATTTGTTTGAACTCTCGATACCAGAGTTAAATTTATGGTGCGGCCAGAAAAAAGCCCGCGGAGCGTTAACAGCCCTTCTACCGCCGAACTCCAAATCTAGGCCTTACATTGCCCAAACCCTAATCTAAAAAAAAAACACCCAAAAAAAACTTAAAAAACCTAACACTAACCCCCGACGATCCACTTACAGTTGTTGAAGTCCCGTTTAAAGGATCCAGCCGGCGAAGTCCTCGTCCATGCAGCAAGAAGTCTTCATCCAGATGGCCTCTTAGATCTTCATCCAGTCGGCTCGGAGCGGGTCCATCCTGAAGACATCTGGCACGGAGCATCCTATACGGTTGCCGCTGTATACTGATTCTTCAATGCAAGTGACGCAATCCAAGATGGCGACCCTTGCATTCCTATTGGCAGAAAAATTTGAATCAGCCAATAGGAATTAGGGCTGCTAAAATCCTATTGGCTATTCAAATCAGCCTATTGGATTTAAGCAGCTCTCATTCTATTGGCTAATTCCACACACACACATACATACTGACACACACACAGAGACACACACACACACACATTCACACTGACATACACACACACATACACATACACAGACACACAGACACACATACACACACACATATACAGACACACACACATATACACATATACACACACATATACACACATACACACACAGACACACACACATACACACAAACACACACACACATACACACATATATACACACACTCACACACAGACACACACACATACATACACAGATACACACACACACATATAGACTCAGACATATATACAGACACACAAACATACACACACACACACATACATAAACTTACACATACAAACACACACACACATACACACATACACACAGAGCCACACACATTCACACACACACAAACACATACACACATACAGACACACACATACACACACATACACACACATACACACAGACACAGACATGCACACACACAAACACACATAAATACACACACACAGACAGACACACACATACACACACATATACACATATACACACACAGACACATACACACACACAAATACACACACAGACACACACATACACACATAGACACACACACATACACATACACATATACAGACACATACACACACATATACACACATACACACACATATACACACATACACACATATACACCCACACATACATACACACACATACACACATAGACACATACACACACATACACACACACACAGACACACACACACAAACACACACATACACACATACACACACAGACAGACATACAGACTTACACACACATATACATATATACACACATAAACACACACACAAACACACACACACATATATACACACACTTACACACGGGCACACACATACACACACACACACATACACACAGACACACACACACATATAGACTCAGACATACACACAGACACACACACACACACACAAACATACACACACACATACATACATACACAAACATACACACAGAGACACACACATTCACACACACACAAACACATACACACATACAGACACGCACACATACACACACAGACACACACATGCACACACACACACAAACACACATACATACACACATAAATACACACACAGACAGACACACATACACACATATACACACACATACACACAGACACACAGACACACACATGCATACACACATACACACACACACACATACACATATATACACATATGCACACACACACAAGTACACACATACACACACAGACACACACACATACACACATATACACATACGCACACACACACATACACACACAGACACACACACATACACATATACAGACACACACACATATACACACATACACACATATACACACATACACACCCACACATACATACACACACATACAGACACACACACATACAGACACACACATACACACAGACACACACACACATACACACACTCACACACACACACACATATACACACATACACACACATACACACATAGACAGACATACAGAAAGTGCAGGGCAAAATAGCCCGGAGCGTAGCTAAGGGTTAAGGCCTGTAGGAGTGAGTGCTGCTGTGTGTGTGTATTAGTTACAATGTTGCATTTTGTTGGGAGGGGTCTACTAACCTTATAAGAAGGATGTACAGGGATTCTACTTCCTCTTTGTTCCTGTGGACTCCCAGAAGAATTTTCAGCTTAGCAGTTTGCAGCATTTTCCAATGGAAGGCGAATCTGGAGAATGGGAAGAAATGGAGTTAGAGGACGTGGAGTGGGTCGCACCATCCCCATCCGGAACTGTCACGGTGGGTCTGGGCCATGGGTCTGGGCTGTGTCTGCCTGTTTCTCCCTCAGGGGGGGGGGGTAGCCCACTGTTGTTCTCTTCTCCTGCACGGGAGAATTTAGGGGGGGATGGTGGCCCCGGTATAGCCTATCCGTCGTGTGAGACAGACTGTAGGCCCTCAGGGGAGATTGGGCCTGAGGGGAGAGTAGGAGCGCCCGGCGGGTCGGTTTTAGGGCCTAGGGGGTCCCAGGGGAGCTCCGGGTTTGGCTCCGGGGGTCCCGGCTTTGTAGCCGGGGGCTCCGGTGTCGGCCTTAGGCAGGGGCCTGTAGTGGCAGGGCCCTGCGAGGCCTTAGGAAGTGCGGGTACCTCGGGGGTGAGCGTCGTTGGCGCGGGTAGTGGGAGCAGTGCGGCCTTACCTGCGGCAGTGGTCCTCTCCGGGGAATCGTTGGCGGCGGCGGTGGCTCTCCTCCAGTCCTTGGCGTCGGTCCTCGCGGGTACGTCGTCGGGTCCGGCGGTACTTCAGGCCCCGGCTTTGGCCTACGGCGAGGTACAGGCCTCCGGTCCGTCGTCCCTCGTGGCTTCTAAGATGGCCGCCGCGTCGACTTCCGGCGGCGTTGCGCGCTCCCGCGTCACTTCCGGTGACGTCATTTCCGCTCGCGGCAGTCTCAATCTGGACAGCGAGCAGAGCGGATCGTTCCCCCCGGGCTCCGAAGGTAAGAAGGGAGCACCTCGGGGGGGGACACCCGCTCTTGGGGGCAAGAACGATGGGGCCCAGGAGGCAAGGGGGGCGCATGATAGGCCGGATAGAGGGGCAGAGGGGCTGAATCATGGGGCAACTGTGAGCGTGGCACCGGGGCAGCAGGGGCCTCCGGAGGGCGCTCCGGGGGCGGCACAACAGGGTGTGCGCACTAGAGCCGCAGTTGGACACAGTAATAAGGGGGGGGATGCCGACAGGGCACCCGCCTCGCGCTCGCGGCCTACGTTAGGAGGGGGAAAAGCTAAGGCGGCCCCCGCACGCGCTGCGGCCCAAAGTAAAGGAAAGGCCCCCGCGGCTAAGACCGCGAATAAGGGGGCCATCCTGGTGCACAACGCAAGGGGCGAGGCCGCAATAGCGGAGCCCCAGGGGCAAGGCCTGCAGGGTATCATGACGCCCAGCAGGACCTCACCGGCACGATCTGAGCAAATAGCCACAAGGGGGGCTGTCAAAAGGGGGCATGCTAGCATTAGCGTTGGCACTGGGGAAGGCTTAGAGAGCCCCGGGAGGGGACAGGCGAGACAGGCTAGGGGATCGAAGTCTCAGGGTCGGAGCAGGACCGTGAGATTTCAAGAGGATTCGACTAGCGGGTTGGCCACCAGTACGGATGATGATGTGAGTGTGGCATGCGGTGTGAGTGACAGTGACCGGGAGGGCTATTTAGAATTTGAGGAAAGGGGGGATAGGGAAGAGATGGCTGGTCCTTCCCGAGGTACTCCCCTCTTGGCTTCTATTTTGCAGGTACCCAGGACTTCCTCATCCAGCAGGGATATGGCGACTCAGAGTTCCGGAGCTCTCGTGCATAGAGGAGTCAGCAGTGCTTCTGGACAAGGCCAAGCCGCATCGGGCGCTTCCTCTGGTGAGATGCAACTTGGTTTACCTAGGGGGCGGTGTAATTCTTCCAGCTCTAGTGGGTCAGGGTCAGGGTCTGAGATAGATGGGTCCCTGGGTTTGCACACGAAAGGGCATAGGAGGATGTATAGAATGTTGAGGAAGATGAGTAAGGGCAATCACAGGGATGACGTTGCCAGTAGTGGGGCGCAGTCATCTCAACTCTTAGGGGTTGCTGGGGGGTCACCACAGGCGGTGAACAGAAAGGCAGCGGTACACGGGGATACTTATTCGTGCCAGGTACACAGTTTGCATGCACACCTTAAAACTAAAACTGTGAAACGTATCCAGGACGGTAAGTATGTTAATATGTTTGAGCTGTCTGCAGAGGCCTTTAAGTTTAAGGAGATGGCGGAGGATGGTACGGGCCCTAAGAAATTTAGGCGGCCTGATACCCTTGAGGAGTGGCATCGGTGCTTCCGGGTATACGCCACTTGCTACTTAGAGAGGTTTCCCGATCAGGGGACTGCACTCTTTAAGTACGTTGACACCATCGATGCAATACACAGAAAGTTTGCCGATGGTGCTTGGAGGGAGTATGATATGTTATACCGGAAAAAGAAAGTGGGCAACCCACTGCTTGATTTTGGTACGATGGATTTGCACCTCTGGGCGCATCTTGATGCGGAAAGGAGGGCGCAAGGAGGCGCCATAGCGACATCGCCCGGGGCTAGGCAGACTTTGCGCTTTCGACGGCGACAAGGGGGTGTATGCTGGCGATACCAGGACAAGGCGTGTGAGCGGGGCACTTCGTGCACGTTCAAGCACGTCTGCAAGTTTTGCAGCGGGCAGCACCCCGGGGCTGATTGCTCCAAAAAGCGAGACTCCCAAACTGATCGGTTTGGGAGCAAAGGAGGCGCTGGCGCTAAGGGCGGATTCACCACTTAGAGTCCAAGTCATTTGTAAATGGCTGCGTAGATACCCTGATAGGGCGGCTGCTCAGCTCCTGGATAGCGGGTTGCGTGAGGGCTTCGTGATCCCGGTAGTAGGCCGGGTGGGGGGAGCACGAGACAGGAAAAACCTGAAATCGGCTTCCCAATACCCTGAGGCAGTCAGGGAAAAACTGGGCAAAGAAGTGGCCTTGGGCAGGGTCGTAGGCCCCTTTAGGGACCGGCCGCTACCGGATTTAGTTGTCTCCCCACTAGGGGTGGTCCCCAAGAAGGAGACAGGTAAGTTCAGGCTTATACAACACCTCTCCTATCCGAAAGGGCGGTCGGTGAACGACGCTATACCAGAAGAATTGAGCTCGGTCCGTTACCAGTCGTTTGACGACGCGCTGGCTCTGGTTAAGGAACGGGGCCCGGGAGCATTAATGGCGAAACTAGACGTGGAATCCGCGTTTAGGCTACTTCCGATTCACCCATCATCCTTTGGGCTGATGGGGTGTTGGTTTGAAGGGGGTTACTATGTTGACCGTTGTCTGCCCATGGGCTGTTCGATATCCTGCGCGTACTTTGAGGCATTCAGCACTTTCCTGCACTGGGCGGTGGTCTCGGTGGCGGGGAGTGACAGAGTGGCGCACTACTTGGATGACTTTCTCCTGGTAGGGGCGGCCAACTCGCAAGAATGTGCCTCCTTAATGAAAGTCATGAGGTTCATGATGGCCAGGTTTGGGGTTCCTTTGGCAGAGGATAAGACGGAGGGGCCGTGCACGTGCTTGACGTTCCTTGGTATCGAGATCGATTCAGTGGCAGGGGAATGCAGGCTGCCTAAGGAAAAGGTCGCCAAGATGTTGGCGGCGGTGCGGGCCATGGTGGCAACGCAGACGTGCTCGCTGCGGGAACTGCAATCGCTCCTTGGCCTCCTTAATTTTGCGGGGAGAGTGATCCCGTGGGGGAAGGTGTTTAGCAAGCGACTAGAGCGGTGTTTGGGCGGAGGTAGGGCTCCGGCATCGCGTATTCGCATCACGAGGGAACTCGTGGCGGATTTGCAGGTCTGGGAGAGGTTTCTCCAGGACTTTAACGGCGTCTGCATGTGGCGAAGGGAGCCGATATCTAACCAAGCGCTACATCTGTTCACGGACGCTGCAGGAGCATCCGGGTATGGGGCTTACTTTGAAGGCGCTTGGAGTGCGGAGCCCTGGCCGACCGAATGGGCGACCAGAGGGCTTACACGCAACCTTTGTCTTCTGGAATTGTTTCCTATCCTGGTTGCGGTGGAATTGTGGGGTCACCTGTTTAGTAACAGGGCTGTGATTTTCTGGACGGATAATCTCAGCGTGGTGTTCGCGGTTAACAGGCTTTCTGCTTCATCGCCTGTGGTCGTACATTATTTGCGACACCTGGTGTTGAGATGTTTGCAACTGAACATTGACTTTAGGGCACGGCATGTGCCAGGGGTGCAGAATATAGTTGCGGATGCACTGTCGCGCTTCCAGTGGGGGGCATTTAGGGCTGCGGCGCCTGCCGCGGCTCCTAATGGTCTTTCTTGCCCTCTCTTTTTGTGGCAGATGGCGAAGGACTACAGCAATTGATCCCGGTGTTGCGGGCTTCGTTGGCGCCCAGCACATGGTCTGCATACGTGAGGTACTGGAGTGAATGGGTAGGTTTTTGCGACCTCCGTGAGTTCCCCTCTTGCGAGGGTGAACAAGGGTTTTTGTTGCGCTGGCTGGCGGAGCTGAGAGGTAAGCGAGCAACGAAGGGGGCGGTGGTGGCAAGACTATCGGCTGTGGCCTTTTTCTGCAGGCTATATGCCTTTAAAGACGAGTCGCGATCCTTTCTCGTTAAACAGCTGTTGAGGGGCTGGGGCCGTCTGGAAGTTCCACGACGAGACACAAGGGAGCCCATTACGGCAGAACGGCTAGTAAAATTATTGGTCGTGTTGCCAGAGATATGTTCCTCACCTTTTGAGGCCCGCCTCTTTGGGGCGGCCTTTGGCTTAGCGTTTCACGGCGCATTAAGGGTGGGTGAGTTGGTACCGCGAGCCAGAACGGCGGCCACAGGGGGGGTCATGCACAGCCATGTTCGGCTGGTGGAGGACTCCGTGCTATTGTTCATTCCCAGGTCCAAAACGGACCAGGAGGGCCGGGGAGCCTGGCTTTCACTGCCGGGGCAGCAGGGTGTTGCTTGTTGCCCGGTGCGGCTAGTGTCATCTTACCTGGGAGTACGGCCAGGAGGCTCCTCCAGGTTTTTGATACATGCTAATGGAGACCCACTGACCAGATACCAGTTTGGCAAGGTATTGGAGAAGGCAGCGCAAAAGGCTGGCCTAGACGGGTCTCGGATTGCCCCACACTCCTTTAGGGTGGGGGCAGCGACGACAGCAGCAGAGCTGGGTTGGTCCTCGGATCGGATCCGCTCATTGGGGCGGTGGAGGTCGCAGCGGTATAAATCTTACGTTAGGCCGCTGTATGTTTGAGATCGGGGATCAAGGGTCATGCATGCAAGAGTTGGGGGGCTTGCGGGGGTGATACCAGAAGGTTATGGGCCAAGGTTGTGGACCTGGTCTACTGCAAGCGGGCTAACTCTTGTTTCCTTTGTTTTCAGAAACACGTCCAGGTCCTGTACGGGTGTGGATCGTCGGCCATTCATATGTGCACTGGGCCGCAATTAGAGCTGCAGCCATGCCAGGAGGACAGCAGCTAGGAATTGAATCGTCCAGGGCTGTGTTACGTTGGCTAGGGCGCAGAGGCTTGTCTTGGTCAGATTTGCCTGCATTGCTCCAAACCGCAGCGAAAAGGTGGGAGAAACCTCACATTTTGATAATTCATGCTGGCGGCAATGATGTGGGGGCCATTCCCACATTGGATCTAATCCGGGCAATGCAGTCAGACCTGAGGCAGTTCAAACTCTGGTTTCCAGGTGTGAGAATCGGGTGGTCGAATGTGATCCCTAGGTTGAGATGGAGGCACATGGTGTGTCATAAGGCAGCGTTCCAGGTCAGGAAAAAGATCAATAGGGACCTGAGGAAGCAGGTAGTCGAACTCGAGGGTTTTGTGGTAGAGCACGGGAACATCTCGGCAGCCCATAAGGGTTTGTATAGGCAGGATGGGGTTCATTTAGAACCGGCAGGAGTAGATTTGTTCTTGCAGAACATCAGGCAGGAGTTACTCCTAAGAGTATAGGGTGGCGGCAAGAGTCAGGACCATTGTATATGCAGGTCAGTCTCTTGTGGCGGGTGGTCAGGATCACAGCTGCAGATTGGAAGGAGGTTTGAGTAATGGCCATTGCGGTCAGGGTGACGTCACAGGCTTGGTATGCTTGGGCGTGCTCGGGCTGATTATTGTTAGGCCGGAAAACCCCTAATTATGAAAGCTGCGTGAGTATCTCCGCCTTGGGTCTGCAGCGGTGTCCCTTGGCCATTTTCTAGAAGGGGTTATTCATAGTTAGATGTAGGCCCCGATTGCCGCCACCCGTGGATAAGTTAACTGCCAGTTCCACGGCTGGTACCAATAAATGCGACCCACGGGTCTTTCACCCACAGAACTGTGTTGTGTTGTTATTTATTAGTTGTTAAGTTATATTAAGTGTTAAGTTAAGTTAAGTTATAAGCAGACACTCAGGAGATGTAGGGCATTTAATCCCTTAAGAAAGTGCAGGGCAAAATAGCCCGGAGCGTAGCTAAGGGTTAAGGCCTGTAGGAGTGAGTGCTGCTGTGTGTGTGTATTAGTTACAATGTTGCATTTTGTTGGGAGGGGTCTACTAACCTTATAAGAAGGATGTACAGGGATTCTACTTCCTCTTTGTTCCTGTGGACTCCCAGAAGAATTTTCCCCACCCTCCCAGCCCTGTTATGCACTGTTGTTGAATTTGTTATGCACTGTTGTTTTGTCTTGTCATCCACATGGATGGATTTGTTATGCATTACGGATTGGCACTTGTAATGCATTATTGATTCGGTGATAGGCATTACTGATTGGCACTGGTAATGCTCTATTGATTCAGTCAAAGAAATAACAGGCGGCAATCGGTCTGTCATTAGGTCTCTAATTGAGACTAGGTGTCCGAGGCAGGAAGAGGGTTACTCGAACTACTTCCCTAAGACCAAGGACGGTAATTTTGAACTCCCCAGTTATTGACATGCTGTTCGTCAAGTCAAGGCTGGACCTACAGGTTTGGAGTTAATAATGCTTGCACCCTACTCTGGCGGGTGGTCAGGATCACAGCTGCAGATTGGAAGGAGGTTTGAGTAATGGCCATTGCGGTCAGGGTGACGTCACAGGCTTGGTATGCTTGGGCGTGCTCGGGCTGATTATTGTTAGGCCGGAAAACCCCTAATTATGAAAGCTGCGTGAGTATCTCCGCCTTGGGTCTGCAGCGGTGTCCCTTGGCCATTTTCTAGAAGGGGTTATTCATAGTTAGATGTAGGCCCCGATTGCCGCCACCCGTGGATAAGTTAACTGCCAGTTCCACGGCTGGTACCAATAAATGCGACCCACGGGTCTTTCACCCACAGAACTGTGTTGTGTTGTTATTTATTAGTTGTTAAGTTATATTAAGTGTTAAGTTAAGTTAAGTTATAAGCAGACACTCAGGAGATGTAGGGCATTTAATCCCTTAAGACATACACACACATATACATATATACACACATAAACACACACAGACACACACACACACACACACAAACGCACATACACACAAACATACACACATACACACCTACACACAGACACACACACACATACATGCACACATACACACACATGCACACACACAAACACACATACATACACACACACAGATACACTCAAACACACACACACAAATCCACATCCACACAGACACGCATACACAAACTTACACACACACATACACACACAGACACTCAAACACACACACACTGTACTTATATGTATATAATCTATACACTGGTTAATTAAAGCAAACTAAAACCAATGAACAGTTGAATGGTTGCCTTTGGGCCTGAGAATGGACACCCATGGTTACATTTGTACATGGAAGTTGAGCTCTTGTCTAAAACATTTATTAACTTACATTAACATTGCATAATTCTGTGCTGTATCACCATATATCCAAATGATTATATATTTACTGCTGCAGTGCTACTTTATATATATATATATATATATATATATATATATATATATATATATATATATATATATATATATAGCAGCTTACCTGTAGACATAGACACACACACACACACACACAGAGACACACACACATAAACACAGACACATACATATACACACTCATACACACACACACAGACACACACACACACATATATATATATATATATATATATATATATATATATATATATATATATATATATATAGTAGCTTACCTGTAGACATCTGATTGTACAGAAGTCTCAATGGTACTAAAGTTGATTCTTCAAAAAGTTCATCATGAGAATTATGTGAGAAATATGTGTCAGAGAAAAGCCTGGGATCAAACTCTTCCATCAGATAATGCTTCAGAGAGCTGGGATCTGAGCTTGACTCCATCCTTGTGATCAGAGAGCTGGAATCTGAGCTTGGCTCCATCCTTGTGATCAGAGAGCTGGAATCTGAGCTTGACTCCATCCTTGTGATCAGAGAGCTGGGATCTGAGCTTGACTCCATCCTTGTGATCAGAGAGCTGGGATCTGAGCTTGGCTCCATCCTTGTGATCAGAGAGCTGGGATCTGAGCTTGACTCCATCCTTGTGATCAGAGAGCTGGGATCTGAGCTTGACTCCATCCTTGCGATCAGAGGGTAAAGATGACTCACTCTCAGCTGCACCTGAGTTTTATACTATAGATGTTTGTTTAATCACACTAGATAAATATCATACGAGGAATATAGTAAATATTACTTTATTGCATTAGGTGACTCATGGTCATCATAAGACAGATATTAGGTTGAACTTGTGATTAGCTATGTGCCACATAATAACCTGAATTTTTTTTTGTATATGATGTTTATTATATTATTAAAAGTTGTAGCATATTATATTTTAATATGTTAATACTAGAGATTTAACTTTTCTAGAAAAAGTAATTATTGTAAGATCTGGCTCATGAAAGACTAATCTAATTTATCTATCTAGCTATCTCTCTCTTGCTATATATATATATATATATATATATATATATATATATGTAATATCTATCTATCATTGTTTAACTTGCCAAACACAATGATGTTGTTGCCTATGTCTATGGTACTCTCAGATAAGAATTATTGCCAGGGAGACCATCTTATAATCCCCTGAATATTTTGAACCCTCATGTAAAGAAGGACCTCACCTCTTTCAAAAGAGGGGTCACTCATCCCTTTGTAGTGCTCGGAATTTTTAAGCCAAGAGCACCATTAGTTGTTGTTTGATAATCACCTGCTCCCCGATGGGTGTATTGTGGGTGTTTTTCATGATGATTGGATATGTGCTGCTTTGGAGACACAGCCCCCCCAATACAGTACATACGGTATATATTGGGTGGGTGATTGACATTTTACTAAGGACAGTGGGATTAGACCCCTTATTAGATAAAGGGATCTCTCCTCTTTTCACAATGGGGTCTCATAGTCCTCTGTGTTTATGGGGGTTATGGGGCTCTAAAAGTACCCACTACCCCTCATGAAACACTGCATGTGTGTGTAATGTAATTAGGTAGTCACTGTTACCTCTGTGATCCCCTAAAATTTAGAATTTTTGGTGATCAACTGCATTTAAGGAGGACAAGTGTCCCCTCATGTGAAATAGGGCATTACCCCTTTTAAGTAAGGAGTCATTTGTCCTTCAAGGATAAACATGTGGGATATAGGGGCACTGTAACAGACTCCTCTTTATAGGGAAATAATAACATTACATTTATTGCTGCTGGTTATTGCTACATTATAGTGGCATCAAACCCCTCGTTTTCTAAGGGAAGACTCCACTCTTTTAAGGTGGCAGATTGAAATCATCCCAATCGGATACGTTTGGGATGATTGACACCCCCTGCTAGCAGCCGATTGGCCGCGAGTGTGCAGGGGGCGCACTGCACATGCATTTCACAAGAAATGCTTGTGCAATGTTAAATGCCGACAACGTATGCTGTCAGCATTTAGCGAGGTTGAGCGAATTATGTCCACTTGACCTTTAGTAAATCTACCCAATAAACTCGAAAAGCCCCCCAATCTGCTGCTTTTATAATAAGGAATTCTCTGTACTTCACAACAATTTCTTGTGACATCACAAGTCATATGTAGATTGTAAGCTCTTCAGAGCAGGGCTCTTTTCCCTCTTGTACTAAATCTAGAATGATGATTAAGCGGTTGGTAATGCTTTTTGGATTTATTTCTAGATCTGAATAGTCTGTTGTTATTATTATTGGTTATTTGTACAGTGCCAACAGATTCCGCAGCACTAAATGTTATTTTTTGTATCTTACAGTTTTGTATCATTGTATACTCTTTATCTCTGTACCTAGCGCTATGGAATTGGCTGCGCTATACAAATAAATTATCATAATAATAATACTAATAATAATAATAATCATAATAATAATACTAAATAATAATAATAATCATAATACTACTAATAATACTACTACTACTACTACTACTAATAATAATAATAATAATAATAATACTAAATAATAATAATAATAATAATAATAATAATAATAATAATACTAATACTAAATAATAATAATAATAATAATAATAATAATAAATATAATAATAAATATAATAATACTACTACTACTACTACTACTACTACTACTACTACTACTACTACTACTACTAATAATAATAATAATAATAATAATAATAATAATCCTGTATGTGGTGACTTTACTGGCACTTCCTGTTGCAGCCATTGAGAGAGAAGGCACGTGCAGCTTCCTTTCTTGGCTGAAGTGTGGGAGGCCCCTAGCTCAGAATGGGACCCCCCTAGGATAATGACACTGGTTCATTGTCTGCACTCACAGTCTACTGAAGGCTCTAAACGTGGAATAAAAACATTTTTAATAACAAAGATATTACACTAAAACATCCAAAATGGGTTTAACAAATGCTGTTGAAACAGAAAAGTGAAGACATCTTTCAGAAAATTGCTGAAAAGGTGTTTTCCGATGTATCAAAAGACAGACTATAGAACTTTCCAATGTAAAAGCAATGGGAATTTTATTGTACCCACAAATAATGCTCTCATTGTGAGTGTTAAAAACTAAAAGACAAATAAGTTTCTGCTTTCACTAGCATTTTTTAAATTCTATCCTGGTAAAGTGTTTGTGCAGTGTTTTGTAAAGCTTCATTAAAGAGCCAAGGCATTTTTTTTAAATAATCATACATTATTCCCCTGGATATAAAATAATAAATAGTATGATACACAGTAATGGCTATGGTTCTGACCATATACATAAACATCTAGACATAAAGGGGGGTGGGAGCCATTTGTGTATTGTCTATAGGGGTAAGGCAGACATACAACTATATCTATAAGGGATTTTGTGTGCCAAGGGGAGCCTGTCAGTAAGGAGAGGGTCTGACAAATTTGACCTCTGACATTGGGCCAGTAATGGCTCCCAGGATTGTTTGCTTATATCCTAGTAGTATATAGTAGTGCTAATGGCTATAAAAGTAGCAAACGGTCACGTTAACTAGCTGTACATAAAGCTTATTTGTGCCATTTGAAAAGAGTCAGAGCAGAGGAAACTGGACCTAGGATTAGCTGTGCAAGAAGTACCCTGGCTGTAGCCCTTCCTACTACGCCAGAAGCTGATCCGTGCTTCCAGATAACATATGGGGTTATATTTATTAAGCAGCGTATGCTGCTGTTTCCGTGAGAGTCTTCAGGCTCACCGGAAATGTAAGTTTAGAAGCAGCGGTCTTAAGATCGCTGCTGCTTAACTCGTCCACCACCTCTGAGGTGGTGGAGAGCAATCATCCCAATCCGATCGGGATGATTGACACCCCCTGCTAGCAGCTGATTGGCCGCAAATGTGCAGGGGGCGGCATTGCAATAGCATTTCACTAGAAATGCTTGTGCAATGTTAAATGCCGACTGCATATGTGGCCAGCATTTAGTGATGTCCGGCGGACATGTTCGCCACAGCGAATCATGTCCGTCCAAAAATTGTTAAATCGGCCCTATGGACAGGAGACAGTTTAGTTATCTGTTTCTATCTGCTACTGTAATTGTGTTTCCTGCTTTGTTACCCTCCCTACTAAACCTTAAAGTGCCAGTAAACATAGAAAATAATGTTATATAATTCTGCACATAGTGCAGAATTATATAACATTATATTAGTGCTAGATTTATATAACCTAATATTGCCGGTGAATTGTTATAAAAAAAAGAGTGTTTTCCAGACCCGCTCTCTGTGCTCTACTGAGTGAGTCTGTTTTTTACACTCAGCGCATCTGGTCAGCTGTCTAGTCCCAGCCCGGCCCGACCACGCCATTACACTCAGTGCAGCTTGCTCCAGCTCTGTCTGACAGCAGGAGAGAGCTGCATTGAGTGTAATGGCGTGTTTTTTTCAACAAGTGGGTCTTAACTTTATTTAGTAAAATATTGAATTTTGGGCAAAATGTGCAAAGGCTGTCTATCCAAGTTTGAAAATCATTTAAACCTAAGGTGGTGTTAGAGATATATATATATTATTTTGCTGACCCAAGACCACACCACACCCTATAAATCCTCTTGAAGTGTCAGGATCCTGTGTATAACTCTTCAGGAGATGAACTATCGGTACACTGGTAGACATTGACCCTTCAGCCGGGAATGAGGATCTTTGACAGGGATAGATGTGATACTTTGTCTCATTAGTAGAAAATCACAGACCAATAAAGAAACATAAATGCAGGACAGAGCTGAGATGAGCTGTAACAAACAACTTGACAATACTTTATTATCTAGCAAGTTCCCAGTAAACTACAGTTCAGATATTGGAGATTGTAGCAAGTGACTGGATAAGCAATAATAATAATAAAGTAGCAGAGCTCAGGGAAACATTGTTGCAGGTTTACAGAAAGTAAAAGCAGTGTCCATAGTTCAGACATAGTTATCAAGCCGTCAACCGCAAATACGCTGGAATTCCGCAGCGTATTTGTGGCAAGGCTGATTCGCTGTAGTTATCAAGCCCTACAGCCCAGCAAAATTAGAATTCAGTGACGTAACATAAGATCCGCCGGACTCAGTCCGACACAGAACGATGGTTACGTCACTACAGATGTTCCGAGCGCAAGTTCGGCACAATCTGACTACTTTTGCTAGTTATCAAAGAACTAGCAGGTACGCTCATCACTATTCCGGGCCAGCGTACCTGGTTTTCAATCCGCCGCCCTGGAGGCGGCGGATCCGATAGGAATCAATGGGAGTCTGACAGCAGCGAAAGCTCATGTTCACTGCTGCCCGATATCCCATTGATTTCTATGGGAAGTGTCTGCACCTAACACCCTAACATGTACCCACGAGTCTAAACACCCTTAATCTGCACCCCATACACCGCCGCCACCTACTTTATACTTATTAACCCCAAAATCGCCGCCCCAACAACGCCGCCACCTACATTATACGTATTAACCCCTAAACCACCACTCCCGGACCCCGCCGCAACTATAATAAATATATGAACCCCTAAACCGCCTCCACCTACATTATACTTATTAACCCCTAATCTGCCGCCCCCTATACCGCTGCCACCTGCATAAAGTTATTAACTCCTATCCTGCTGATCCCGGACCCCGCCGCAAATAAATTAATTGTTTAACCCCTAAACCGCTGCACCCGGAGCCCTCCGCCACCTAAATTACATTTATTAACCCCTATCCTGCCCCCCCTACACCGCCGCCACCTACAGTACATTGATTAACCCCTAATCTACCCCCCCTACACCGCCGCCACTATATTAAATGAATTAACCCCAAAACCTAAGTCTAACCCTAACACCCCCTAACTTAAATATTATTTAAATTAATCTAAATAAATATTCCTATAATTTAATAAATTAATCCTATTTAAAACTAAATACTTACCTATAAAATAAACCCACACGCCTAGATTTGGAGTTTTGCGGCCAAAGGGGTGCGTTAGCTACGCGTGCTTTTTTTCCCCCGCACCTTTTAAATACCGCTGGTATTTAGAGTTCACAGAAGGGCTGCGTTAGGCTCCAAAAAGGGAGCGTAGAGCATAATTTAACGCCACTGCAACTCTAGATACCAGCGGTGCTTACGGACGTGGCCAGCCTCAAAAACGTGCTCGTGCACGATTCCCCCATAGGAAACAATGGGGCTGTTTGAGCTGAAAAAAAACCTAACACCTGCAAAAAAGCCGCGTTCAGCTCCTAACGCAGCCCCATTGTTTCCTATGGGGAAACACTTCCTACGTCTGCACCTAACACTCTAACATGTACCCCGAGTCTAAACACCCCAAACCTTACACTTATTAACCCCTAATCTGCCGCCCCCGCTATCGCTGACCCCTGCATATTATTTTTAACCCCTAATCTGCCGCTCCGTACACCCCCGCCACCTACATTATCCCTATGTACCCCTAATCTGCTGCCCTAACATCGCCGACCCCTATATTATATTTATTAACCCCTAATCTGCCGCCCCCAACGTCGCCTCCACCTAACTACACTTATTAACCCCTAATCTGCCGACCGGACCTGAGCGCTACTATAATAAATGTATTAACCCCTAATCCGCCTCACTCCCGCCTCAATAACCCTATAAGAAATAGTATTAACCCCTAATCTGCCCTCCCTAACATTGCTGACACCTAACTTCAAGTATTAACCCCTAATCTGCCGATCGGAGCTCACCGCTACGCTAATAATTTTTTTAACCCCTAAAGCTAATTCTAACCCTAACACCCCCCTAAGTTAAATATAATTTTATTCTAACGAAATAAATTAACTCTTATTAAATAACTTATTCCTATTTAAAGCTAAATACTTACCTGTAAAATAAACCCTAATATAGCTACAACATAAATTATAATTATATTGTAGCTATTTTAGGATTAATATTTATTTTACAGGCAACTTTGTAATTATTTTAACCAGGTACAATAGCTATTAAATAGTTAATAACTATTTAATAGTTACCTAGTTAAAATAATTACAAAATTACATGTAAAATAAATCCTAACCTAAGTTACAATTAAACCTAACACTACACTATCAATAAATTAATTAAATAAAATACCTCCAATTATCTACAATTAAACCTAACACTACACTATCAATAAATAAATTAAATACAATACCTACAAATAAATACATTTAAATAAACTAACTAAAGTACAAAAAATAAAAAAGAGCTAAGCTACAAAAAATTAAAAAATATTTACAAACATAAGAAAAATCTTACAACAATTTTAAACTAATTACACCTACTCTAAGCCCCCTAATAAAATAACAAAGCCCCCCAAAATAAAAAAATGCCCTACCCTATTCTAAATTTAAAAAGTTCAAAGCTCTTTTACCTTACCAGCCCTTAAAAGGGCCCTTTGCGGGGCATGCCCCAAAGAATTCAGCTCTTTTGCCTGTAAAAAAAACATACACTACCCCCCCCCAACATTAAAACCCACCACCCACATACCCCAAATCTAACCCAAACCCCCCTTAAATAAACCTAACACTAAGCCCCTGAAGATCTTCCTACCTTATCTTCACCTCGCCGGGTATCACCGATCCGTCCTGGCTCCAAAATCTTCATCCAAGCCCAAGCGGGGGCTGGCGATCCATAATCCGGCGGCTGAAGAGGTCCAGAAGAGGCTCCAAAGTCTTCATCCTATCCGGGAAGAAGAGGCGATCCGGACCGGCAACCATCTTGATCCAAGCGGCATCTTCTATCTTCATCCGATGAGGAACGGCTCCATCGTGAAGACCTCCAGCGCGGATCAATCTTCTCCTTCCGACGTCCAACTGAAGAATGAAGGTTCCTTTAAGGGACGTCATCCAAGATGGCGTCCCTCGAATTCCGATTGGCTGATAGGATTCTATCAGCCAATCGGAATAAAGGTAGGAAAATTCTGATTGGCTGATGGAATCAGCCAATCAGAATCAAGTTCAATCCGATTGGCTGATCCAATCAGCCAATCAGATTGAGCTCGCATTCTATTGGCTGTTCCAATCAGCCAATAGAATGCGAGCTCAATCTGATTGGCTGATTGGATCAGCCAATCGGATTGAACTTGATTCTGATTGGCTGATTCCATCAGCCAATCAGAATTTTCCTACCTTAATTCCGATTGGCTGATAGAATCCTATCAGCCAATCGGAATTCGAGGGACGCCATCTTGGATGACGTCATTTAAAGGAACCGTCATTCGGCTAGTAGGCGTTGCTTGAAGAGGTTGGATCCGCGTCGGCTGGGAAGAAGATGGCTCCGCTCCGCTCCGGAAGAAAGAAGATTGAAGATGCGGCTTGATAGAAGACTTCATCCCGATGATGGACTTCCGACTTCATCCCGATGATGGATTTCTTCAGTCGCCGCTTGGATCCAGACTTCAGCCCGAGGATGGACGTCACTCTTCAGCCCCCCCGCTTGGGCTTGGATCAAGACTTCGGACCCTCTTCTGGACCGATCGGTGAACCCGGCGAGGTGAAGACAAGGTAGGAAGATCTTCAGGGGCTTAGTGTTAGGTTTATTTAAGGGGGGTTTGGGTTAGATTAGGGGTATGTGGGTGGTGGGTTGTAATGTTGGGGGGGGTATTGTATGTTTTATTTTACAGGCAAAAGAGCTGAATTCTTTGGGGCATGCCCTGCAAAGGGCCCTTTTAAGGGCTGGTAAGGTAAAAGAGCTTTGAACTTTTGTAATTTAGAATAGGGTAGGGCATTTTTGTATTTTGGGGGTCTTTGTTATTTTATTAGGGGGCTTAGAGTAGGTGTAATTAGTTTAAAATTGTTGTAATTTTTTTCTAATGTTTGTAAATATTTTTTTATTTTTTGTAACTTAGTTCTTTTTTATTTTTTGTACTTTAGTTAATTTATTTAATTGTATTTATTTGTAGGAATTGTATTTAATTAATTTATTGATAGTGTAGTGTTAGGTTTAATTGTAGATAATTGTAGGTATTTTATTTAATTAATTTATTGATAGTGTAGTGTTAGGTTTAATTGTAACTTAGGTTAGGATTTATTTTACAGGTAATTTTATAATTATTTTAACTAGGTAACTATTAAATAGTTATTAACTATTTAATAGCTATTGTACCTGGTTAAAATAATTACAAAGTTACCTTTAAAATAAATATTAATCCTAAAATAGCTACAATATAATTATTATTTATATTGTAGCTATATTAGGGTTTATTTTACAGGTAAGTATTTAGCTTTAAATAGGAATAATTTATTTAATAAGAGTTCATTTATTTCGTTAGATTTAAATTATATTTAACTTAGGGGGGTGTTAGGGTTAGGGTTAGACTTAGCTTTAGGGGTTAATACATTTATTAGAGTAGCGGTGAGCTCCGGTCGGCAGATTAGGGGTTAATAATTGAAGTTAGGTGTCGGCGATGTTAGGGAGTGCAGATTAGGGGTTAATACTATTTATTATAGGGTTATTGAGGCGGGAGTGAGGCGGATTAGGGGTTAATAACTTTATTATAATAGCGGCGCGGTCCGGTCGGCAGATTAGGGGTTAATAAGTGTAGGCAGGTGGAGGGGACGTTGAGGGGGGCAGATTAGGGGTTAATAAATATAATATAGGGGTCGGCAGTGTTAGGGTTAGCAGATTAGGGGTACATAGGGATAACGTAGCTGGCGGCGATGTGCGGTCGGCAGATTAGGGGTTAATAATAATATGCAGGGGTCAGCGATAGCGGGGGCGGCAGATTAGGGGTTAATAAATATAATATAGGGGTCGGCGGTGTTAGGGGCAGCAGATTAGGGGTTCATAGGGATAACGTAGATGGCGGCGGTATACGGAGCGGCAGATTAGGGGTTAAAAAATGTAATCGAGTGGCGGCGATGTGGGGGGGCCTCGGTTTAGGGGTACATAGGTAGTTTATGGGTGTTAGTGTACTTTAGACCACAGTAGTTAAGAGCTTTATAAACCGGCGTTAGCCCAGAAAGCTCTTAACTACTGACTTTTTTCTGCGGCTGGAGTTTTGTCGTTAGAGTTCTAAATCTCACTCCAGCCAAGACTCTTAATACCGGCGTTAGAAAGATCCCATTGAAAAGATAGGATACGCAATTGACGTAAGGGGATCTGCGGTATGGAAAAGTCGCGGCTGGAAAGTGAGCGTTAGACCCTTTAATGACTGACTCTAAATACCAGCGGTAGCCCAAATCCAGCGTTAGGAGCCTCTAACGCTGGTTTTGACGGCTACTGCCCAACTCTAAATCTAGCCGTGAGCTTGTCTCCATCCTTGTGATCAGAAAGCTGGAATATAAGCTCATCTCCATTCTTGTGATCAGAGAGCTGGAAACTGAGCTTGTCTCCATCCTTGTGATCAGAGAGCTGGAATCTGAGCTTGTCTCCATCTTTGTGATCAGAGAGCTGGAATCTGAGCTTGTCCCCATCCTTGTGATCAGAGAGCTGGACACTGAGCTTGTCTCCATCCTTGTGATCAGAAAGCTGGAATCTGAGCTTGACTCCATCCTCATGATCAGAAAGCTGGAATATAAGCTCATCTCCATTCTTGTGATCAGAGAACTGGAAACTGAGCTTGTCTCCATCCTTGTGATCAGAGAGCTGGAATCTGAGCTTGTCTCCATCTTTGTGATCAGAGAGCTGGAATCTGAGCTTGTCCCCATCCTTGTGATCAGAGAGCTGGACACTGAGCTTGTCTCCATCCTTGTGATCAGAAAGCTGGAAACTGAGCTTGTCTCCATCCTTGTGATCAGTGAGCTGGAGTCTGAGCTTGACTTCATCCTTGTGATCAGAATGCTGGAATCTGAGCTTGACTCAATCCTTGTGATCAAAGAGAAAAGATGACTCACTCTCAGCTACACCTGAGTTTTATACTATAGATGTTTTAATCACACTAGGTATTTGGATTGCCAGAGTTTGCAGAAGGTAACTTGTGGTCATCATAAGACAGATAGTAGGTTAATATTGCAGTGATACAAAACTTCTGATTAACTGTGTGTTGCATTAGTATTTGTAAAACATTTGTATATTTCAATACTATATGATTAATATATTATATTTTAATACTAAATATTTTACTTTTCTTGAACCTAGTAAATATTGTAAGAGCTGGCTCCTGAAAGACTGGACTACCTACCCATCATCTGTCTGTCTGTTTGTCCTGTCGGTCTGTCTGTCTGTCCTGTTGGTCTATCTGTCTGTCCTGTCGGTCTGTTTGTCTGTCCTGTCGGTCTGTTTCTATGTATGTCTGTCTATATGTATCTGTCTGTCTGTTTTTCTAAATATCACCTTTGTGATAGATAGATAGATAGATGATAGATAGATACAGACAGATATAGAAAGATAGATAAATAGACAGACACACAGACAGACAGAAAGATAGACAGACATCAGAACCTCGCAAAGTGAAGTTGTAAGTAGCACAGCGAAGGCAGCATATTTTTAAACATATATGTATGTGACTATATACATTCATATTTATGTGTATATACACATATAAACACGTAAATATATATGTATATAATGAGTACACCCCTTTAGAAAAGTAAGATTTTAATCAATATCTCAATGAACACAAGAACAATTTCTAGAATTTTGACAAAACTGAGTTTTATAGAACATTTGTTTAGCTCATTACATGAAAGTAAGGTTAATAATATAACTTAGATTAATAAATCTTTAGGTTTACTCAAAGTAGGTGATGCACAAATGAATACACCCCACAACAAAAACTACTACATCTAGCATTTTGTATGACCTCCATCATTTGTAAGGACAGCACTAATTCTTTTAGAAATGAAATGAACAAGTTGGCGACATATTGCAACATCTATCTTTTTCCATTCTTTAAGAACGACCTCTATAAGAGCCTGGATGCTGGATGGAGAGTGATGCTCAACTTGTCTCTTCAGAATTCCCCATAGGTGTTCGATATGAGTTCAGATCAGGAGACATACTTGGCCACTGCATCACTTTCTCCCTGTTCTTCTTCAGAAATGCAACAGTGACCTTAGATATTTTATTTTGATCATTCTCATGTTAGAAAACTGCACAACGACCATGGTCATGGAGTGATGGTAGCATCTTCTCTTTCAATATAGAGCAGTACATCTGTGAATTCATGATACCATCACTGAAATGCAGCTCCCCGATACCAGCAGCACTCATGCAGCCCCACAGAAGGACACTGCCACTACCATGTTTCACTGTAGGCACCATGCATTTTTCATTGTACTCCTCACCTTTGCAATGCCATACAGTTTTGAAGCCATCAGTTCCGAAAACATTTATCTTGGTCTTATCACTCAAGAGTACAGAGTCCCCGTAGTCTTCTTCTTTTCCTGCATGTGTCCTGGCAAATTCTAGACAGGCTTTTTTTGTGCATGGGCTTTAGGAGAGGCTTCCTTCATGGACAACACCCATGCATGCCATTCCTCTGCAGTGTATGTCGTATTGTGTCACGGGAAACAATCACCCCAGTTTGGCTTTCAACGTCTTCAGCTAACTGCTTTGAACTTGCCTGGTGATTTTCTTCAACCCTTCGCGTCAGAAGAAGCTCCTTTCGAGGTGTTAACTTCTGTGGACAGCCTGTAAGTCTTTGTGAGATAGTTGCAGTTCCATCTTTGTTAAATTTTTGTCTCACTTTTGCTACAGTATTCTGACTGATAAGTAAAGCTTTGCTGATCTTCTTGTAGCCTTCACCTTTTTTGTGTAAAGAAATAATTTTCTTTCTCAGGCCTTGTGACATTTCTCTTCCATGTGGTGCCACTGCTGACACCATGACATGGGAAGGGGTTGTCTTTGGTAAGTAATGCCCTTTTATAACCAACTGTCTGCTGGACACCTGTTTAATGAATAATTAGACTCACCTGTAGTTGAATTCTTGTTAATTAGGAATTTGTTGTCAGACATTTAGCTTTGCTCCTATGACTTTCATTGGGGTGTATTCATTTTGCAACATGGTCTTGAATGAATTTGTTAGAAAAATAATTTGTTTTGAGTGCAAATTAACAAATCTTGGTTGCGATCAAAGGCCCACATTTGTGGGAGTATTTTGTAGCATAGTGTCCCATAGAATATGTTGTTTCTGAAAGGTAAGTAAAGGTTTTCTGACAAATATGTGGGGTGTACTCATTTATGCTGAGCACTGTATATATTTACTGGGAACAGACAGTTCCCATAGACCGCAATGCAAAGGCACTTTTTAGTGCCGTTTTTTTTTTTTTCTAACACCCAACTCCCACCAACTTAAGACCCCTAAAACTGCCAAATGCAGTTGTTTTTTATTTAAAATAAAATGCTAACACTTTTTTAAATAAAAAAACTATTATTCTCTCTATTTTGAGAGACACTTTTAGAAAATAAACTAGAGATTGGATCTTAATTTTCTTAGCTCTAATTTCTACCGCAAGATCCTTATTTTCTCCCCTTCTTCCAAAATCTCCACCTCACATTTTTATATAGCTGTTGATAACTCCATCATTATCCCTACCCTGCATGCCTGATGTCTTGGGGTCACACTGGACTCAGATCTTTCTTTCACTCATCACATTCATTCTTTGGCCAAATCCTGCCGCTTCCACCTTAAAAACATCTGTAAAATTAGACATTTCCTTAAACAAGACACAACCAAGATTTTAATCCACTCTCTCATACATTCCCACTTGACTATTGCAACTCCATCCTCTCTTGTCTCCCTAGCTTCTTTAGAACCCATAATTATTGCCTCTTTAAGGTTCATCTTCCTTACACATCACTCTTCACCTGCTGCACCTCTCTGCCAATCCCTTCACTGGCTTCCCCTTGCCTCCAGAATTAAACACAAAATTCTGACTCTGACTTACAAAGTCCTCAACTACACTGCTCCCCCCCCATGTCTCAGATTTTGTCTCCAGATACTCTTCCTCCCGTCCCCTTCGCTCTGCTCATGACCTCCTACTCCCCTCCTCTCTTTTTACCTCCTCACATTCCCATTTACAGGACTTCTCCAGACTGGCTCCCATCTTGTGGAACTCTCTGCCTCGCTCCACAAGACTCTCCCCTAGTTTTGGAAGTTTCAAGAGCTCCCTAAAAACTCTACTGTTCAGGGATGCATACAACCTACACTAACCTTTCCTAACCCCAGTTCCTCTTTTCCTTTGCTATCCCCTTGAACCCCATGGCATGTTTCTAGATCACCTTCATAAGAGCTGACTACAAAAGTGCAACTCTTGGCAGGGCCCACTACCCACTTGATCCCTATAAATGTTACCTTGTATATCGCCTATGTTTATAGCTCTGCAGAATCTGTTGGCGCTCTACATATAACTGCTAATAGTGATGTCGTGAACCTAAAATTTTGGGTTCATGAACCGCGAACGCGAACGTCCGCAAAAGTTTGCGAACGGGCGAACCGGGCGAACCGCCATAGACTTCAATAGGCAGGCACATTTTTAAACCCACAGGGACTCTTTCTGGCCACAATAGTGATGGAAAAGTTGTTTCAAGGGGACTAACACCTGGACTGTGGCATGCCGGAGGGGGATCCATGGCAAAACTCCCATGGAAAATTTCATAGTTGATGCAGAGTCTGGTTTTAATCCATAAAGGGCATAAATCACCTAACATTCCTAAATTGTTTGGAATAACGTGCTTTAAAACATCAGGTATGATGTTGTATCTTAATTTTAGCTTAAGTGTAGTGTAGTAGACAACCCAAAGTATTGATCTAGGCCTATTTTGGTATATTTCATGCCACCATTTCACCGCCAAATGCGATCAAATAAAAAAAAATTGTTCACTTTTTCACAAACTTTAGGTTTCTCACAGAAATTATTTACAAACAACTTATGCAATTATGGCATAAATGGTTGTAAATGCTTCTCTGGGATCCCCTTTGTTCAGAAATAGCAGACTTATATGGCTTTGGCGTTGCTTTTTGGTAATTAGAAGGCTGCTAAATGCCACTGCGCACCACACGTGTTTTATGCCCAGCAGTGAAGGGGTTAATTAGGGAGCATGTAGGCAGCTTGTAGAGTTAATTTTAGCTTAAGTGTAGTGTAGTAGACAACCCAAAGTATTGATCTAGGCCCATTTTTGTATATTTCATGCCACCATTTCACCGCCAAATGCGATCAAATTTAAAAAAAACTTAAATTTTTTCGCAATTTTAGGTTTCTCACTGAAATTATTTACAAACAGCTTGTGCAATTATGGCACAAATGGTTGTAAATGCTTCTCTGGGATCCCCTTTGTTCAGAAATAGCAGACATATATGACTTTGGCATTGCTTTCAGGTAATTAGAAGGCCGCTAAATGCTGCTGCGCATCACACGTCATGCAGATAAGGTGGTTTTGCGTACTAAGCCTGGTTTTCTTCCTAAAGTTGTTTCTAACAAAAATATTAACCAGGAGATAGTTGTACCTTGTTTGTGTCTGAATCCAGTTTCAAAGAAGGAACGTTTGTTACAAAATTTGGACGTTGTCCGTGCTCTAAAGTTCTATTTAGAGGCTACTAAAGATTTCAGACAAACATCTTCCTTGTTTGTTGTTTGTTCTGGTAAAAGGAGAGGTCAAAAAGCGACTTCTACCTCTCTTTCCTTTTGGCTTAAAAGCATCATCCGATTGGCTTATGAGACTGCCGGACGGCAGCCTCCTGAAAGAATCACAGCTCACTCCACTAGGGCTGTGGCTTCCACATGGGCCTTCAAGAACGAGGCTTCTGTTGACCAGATATGTAAGGCAGCAACTTGGTCTTCACTGCACACTTTTGCCAAATTTTACAAATTTGATACTTTTGCTTCTTCGGAGGCTATTTTTGGGAGAAAGGTTTTGCAAGCTGTGGTTCCTTCCGTTTAGGTGACCTGATTTGCTCCCTCCCTTCATCCGTGTCCTAAAGCTTTGGTATTGGTTCCCACAAGTAAGGATGACGCCGTGGACCGGACACACCAATGTTGGAGAAAACAGAATTTATGCTTACCTGATAAATTACTTTCTCCAACGGTGTGTCCGGTCCACGGCCCGCCCTGGTTTTTTAATCAGGTCTGATGAATTATTTTCTCTAACTACAGTCACCACGGTATCATATGGTTTCTCCTATATATATTTCCTCCTGTCCGTCGGTCGAATGACTGGGGTGGGCGGAGCCTAGGAGGGATCATGTGACCAGCTTTGCTGGGACTCTTTGCCATTTCCTGTTGGGGAAGATATTATGGCTAGCAGTGAAGGGGTTAATTAAGTAGTTTGTAGGGAGCTTGCAGGGTTAATTTTAGCTTTAGTGTAGAGATCAGCCTCCCACCTGACACATCAGACCCCCTGATCCCTCCCGAACAGCTCCCTTCCCTCCCCCACTTCACAATTTTCCCCGCTATCTTAAGTACTGCCAGAAAGTCTGCCAGTACTAAAATAAAAGGTTTTTAAATTTTTTATTTTTTTTTAGCATATTTACATATGCTGTGGTGTAGCATCCCCCCTTAGCCCCCAACCTCCCTGATCCCCCCCAAAACAGCTCTCTAACCCTCCCCATCTGCCTTATTGGCGGCTATCTTGGGTACTGGCAGCTGTCTGCTATTATTTCACAGTCAAAAAAGTGTTGTTATTTTTTAAATTTACACTACTGTTACACCAGATATGAGTGGTGGCACTGGGCAAGTGGGCACAGTATATGCTGTGAGCCTGGTACAAATGCTGGCAGGCAGGCAACTGCAATTAGATTACACAAGCAGACTGATGTTTCACAGTCAAAAAAGTTTTTTTTTTTTTAAATTTACACCACTGTTACACCAGATATGAGTGGTGGCACTGGGCAAGTGGGCACAGTATACGCTGTGAGCCTGACACACATGCTGGCAGGCAGGCAACTGCTATTAGATTACACAGGAAGAAAACAAAAATGCAGCCCTAAAAAGGGCTTTTTGGGTGCTGTCCTTACAGCAGAGATCAGATGAGTCCTTCAGGACTGTAGTGGACACTGAATACACTAGCCTAGCTATAGATTTCCCTATTAAATCAGCAGCAGCTACACTGTCCCGCCTCTCACTAAGAATGCAGCTTCCAAATGAATCTAAAATGGATGCTGTCCAGGAGGTAGGAGGGTCTGGGAGGGAGGGTCTGCTGCTGATTGGCTGGAATGTGCCTGCTGACTGTGAGGTACAGGGGCCTAGTTATCAAGCCGTCAACCTCAAATACGCTGGAATTCCGCAGCGTATTTGTGGCGAGGCTGATTCGCCTTAGTTATCAAAGGCTCGAGACCGGCAAAAGTAGAATTTTGTGACGTAAACTTCGATCCGCCGGACTCAGTCCGACACAGATCGATTCTTACGTCACTCCAGATGTTCCGCACACAAGTGCGGCACAATCTCACTACTTTTGCTAGTTATCAAAAAACTAGCAGGTATGCTCGGCACTTTTACGGCCCAGCGTACCTGGTTTTCAAACCGCTACCCCTGGAGGCGGCGGATCCCATAGGAATCAATGGGAGTCTGACCATAGCGAAAGTACAAGTTCGCTGCTGCCAGACATCCCATTGATTCCTATGGGAGCTGTCTACACCTAACACCCTAACATGTACCCCAAGTCTAAACACCACTAATCTGTCCCCCCTACACCGCCGCAACTAAATAAAGTTATTACCCCCTAAACCGCCGCTCCCGGAGCCCACCGCAACATTAATAAATGTATTAACCCCTAAACCGCCGCTCCCTGAACCCGCCGCAACCTATATTAAATGTATTAAGAGGAGGGGATAGTGATGCTCTCCTTTCAAAGAGAGAAATTTTCTGGATACACAGGTTAAACACCAGGGTTCCAAATGGGTTCAATTCTGAATTTGATTTAATAAATTACTGGTGTTGACCTGAGTATCCAGAAAATATGCTGTGTATTTTATCTGCTTATTATATGAATATATGATAAGTAATTTAAATAGGTCTAACCTTCCCTCAGTCATTTAATATTTAATATCTAGTAGTTTAAGATATCTCCAGCTTGGTTTTAACTCTTTATGCATATGGTAGTGTATGGGTTATAATGGATAGCAAATTACTAGGGAGATAAATATATAGTTGGTATTTCCAGCCAACACCCTGTGAGTTAGGTGAGTTTTACACTAAGATATGACATTAAGTCATACGTTTTGTATATATACCCACATTCACATGTTAGATAACCAAGCTGTTAATATGGGAGATGAGCACTAGGACCAGGAAGTGTCAAGCTTTTAGTTAAACTTTAAGTGATTTGGTATCTAAGTAGAGCAGGCAAGATACAGGAGTGATCACATGATTTGGAAAGTGGAGGTGTGTCTGTCACATGGTACATTTTTTAACCAATGATTTAATGTTACAAGGTTTAAATATAAGTTTGTTAGAGATACCCTTCAGCTACGATTACGGCAATAGCCGAAACGCGTCAGCGTTAGGGTACATGTAGTACCGCCATCCACTTTGTTGCCTGAAGGGTTTGAAGTTGTTAACCCATCTATTTCCATGTAATTTTATTGCCCAATAAAGGATTGCATAATTGTTCATGCTGGTGCCTGCTGCTTCATTATTTGGTTGGTTATTGCTGTGGACATGAGCAAGGCACAGATGAACTTCCTTTGACATCCAGCGGTACATCGTGTCTCCCGAGAAGAACGGCATCTGGGGACGCAAGCGGAGTATTCCCCCAGTTCACCCGCACTCCTCCCCTCCCCCTGGACATACGTCACACGCTAACTTAGCCAGAACCCGGAAGAAGGTTACACACATACGCGCTACAGAGCCACAGGGATAACCGCTACGGAGACCAGTCAAGAGTGGCCCGTTAAGCAGACGAGTGTGGATATATATCCCCAGGACTGGCAGAATGCATTATTTGGAGGAAGTAAGTGCAATGACCCCACTATATGTGTGATTTTTGTTCTGGCATACGGAAGTATTATTGAGATGAAGGCAATGTTGTTATATACATGTGTGTATTACTGACACAGCAGGTGCTACGAATGTCGTTTGGTATATTAGAATCCTATCAGCCAATCGGAATTGAGGGGACGCCATCTTGGATGACGTCCCTTAAAGGAGCCTTCATTCGTCGTAGTCCGTCGGTGAAGAAGGAGGTTCCGCGTCGTCGGGAGGAAGATTCAAGACCCGGCTTGGAAGATGACATCGCCCGGATAGAAGACCTCTTCAGCGCCTCTTGGAAGATGACATCGCCCGGATCGAAGACTTCTTCAGCGCCGCCTGGATGATGACTTCATCGGATGGAAGATTTCTTCAGCGCCACTTGGAGGATTAACTTCTTCCGCTCCGGATGTCCACTTCGGTTCCATCGCTGCTCGGCTGAGTGAAGACGACTCAAGGTAGCATGATCTTCAGGGGATTAGTGTTAGGTTTTTGTAAGGGGGGTTTGGGTTAGATTAGGGGTATGTGGGTGGTGGGTTTTAATGTTGGGGGGGGTTGTATTTTTCTTTTACAGGCAAAAGAGCTGTTTTCTTTGGGGCATGCCCCCACAAAAGGCCCTTTTAAGGGCTGGTAAGGTAAAAGAGCTTTGAAATTTTTTAATGTAGAATAGGGTAGGGCATTTTTTTATTTTGGGGGGGTTTGTTATTTTATTAGGGGGCTTAGATTAGGTGTAAGTAGCTTAAAATTGTTGTAATATGTTTTTAAATGTTTGTAACTTATTTTTTTATTTTTTGTAACTTAGTTTTTTTTATTTTTTGTACTTTAGTTAGTTTATGTTATTCTATTTAATTGTAGTTATTTGTAGGTAGTTTATTTAATTAATTTAATGATAGTGTAGTGTTAGGTTTAATTGTAACTTAGGTTAGGATTTATTTTACAGGTAATTTTGTATTTCTTTTAGCTAGGTAGTTATTAAATAGTTAATAACTATTTAATAACTATTCTAACTAGCTAAAATAAATACAAAGTTACCTGTAAAATAAATATAAATCCTAAAATAGCTACAATGTAATTATGAATTACATTGTAGCTATCTTAGGGTTTATTTTACAGGTAAGTATTTAGTTTTAAATAGGAATAATTTATTAAAGTATAGTGTAGTGTTAGGTGTAATTGTAACTTAGGTTAGGATTTATTTTACAGGTAAATTTCTCTTTATTTTAGCTAGGTAAGCTATTAAATAGTTAATAACTATTTAATAGCTATTGTACCTAGTTAAAATAAATTGAACGGTACCTGTAAAATAAAAATAAATCCTAAGATAGCTACAATATAATTATTATTTATATTGTAGCTATATTAGGGTTTATTTTATAGGTAAGTATTTAGTTTAAATAGGATTAACTTAGTTAATAATATAAATATTATTTAGATGTATTTAATTAATATTTAAGTTAGGGGGGTGTTAGGGTTAGTGTTAGACTTAGGTTTAGGGGTTAATAAATTTATTACAGTGGCGGCGGTGTAGTGGGGGGCAGGATAGGGGTTAATAAATTTAAGATAGGTTGCGGCGGGTTCAGGGAGCGGCGGTTTAGGGGTTAAACTATTTTTTTATTTGCGGCGAGGTGCGGGATCAGCAGGATAGGGGTTAATAACTTTATTACAGAGGGCGACGGTGTAGGGGGGCAGGATAGGGGTTACTAGGTTTAATGTAGGTGGCAGCGGTGTCCGGGAGCGGCGGTTTAGGGGTTAATACATTTTTAATAGTTGCGGCAGGGTCTAGGAGCGGCGGTTTAGGGGTTAGTAACTTTATTTAGTTGCGGGGGGCTCCGGGGGCGCCGGTATAGGGGGTAGAACAGTGCAGTTTAGTGTGAGTGCTTAGTGACAGGCTAGCAAGAAAGCTGTCAAACAGCCGAAGAGCAGCGAGATTGGATGAGTGATAACTCTCACAGTCCGCTGCTCATCGCCCCGCGGCTTTTTGACAGCTTTTTTTGATAACTTAGGCGTATTTTTTCAGGTCCGCGGCGGCGAAGGTAGGCGAGCTTAGGCGGGCGTATTGGACCGGCGAAGTCAGAAAAGTTGACGGCTTGATAACTACCCCCCACAGGGTCAAAGTATTACTCAATAATGACAAATAGGGGCGAATCGAACATCGCATATGTTCGCCGTCCGCGGCGAACGCGAACATGCTATGTTCGCCGGGAACTATTCGCCGGCGAACTATTCGCGACATCACTAACTGCTAATAATAATAATAAAGAGAAGGCATGTGTCACAAATACATCATGATTTAGCTGCAAAGGGGTTAATTCTTATTAGCCTGTGAGCTAAAAAACATTTATTTTTTCAGGAAAAGCTGTGTCCTGTGTTTATGCTTGTTTTTTTGTGATAAATACCAGATCCCATTATAAACTGTTCCACTTGAATAACTGTTATTGTATAGTCATTTAGGAAGCAAGCCCATAAAAGTGGTTGGTTCCAAAGACAATAAGCAGTGCCCTCTCCCCATATCCTGATGAGGTTAATAAAAGTGTTGGTACAATGTAAGATGTGTGTTTAAAACAGGTTATGACTTTAAATGAAGGTACATATGACAACCCTGTTATATTTGATATCAAACTGATTTGCACAATGTAACTAAGATTGCCTGCCTGCTTATATGAAAATAGATTTACCTAGCAGAAATTATGATGTGTTCTATAAGTTCAGGCAAAGACTTAGAGTTTATTGGAGGTCGTAAAAGGTAAGGGGTTTCCTAGCCCCTGCGAAAAGGGTTGAGAAGCAACCTGATCTCCTAAAAGTTGAATAAAGTTTGATGTTTCAACATGTAAAATTGTTCATTCTACATGGAAGGCTGCTACAGCGTGAGTGACCATCTTCTCTTGCCCATCTCCCTGGGGCAGACTTATAAGCTAGGAAAGTATTAGGTCTGCTATTTTCTTCATTTTATTTTAACCTGTTTGCTCTGTCTAATTTTATTTGTAACAACTTTTTATTAATAATGCATTGTGCATAATATTTTTGGCATAATAAATAATTCCTTTATTAAGCTTTGGCCTTTGTCTAATAATTGAACCACGTTACTGAAAGGACTGGGGTATTAGAACTGTATATTTTAGGTTATTTTCTGCTAAATTGTATTCTGAGAGTTAATGTGTAAGTCTAGGTTTTCCTTAGGATTTTCCCTTTAATAAATCATAGGTGGTGGCAGCTTAGGTATTATAGTTAGTTTAGTGTGGGTGGCATTAAAGGGGAGTTTTGGGCATTTCTTTTAAGTCTAGTATAGACTAGAGAGTGTTGTTAACCCTTGCACCCACTGAACTAAATCACAAGCTTGCCTGGTGTGGATAGATTGTGATATATTAGTGACAGTAGAAGGGGTCTGATAACCCTTTCTGTGCCAAATAAGTGACTGGCGCAGGGTTGGTTAACCTTGGTTTGTCACAGCATGTATTAGCTCATTGTCATTTTTAGTTGTTATTAGAGTTTTGTTATTCATTTTAATTTTTCTGTTTTCATCATTTTATTTGTTTTCTCCTCTTTTTCTTTTAAAGAGATGGGACCCTATAACAATTTTCTTTCTTACTTTTTAATTAATGTATCTGTTACCACACACATTTTATATTCTCATTTCTGATTAGAATAGGTTATAGTTTGGATTTACTGAGCACACCTCTTTTTTTTCACATATCATAGTCTTCTGTGTCTCTCTTATATATATGGCATATGGTGGGGTGACATTGACTCCTTATAATTTGTACAGTCACTCAATAATGAAGTCAATGGCCTGGAATATACACTTAACCATAGCAAGGAAAAAATCATGTTTCTAGACACTAGTGTATACAAACAAAATGATATTCTATGCTTTGCTTTCTATTCCAAAGAAACAGATAGGAATACATTATTAAAATATGACAGTTTTCATCACCCGGCCCTTAAGAGGTCTCTTCCCCGGAGTCAATTGTTGAGAGTTGACAAGATAGTAGGGGACCCCCACTTAAGGAGTCTAGATTACTTGAAATGAATAAGAAATTTTTGGATAGGGGTTACCCTAAGGCACTGGTTCATAAAGAGGTAAATAAGATAAGTACAAATGGGTTTATGAATATTACACCTAAAAGGGATAAGAAAGATACACCTAGATTACGAGTTTTGCATTAGGGTTAAAAAGCATTGTTGAGAGGTCCCAACGCTGCTTTTAACGCCCGCTGGTATTACGAGTCTTGAAGGTACAGGTGTACCGCTCATTTTTGGCCAGACTCGGAAATACCGCAAATCCACTTACGTCAATTGTGAATCCTATATTTTCAATGGGACTTGCATAGCGCCGGTATTACGAGTCTGACCAAAAGTGAGCGGTAGACCCTCTCCTGTCAAGCCTGGTACCGCATTTTAAAGTCAGTAGTTAAGAGTTTTACACTACAACGCCGTAACATAAAACTCTTAACTAAAGTGCTAAAAAGTACACTAACACCCATAAACTACCTATTAACCCCTAAACCGAGGCCCCCCACATTGCAAACACTAAAATAACATTTTTAACCCCTAATCTGCCAAACCAGACATCACCGCCACTATAATAAACATATTAACCCCTAAACCGCCGCACTCCCGCATCGCAAACACTATTTAAATATTATTAACCCCTAATCTGCCGGCCCTAACATCGCCGACACCTACCTACATTTATTAACCCCTAATCTGATGCCCCCAACGTCGCCGCCACTATATTAAATGTATTAACCCCTAAATCTAAGTCTAACTCTAACCCGAACCCCCCCTAACTTAAATATAATTACATTAAATCTAAAGAAAATTACTACAATTACCTAAATTATTCCTATTTAAAACTAAATACTTACCTATAAAATAAAGCCTAAGATAGCTACAATATAACTAATAGTTACATTGTAACTAGCTTAGGGTTTAGGTTTTTAAGGGGGGAATGGGTGGGTTTTAGAGTAGGGTTGGTTGTGTGGGTAGTGGGTTTTAATGTTGGGGGGGTATTTGTACTTTTTTTTTACAGGTAAAAGAGCTGATTACTTTGGGGCAATGCCCCGCAAAAGGCCCTTTTAAGGGCTATTTGTAATTTAGTGTAGGGTAGGGCTTTTTTTATTTTGAGGGGCTTTTTTATTTTGTTAGGTGGTTTAGAGTAAATGTAATTAGTTTAAAATCTAGTAATTATTTTATTATTTTCTATAATTTAGTCGGGTTTTTTTTTTGTACTTTAGATAATGTTTTTAAATTGTAATTATTTGTATTTAGTTTAGGTAATTAATTTAATTATAGTGTAGTGTTAGGTGCAATTGTAACTAAGGTTAGGTTTTATTTTACAGGTAAATGTGTCTTTATTTTAACTAGGTAGTTATTAAATAGTTAATAACTATTTAATAACTATTGTACCTAGTTAAAATAAATACAAAGTTGCCTTAAAATAAAAATAAATCATAAGCTACCTACAATGTAACTATTAGTTATATTGTAGCTATCTTAGGGTTTATTTTATAGGTAAGTATTTAGTTTTAAATAGGAATAATTTAGGTAATTGTAGTAATTTTATTTAGATTTATTAAAATTATATTTCAGTTGGGGGGGTTAGGGTTAGACTTAGGTTTAGGGGTTAATATGTTTATTATAGTGGCGGTGATGTTGTGGGGGCCGATTAGGGGTTAATAAATATAATGTAGGGTTCGACGATGTTGCGGGCAGCAGATTAGGGGTTCATAACTATAATGTAGGTGGCGGAGGTGTCCGGAGCGGCAGATTAGGGGTTAATAGTATAATGCAGGTGTCGACGATGTCAGGGGCGGCAGATTAGGGGTTAATAAGTGTAAGATTAGGGGTGTTTAGACTCGGGTTTCTTGTTAGGGTGTTAGGTGTAGACATAAAAAGTGTTTCCCCATAGGAATCAATGGGGCTGCGTTAGGAGCTGAACGCTGCTTTTTTGCAGGTGTTAGGTTTTTTTTCAGCCGGCTCTCCCCCATTGATTCCTATGGGGAAATCGTGCACAAGCACGTTACATCAGCTTACCGCTGACTTAAGCAGCGCTGGTATTGAGGTGAGATGTGGAGCAAAATTTTGCTCTTCGCTCACTTTTTTGCGGTTAATGCCGGGTTTCTAAAAACCCGTAATACCAGCGCTGTCTGTAAGTGAGCGGTGAGCATAAACTGCTCGTTAGCACCGCACCCCTGTTAACGCAAAACTTGTAATCTAGGGGATAGATTGGTGTTCATATCCCAATATAACCTGATTAGTGATAGAATATCACGTATCATTAAAAAACATTGGAATATTTTAAAACAATGTAATTTGGACACCCCGGCCTTTAGGGAGATACCTATGATGGCATATAAAAGGGTTAAGAACCTCAGACATGTTGGTTAGGAGTGACTTAGGCCCTAGATGCACTGATACCACTAGATACATCACCAAAAAAAGTTTGGGCACTTTCCCCTGTTTGGGGTGTACAAACTGTTATTCTGTTATTAAAGGTAATTTTTTTGTGCATCCCCGTAGTGGACAAAAAATTAATATTCTATCATACTACACTTGTGAGTCTATTCATGTTGTTTATTTGACCAAATGCCCGTGTGATAACATTTACATAGATGAAACGACCCGTAAAATAAGAGAACGTCTTAACCAGCATAGATATAATATAAGGAAGGGGGATTTACAGGCTCCAGTTGATGTCATTTTCTTAAAACAAGGGCATCAAATCAGCCAACTATGTTGGCAAATAATTGACCATGTTGGCCCTTTAAGAGCAGGAGGAGACAGATAAAGATACCTTAAACAAAGGGGGACATTTTGGATACATAGATTGGATTCTATGTATCCGAAAGGCCTCAATAGAGACTTTGACTTATCTGTGTTCCTGTAGGTCTCATATCTATCCCCTGTCATAAAATACCCTCTATCAAGCTATAAGATGTACCTTCTATGTGGATTTGGCACATACATGATTATATATTAGAGAAAGGATAATTATTCTGCCAAGTTTATTATGATATTCTATACCCACATTATATGAACAGTATATAACAGTTAAAGTTTTTGCTGCCTTTATTTCTTCCCCGATTGTTGTACATATGTTTTTAAAGAAATGTAATAATGAAATGAAAAAAAAATATACAGTATATCTCTTTTTTGTATTATTCTTATCCACTAGAGGGAGTTTTTTAGTGTTTGTATAGAGCACATTTTGGTATGTTTAGAGTTAATATTTTATGTGTGTGCTCATTGGCTGAAACAGCCTTTAAAGGTAACGCAGGTGTACACAGAAACCATGCATAATTAAGGGAGTGTGAGCCAGAAACGTTGCTCTTGTTTTTTGCTTGTCTGTATGCTTAATTAAAAGGTTTCCTGCATATACAGTGCTGTGGACGTGAACTTTGTGCTATACATACTTGGGACCTGGCCGTGGCCCCCAGTCCAGCGTGCACTACCCAGGAGGGTTTTATCAGGTCTGAGCTATGTTTGTTTTTGTTATACATATGGGATTTTATATTTAGTCAAACTATAGTAGTTATGTTTTAGTCCATTTACTTGAACTTTATATATAAGAGATTTAAAACCCCCAGTAACTACTAGATTTTTATGCCACTTAATGTATTTGTCAGTACCACCTGTATTGGGTGTTTATGCCCTGAATGAGCCTCCCTTTCAGTATAATTATTCCTGAACCTGCTATGCTCCTATGTAAGATGATGAGCCTTGTTCTGGTGCTGCACTTTTTGTAACAAATGCTTCTGCCCCAGCTTTATTAAATCCCCTAATATACATGAAGGTTTGTATCCTCTTTCTCCCATCTCCCCTCTAAGCTATAAGTATTAGGGTCATGGTATCTTTTCTTGTTTAGACTGTAATTAGTAGGGTCCTTTGTACAGTTTCCAGTTTATTTATGGTTGTCTGGAGATACAGTCACTAGAACTTACACAATACACAAGATGAGACCTCACTAGTGATCTATAAAGTGACATAAGAATATTTACTTTCTGCTGCTCATTTTCATTCAAGCAGAATCCTACTGGCTTTACCTGCTGTGCTGCTGCATTGTTTACCAACCTTCATGTCATCTGAAATAATAATTCCCAAGTCCCCTTTCTCTCAGTAAAGTGTATGATTAGCTTTTCAGCTTTTGCCTCCAAAATGTATCATTTTACTCTTTGTGATGTGAAATTTTAGATCCAATACATTTCCAAGATTCTACATTATTTTTACAAATTTTTATTTTTACTATCACTACTTATTGGATCTACTTGTTGGAACTGCTATGATAAACTGAAAAATACCCTATTATAAATGATATTGACCACCAAAAGTCACTGATAAGAGGAATAAAAGCTCACACAAGATTAGCAAAATGTTAGGACAGTTGCACATATATTCCTATCTCACCCAGCACTGATAGGACGCACTGCTATAGCGGTTTATGCTCATTTAAACATCTCATTGCATTACGGCAGTTAAAAGTGCCAGGTGGTCATAAGATATAGCCTCATGCTTTGATTTCCTTTCCACCATCTCTATGGTTTCAATCACGTATCCTGTGTCCCTGAGAGCTTTTCTTATAAACTCTTCATCCAGATTCAGAAGGTGGAAGCGGTGTTCCCCTATTGTGACAAATGAAGCATTTAACACAACTAATAATATCAGATGACCACCTGGTTTTAGCCACATGGAGATCTTCTTCAGACTCCTGAAAAAATCATCTCGGTCTTTGCAGATAGATTCCAGCAACCAACCAAGAAATATACAGTCCACTTTTGGAAGAGTTACTGGGTCAGTTAGGTTTTCTTTGGTTAAATCACATTTCAGAATTCGTTTAATTGACGTTTTAAGTATTTCTTGTCTTGTCTTCCACTCCTCACTAAAAGATATAAATACATACAGCTCATTAAATTAAATCAGTTGTGAGGTTTGCATGTTTGCCCTTTGCACGTTTATGCATATAGACATAAATCACTGAAAACTTACTGAAACTTACCCCCCAGAGGGCTGAAATGGTTCCTACAGGATATGTTTGCACCATGCTGTTAATTCAGCCAACCAGCTGCCATCTCGACAAGCCCATAGGCTAGACAGAATGTACCTGCTGTTAGGCTAGACAGATAATGTACCTGCTGTTAGGCTAGACAGATAATGTACCTGCTGTTAGGCTAGACAGAGAATGTACCTGCTGTTAGGCTAGACATATAATGTACCTGCTGTTAGGCTAGACAGATAATGTACCTGCTGTTAGGCTAGGCAGATAATGTACCTGCTGTTAGGCTAGACAGATAATGTACCTGCTGTTAGGCTAGACAGATAATGTACCTGCTGTTAGGCTAGACAGAATGTACCTGCTGTTAGGCTAGACAGAATGTACCTGCTGTTAGGCTAGACAGATAATGTACCTGCTGTTAGGCTAGACAGAGAATGTACCTGCTGTTAGGCTAGACAGAGAATGTACCTGCTGTTAGCCTAGACAGAGAATGTACCTGCTCTTAGGCTAGACAGATAATATACCTGCTGTTAGGCTAGACAGATAATGTACCTGCTGTTAGGCTGGACAGAATGTACCTGCTGTTAGGCTAGACAGATAATGTACCTGCTGTTAGGCTAGACAGATAATGTACCTGCTGTTAGGCTAGACAGATAATGTACCTGCTGTTAGCCTAGACAGATAATGTACTTGCTGTTAGGCTAGACAGATAATGTACCTGCTGTTAGGCTAGACAGATAATGTACCTGCTGTTAGGCTAGACAGATAATGTACCTGCTGTTAGGCTAGACAGATAATGTACCTGCTATTAGGCTAGACAGATAATGTACCTGCTGTTAGGCTAGACAGATAATATACCTGCTGTTAGGCTAGACAGATAATGTGCCTGCTGTTAGGCTAGATAGATAATGTACCTGCTGTTAGGCTAGACAGAATGTACCTGCTGTTAGGCTAGACAGATAATGTACCTGCTGTTAGGCTAGACAGAGAATGTACCTGCTGTTAGGCTAGACAGAATGTACCTGCTGTTAGGCTAGACAGAATGTACCTGCTGTTAGCCTAGACAGATAATGTACCTGCTGTTAGGCTAGACAGAGAATGTACCTGCTGTTAGGCTAGACAGAATGTACCTGCTGTTAGGCTAGACAGAATGTACCTACTGTTAGGCTAGACAGAATGTACCTGCTGTTAGGCTAGACAGAATGTACCTGCTGTTAGGCTAGACAGATAATGTACCTGCTGTTAGGCTACACAGAATGTACCTGCTGTTAGGCTAGACAGATAATGTACCTGCTGTTAGGCTAGACAGATAATGTACCTGCTGTTAGGCTAAACAGATAATGTACCTGCTGTTAGGCTAGACAGATAATGTACCTGCTGTTAGGCTAGACAGATAATGTACCTGCTGTTAGGCTAGACAGAATGTACCTGCTGTTAGGCTAGACAGATAATGTACCTGCTGTTAGGCTAGACAGATAATGTACCTGCTGTTAGGCTAGACAGATAATGTACCTGCTGTTAGGCTAGACAGATAATGTACCTACTGTTAGGCTAGACAGATAATGTACCTGCTGTTAGGCTAGACAGATAATGTACCTGCTGTTAGGCTAGACAGAGAATGTACCTGCTGTTAGGCTAGACAGATAATGTACCTGCTGTTAGGCTAGACAGATAATGTACCTGCTGTTAGGCTAGACAGATAATGTACCTGCTGTTAGGATAGACAGATAATGTACCTGCTGTTAGGCTACACAGATAATGTACCTGCTGTTAGGCTAGACAGAATGTACCTGCTGTTAGGCTAGACATATAATGTACCTGCTGTTAGGCTAGACAGAGAATGTACCTGCTGTTAGGCTATACAGATAATGTACCTGCTGTTAGGCTAGACAGATAATGTACCTGCTGTGCTGCACATGGTCTTTAATGCACGGTTGTATACAGGCAACATGAGCACACTCTGTATAGTGCCCAAACTGCAACACAAAAGCAACTTATTTATCTCAGAGTGCCAGCACTGCAATTGAACCTGAATAATGAGGGTTTTTATTAGAGAAATACTTCATTTAACTGTCTGACCTAATTAACTGACTTTGGCCCCTAGTTATCAAGCCGTCAACCTCAAATACGCTTGAATTCCGCAGCGTATTTGTGGCGAGGCTGATTCGCCTTAGTTATCAAGCCCTAGACACCGGCAAAAGTAGAATCTAGTGACGTAAGCTTCGATCCGCCAGACTCAGTCTGACACAGATCGATTCTTACGTCACTCCAGATGTTCCGCACACAAGTTCGGCACAATCTGATTACTTTTGCTAGTTATCAAAAAACTAGCAGGTACGCTCTGCACTTTTCCGGCCCAGCGTACCTGGTTTTCAAACCGCCGCCCTGGAGGCGGCGGATCCCATAGGAATCAATGGGAGTCTGACCATAGCGAAAGTTCATGTTCGCTGCTGCCAGACATCCCATTGATTCCTATGGTAGTTTCTACACCTAACACCCTAACATGTACCCCGAGTCTAAACACCCCTAATCTGCCCCCCCTACACCGCCGCAACTAAATAAATGTATTACCCCTAAACCGCCGCTCCCGGAGCCCACCGCCATGCTAATAAACTGATTAACCCCTAAACCGCCGCTCCCGGAGCCCACCGCCACTATAATAAATATGTTAACCCCTAAACCGCCACTCCCGGTCCCCGCCGCAACTATAATATATGTATTAACCCCTAAACCGCCGCTCCCGGACCCCGCCGCCACCTACATTATACCTAGTAACCCCTATCCTGCCCCCCTATACCACCGCCACCTATAATAAATGTACTAACCCCTATCCTGCCCCCCCTACACCGCTGCAACTATAATAAAATTATTAACCCCTAAACCTAAGTCTAACACTAACCCTAACACCCCCCTAACTTAAATATTAATTAAATAAATCTAAATAGGATTTCTCTTATTAACTAAATTAATCCTATTTAAAACTAAATACTTACCTTTAAAATAAACCCTAATATAGCTACAATATAAATAATAATTATATTGTAGCTATCTTAGGATTTATTTTTATTTTACAGGCAACTTTCAATTTATTTTAACTAGGTACAATAGCTATTAAATAGTTATTAACTATTTAATAGCTACCTAGTTAAAATAAAGAGAAATGTACCTGTAAAATAAAAACTAACCTAAGTTACAATTACACTTAACAATACACTATCATTAACTAAATTATTCCTATTTAAAACTAAATACTTACCTGTAAAATAAACCCTAAGATAGCTACAATGTAATTAATAATTACATTGTAGCTATCTTAGGATTTATATTTATTTTACAGGTAACTTTGTATTTATTTTAGCTAGTTAGAATAGTTATTAAATAGTTATTAACTATTTAATAACTACCTAGCTAAAAGAAATACAAAATTACCTGTAAAATAAATCCTAACCTAAGTTACAATTAAACCTAACACTACACTATCATTACATTAGTTAAATAAATTAGCTACAAATAACTACAATTAAATTCAATTAAATAAACTAACTAAAGTACAAAAAATAAAAAAAGCTAAGTTACAAAAAGTAAAAAAAATAAGTTACAAACATTTCAAAAATATTTCAACAATTTTAAGCTACTTACACCTAATCTAAGCCCCCTAATAAAATAACAAAGCCCCCCAAAATAAAAAAATTCCCTACCCTATTCTACATTAAAAAGTTACCAGCTCTATTACCTTACCAGCCCTTAAAAGGGCCTTTTGCGGGGCATGCCCCAAAGAATTCAGCTCTTTTGCCTGTAAAAAAAAAATACAACCCCCCCAACATTAAAACCCACCACCCACATACCCCCCTTAAATAAACCTAACACTACCACCCTGAAGATCATCCTACCTTGAGCCGTCTTCAGCCAGCCGACCACCGATGGAACCGAAGAGGAGATCCAGAGCAGCAGAAGTCATCATCCAAGGGGCGCTGAAGAAGTCTTCCATCCGATTGAAGTCAACATCCAGGCGGCGCTGAAGAGGTCTTCCATCTGATTGAAGTCTTCATCCAAGCGGCGTCTTCAATCTTCATCCATCCGGAGCGGAGCGGAGCCATCTTCAGACGAGCCGACGCGGAGCCATCCTCTTCTTCCCGATGACTAACGACGAATGAAGGTTCTTTTAAGGGACGTCATCCAAGATGGCGTCCCTTCAATTCCGATTCTATCAGCCAATCGGAATTAAGGTAGGAAAAATCTGATTGGCTGATTGAATCAGCCAATCAGATTGAAGTTCAATCCGACTGGCTGATCCAATCAGCCAATCAGATTGAGCTCGCATTCTATTGGCTGTTCCGATCAGCAAATAGAATGCAAGCTCAATCTGATTGGCTGATTGGATCAGCCAATCGGATTGAACTTCAATCTGATTGGCTGATTCAATCAGCCAATCAGATTTTTCCTACCTTAATTCCGATTGGCTGATAGAATCCTATCAGCCAATCGGAATTGAAGGGACGCCATCTTGGATGACGTCCCTTAAAGGAACCTTCATTCATCGTTAGTCATCGGGAAGAAGAGGATGGCTCCGCGTCGGCTCGTCTGAAGATGGCTCCGCTCCACTCCGGATGGATGAAGATTGAAGACACCGCATGGATGAAGACTTCAATCGGATGGAAGACCTCTTCAGCGCCGCCTGGATGTTGACTTCAGTCGGATGGAAGACTTCTTCAGCGCCCCTTGGATGATGACTTCTGCCGCTCCGGATCTCCTCTTCGGTTCCATCGGTGGTCGGCTGGCTGAAGATGGCTCAAGGTAGGATGATCATCAGGGTGGTAGTGTTAGGTTCATTTAAGGGGGGTTTGGGTTAGATTAGGGGTATGTTGGTGGTGGGTTTTAATGTTGGGGGGGTTGTATTATTTTTTACAGGCAAAAGAGCTGAATTCTTAGGGGCATGCCCCGCAAAAGGCCCTTTTAAGGGCTGGTAAGGTAATAGAGCTGGTAACTTTTTAATGTAGAATAGGGTAGGGAATTTTTTTATTTTGGGGGGCTTTGTTATTTTATTAGGGGGCTTAGATTAGGTGTAAGTAGCTTAAAATTGTTGTAATATTTTTGAAATGTTTGTAACTTATTTTTTTTATTTTTTGTAACTTAGCTTTTTTTATTTTTTGTACTTTATTTAGTTTATTTAATTGCATTTAATTGTAGTTATTTGTAGCTAATTTATTTAACTAATTTAATGATAGTGTAGTGTTAGGTTTAATTTTAACTTTTTAGGATTTATTTTACAGGTAATTTTGTATTTCTTAATAACTATTCTAACTAGCTAAAATAAATACAACGTTACCTGTAAAATAAATATAAATCCTACAATAGCTACAATGTAATTATTAATTACATTGTAGCTATCTTAGGGTTTATTTTACAGGTAAGTATTTAGTTTTAAATAGGAATAATTTAGTTAATGATAGTGTAGTGGTAGGTGTAATTGTAACTTAGGTTAGTTTTTATTTTACAGGTACATTTCTCTTTATTTTAACTAGGTAGCTATTAAATAGTTAATAACTATTTAATAGCTATTGTACCTAGTTAAAATAAATTGAAAGTTGCCTGTAAAATAAAAATAAATCCTAAGATAGCTACAATGTAATTATTATTTATATTGTAGCTATATTAGGGTTTATTTTAAAGGTAAGTATTTAGTTTTAAATAGGATTAATTTAGTTAATAAGAGAAATCTTATTTAGATTTATTTAATTAATATTTAAGTTAGGGGGGTGTTAGGGTTAGTGTTAGACTTAGGTTTAGGGGTTAATAATTTTATTATAGTGGTGGCGGTGTAGGGGGGGCAGGATAGGGGTTAATACATTTATTATAGGTTGCGGCAGTATAGGGGGGGCAGGATAAGGGTTAATAAATTTATTATAGGTTGCGGCGGTATAGGGGGGGCAGGATAGGGGTTAATACATTTATTATAGGTGGCGACGGTGTAGGGGGGGCAAATTAGGGGTTAATAAGTTTAATATAGGTTGCGGCGGGGTCCTGGAGCAGCGGTTTAGGGGTTAAACTATTTATTTAGTTGCGGCGGGGTCCGGGATCGGCAGGATAGGGGTTAATAACTTTATTGTAGGTGGCGGTGGTATAGGGGGGGCAGGATAGTGGTTACTAGGTATAATGTAGGTGGGGTGGGCTCCGGGAGCGGCGGTTTAGGGGTTAATACATTTATTATAGTTGCGGCGGGGTCTAAGAGTGGCGGTTTAGGGGTTACTAACTTTATTTAGTTGCGGGGGGCTCTGGGGGCACCGGTATAGGGGGTAGAACAGTGTAGTTAGTGTGGGTGCTTAGTGACAGCTTGTCAATAAAGCTGTCAAAAAGCCGAAGAGCAGCGAGATCGGATGAGTGATAACTATCACAGTCCGCTGCTCATCGCCCCGTACTTGGTGCACGGCTTTTTGACAGCTTTTTTTATAACTTTGGCGAACGTATTAAGGTCTGCGGCGATGGTAGGCGAGCTTAGGTAGGTGTATTGGGCCGGCGAAGGCAGGTAAAGTAGACGCGTTGATAACTAGAGACCTTTGTATCAAAATAAAAACACAATAAAAGAGGTTTCAATGATACAAACAGTTTTTTATCGAAAAAATTCCCATTTAAGCGAATAGACCTGTAAATCTGCTACTTATATAGTGCAAGAAGAGCATCATAGTTTACAAAATATCTCATAAAAACAGGTGTCAGGCTTCTCATTGCTAAACAACAAATAAAGACAATAAGCTTCTTCCAGTATTCTTAAACCAGAGAAATAGAGAGGGGGAGATAGAGGGAGAGAGAGAGGGAGAGAGAAAGGGAGAGATAGAGGGAGAGAGAAAGGGAGAGGGAAAGAGCGAGAGAAAAAGATAGGGAGAGAGAAGAGCGGGAAAGGAGGGGAGAGAAAAGGGGGGGGAGAGAGGGGGAGAGAGGAAGAGGGAGGAGAAAAGGGATGGACACACACAGGTAAACCCCCTCCCATAATTTACGCTTACCTGATAAATTATCTTCTTTCATGATGGTGGGAGTCCACAAACCATTACTCCTGGGAATTAGTCTTCCCTACAACTAGGAGGAGGGAGAGATTCTTCTTTATTTAGTGGAGACATTGTATGACTAAGGGTGTATAATCTGAAACGTTACTGCTGTTTTTTTTGCCTTTGAATCCTCCCCTAAAAAAAGAAGAATTTGGAAGCTTATGCTGTGGACACTATTTTTTATTGGAGATACCTAGGAGCTATCAGTGAGCTCCTGTCTGCGTTTGCATTTGCACTGCATTGCTTTAAGATATTGCTGGTAGCCCTACATTGGATTGAGGAGGGAGAGATTCCCAAACCCCAAGAGCTATATAAAACCCCTACCACCTCACTGGTAAACTATTCTGATGTAAAGCCAAGCAAAAGAGGTAGGAAAAAAATAACAAAATAACAGGAGCAGTGAAAAAAAGATGTTCGTAAAAATAAATGAATACCAAAAAACCAGGGTGAGGTCTCATGGACTCTCACCGCCATGAAAGAAGTTAATGTATCAGGTAAGCATTCATTATTTTTTCTTTAATAGAGGTGGTGAGAGTCCATGATCTGTTACTCCTGGGAAATATGACACAAGCTGTGTAGTTCACGAGTAATGAAAAATACGGCAAGATAAAAAGAATATTGTTCCCCCAGTAAAAATAAAGTTACAATCCAAAAAAAGAATAAACAGGGTAGTTTAGAAAAATAAAATAAAACAACCACCTTGCAAATTTGATCAACAAAAGCCTCATTCTAAAACTTCCAAAAAATGGCAACTGAACGGGTAGAATTAGCAGAATCTGTTTAGATGAAGGCTGTCCCTTCTCCAAGAAAGCTTTATGAACCAAAAAGTTTCAACCAAGAAGCCAAAGAAGCAACAGAAGTTTTCTGCCATTTCCTTGGAACAAACAAACTAGAAGTTTGTCAAAAAATCCTAGAAGTGTCTACATAATACTTCATGGCTCTTACAACATCCAAGTTATGAAGAAGCCTCTCTAAAGAAAACTTAAGTTTAGGACATAAAGAAGGGACAACAATTTCCTGTCTAAAATTTTCCAAAGACACAACCTAAGGAAAAAAGACAAATTTAGTCATAAAAACTGCCTTATCCTTAAGAAACTCATATGATGGAGCAAACATCTCAGAAACTCTTCTAGAAGAAGACATAGCCGAGCAGAGGCTCAAAAGGAGGAGCCTGCAAAATGTCCAATACCAAATAAAACTCCAGGGACGAGAAATTGGCTTAATTCTAGCCAAAGCTTAAATAAAGCCATGAATGACAGGAAGATTAAACATCTTCTAGAGGAGCAAAACTGAAGAACAGAAAATGACCCTTCAAGGAACTGGCAAATAAACCCACATCAAAACTATCCTGCAAAAAATGCAAAAACCTAGAAACTTAGGGGCATATTTATTAAGCTCCGTATGGAGCTTGATGCCCTGAAGCCTCGCCGAAACAGAAGTTATGAACCAGCGGTCTAAAGACCGCTGCTCCATAACCTGTCTACCTGCTCTGAGGCGGCGGACAGAAATCAACCCAATCGAATACGATCAGGCTGATTGACACCCCTTGCTAGTGGCCAATTGGCCACAAATCTGCAGGGGGCGGTATTGCACCAGCAGTTCACAAGAACTGCTGGTGCAATGATAAATGCCAAGAGTGTATGCTGTCGGTATTTATCTTTGTGCAGCGGACATGATCTGCTATATTGGATCATGTCTGCTCACACAATCATAAATATGCCCCTTAGAATTAACCATAGACATTAATGTCCTTAAGGAAGAAAAAGCTCCCTTAACTATAGTCTCAGTAGAGATAATAGAATCCAACATATTTCCCTTGAAAAGAGAAAGAAAAAAGCCTGGATTTATAAAACATATAAGCAGCCCATGAATTGAACCTAAAAGCCTGAATATATAGACTCTACATATAGGAAGTCAGTCTAAATAAGATTAACTGCATATTAACTGCACATTCAAAGTATTAAGGATAACAATTCACCTTTACTTAAAACATTTAAAAAACAAAACAGGAGTACATACATATTTATCCCTGCACAATGTCTCACGCGTTTCATGCCGGTCTCATGTTTTTTCAGTTGGGGATTACCACCCAGTCAGTATTTTTAAGGTTCAGATCAAAGTTGAAAATAAAGATGAAATATAGAAATAAAGATGCTATAAATGCATGTGCTGTAATCTACTTATAAACAAAAGATCATTTAAAATCAGTACTAGCAGCTTTCATTCTTGATTTATGCTGTATCATTACTTTTTCAAATTTATGCTAATGAGTGTGGCTGGTATTTTTTTCCAGAAAAGGTGGCAACCATGTTGAGGAGCTGTTTTTACATTGCTGTAAATAGCAGCAATATTGAGAAAAAAAGCACAGTAATCGTGTTAAACCAAGTACTGAGAAATGACGTGGCACACGGTGCAGTGTAGCTGAATGATATGACAAAGGCCATGACCATAGCAAGAGCAAAGATATAAAAATCATGCAGAACATTGTATGGAACAGGGAAAAGCAGTGGATTACCAGACAAGGCACCCATTGCCGGTCATAATGGAAACAGGATTGGCTGCTTTATTATAGCACTGATATATGGTACAGCACTTTACCCTGTGGGTGTGCCAAAGCACGTTTATTTAATATATGCCAAACAAGATGCATCCCAGATAATGCTGTATACCGTCTGTTTTTACATGAATTAGAGTACAGTTAATGTAGGACTTTTGTTTCATACAGGTGGTGAGAGTCCACAATCCATTACTCCTGGGAATTACTCTTTTTTACAACTTTACAACCAGGAGGAGGCAAAGATTCCCAAACCCCAAGAGCTCCACAAAACCCCCTCCCACCTCACAGACACCTCTGTCTTGTCTTTGCCTCCACTGGAGGTGGTCAAAGAATGAAGATGTGCATTTGATTCTTCAGAGTGAAGGGCTTTCACTCTACTGAGGCACATTTTCCCCTCATAGTGAAGTGTATGTCAGAGGGATGTATTTGGAGTATGGTTTGTGACTCTCTTTTCCACCTTATGGTAAATTTTGCTTCTTCTTATGAATCTACAATATTCTCCTATTCCATAACCTCTGCTGATTTGTTTCCGTACTTGTTTAGCTGTCTACATTACTAGTAGATAGGTGTTGGTAAGTACTGGGTGTCATGATTGCAGCTTCAGATGCAATTCCATTTGCTCGATTTCACATGAGACCTCTTCAGCTTTGTATGCTTTGTCAGTGGTGCAGAGATCACACTCAGCTATTTCAAAAGATGTTTCTGTATCACAGTACAAGACAGTCTCTGACTTGGTGGATCATCAGTTCATTATTTAGTGGGCTTCTTTTTGCTCGTCCTACCTGCACTGTGATCACTACAGATGCGAATCTTCCAGGCTGGGGAGCTGTTTGGGTTTTTTTGAAAGCACAAGGGGTTTGCCAATAAATGTTCTAAAACTCTGTGCTATTTTCAGGGCTCTTCAGACATTGGGGCCTATTTATCATCGGTCTTGCGGACCTGATCTGACAGTGCGGATCAGGTCCGCAAGACCTCGTTGAATGCGGAGAGCTGCTGGTGCAACGCTGCCCCCTGCTGACTCGCGGCCAATGTGAGCTGTCAATCAACCCGATCGTACTTGATCGGGTTGATTTCCGGCGATTCCTGTCAGCCTGCTCAGAGCAGGCGGACAGGGTTATGGAGCAGCAGTCTTTAGACCGCTGCTTCATAACTTGTGTTTCTGGCGAGTCTGAAGACTTGCCATAAACACGGGCCCACAAGCTCCGTACGGAGCTTGACAAATTGGCCCCTTTGCCTCTGTTTATAGGGAGTCTCATCTCCACTTTCAATCAGACAATGTCACAGCATTGGTTTCTATAAATCATCAGGGGGAACACATAGTTTCCTAACCATGAGGGAAGTGTATTGAATACTCTCATGGGCAGAAGTCAATTACTGTCTAGTCTCTAAAGTTCATATTCCAGTAGTGAACAACTGGAAAACAGATTTTCTTTCATGTAATTGGCAGGAGTCCATGAGCTAGTGACGTATGGGATATACATTCCTACCAGGAGGGGCAAAGTTTCCCAAACCTCAAAATGCCTATAAATACACCCCTCACCACACCCACAAATCAGTTTTACAAACTTTGCCTCCCTATGGAGGTGGTGAAGTAAGTTTGTGCTTGATTTTTCTTCTATGATAAGCGCTTCTCAGTATATTGAAGCCCGATTCCTCTCAGAGAACAGTGTTTGTCAGAGGGATGTGAAGAGAGAATCGCCTATTGATTTTATGGTTATCCTCATGGGAAATCTTTTCAAGGGTTCTCTGTTATCAGTCGTAGAGATTCATCTCCTACCTCCCTTTTCAGATCGACAATATACTCCTATATACCATTACCTCTGCTGATACTTTTTCAGTACTGGTTTGGCTATCCGCTATTTGTGGATGGGTGTCTTTCGGTAAGTACATATTGTTATTTAAGACACTCTTAGCTATGGTTTGGCGCTTTATGTATTAATATAAAGTTTTAAATATATGTATTTTACTTATATATGCCATGAGTCAGGTCTATGTATATTTCCCTTTTGCAGTCTAAACAGTTTCAGTATAGGAAGCATGTTTTGGGAAGTTTATTTAAACTTTTTTCTTACCTGGGGTTCTGTCTTTTTCAATTTGACTTTCATTTTTTCCTCTTAATCATTTACTGTACCCACACACATTATGTATGGATTCTCAGTTCCTGGTATGTGTTACTGCCAAAAAAAAACTCAATATGTGTTCAACAACATCTCCTGAGTACAGTGATACCATCCATGAATAGGTTTGTCTGGTTCCCTGAGGGCTAAAAGGCCTTATTTTTAGGGGGCACATTCCAGTTTTCCAACTTGAAATTTTCACATCTGTCATCATGCACCCATGTTCTATTTGGGACATTTCTGAAGCTGGCCAATGAAATTTACCCCCATCAAACCATATATTTTTGAAAAGAAAAAAACCTAGGGTATTTCAAATGCTGGCATTTTAACACTTTCCATGCACTAATTCAACCACCAGTCTTTGTCAAACTTCTGGGTAGTCATTTTGTGGTGTTATTTTTCACACACATTGTACTTTAGGCATGGATTCTCAGTTCCTGCTATGTGTTACTGCCAAAGAAGTCCCCAATATGTGTTCAACAACATCTCCTGAGTACAGTAATACCACCCATGTATAGTTGTGTTGGGTTCTATGGGGGCTAAAAGGCCTTATTTTTAGGGGGTGCATTCCAGTTTTCCAACTTGGAATTTTCACATCCCATGCACCCATGTCCTAATAAGGACATTTCTGAAGCCGGCCAATGTAATTTACCCCCATCAAACCAAATATTTTTGAAAATTAGACACCCTAGGGTATTTGAAATGCTGGTATTTTAACACTTTCCATGCACTAATTCAACCACCAGTCTTTGTCAAACTATTGGGCAGTCATTTTTTGTGTTATTTTTCACACACATTGTACTTTAGACATGTATTCTCAGCTTCTGTTATGTTTTACTACCAAAGAAGACCCCAATATGTGTTCACCAACATCTCCTGAGTACAGTAATACCACCTATGCATAGGTTTGTTTGCTTGTTTGGGGGGTGCAATGCCAAATGTCTGACATGCGTTTGTGATTTGTTTTCACATTTAACATATTTTCTTTGCCTATTGTCTTTTTGGGGGTATTTTTACATACCCCAATTTATTTGTTTTCCATCAATGTGCATATATTTGAAAAGTTGACACCCCAAGGTATTGTATATAGTGTGCGTTGATGCCTTTGATGCAACCTTTTAGCCAAAAAAATTGGAGAAAGTGTATAGTGTTAATTTTTCAATTTTCATTTTTACACAAACATTGCTTATTGACAATGATTTAGGAGAGACTGTTGTAAGTTATTGCAAAAAACACTCCAGGTAGTTTTCGGCAAGACCTCCTGAGTACACCTATGCCCCCCATGCATAGGTTTGCCAGGATTCCAGGAAGGTTCTGTTACAATTTTATGACTTGTGATTTTAGTTATTAAAAGTGAGAGTTTTTCTTCTGATAGGCCTATCTTTAGTTTGGGGCCTATCGCATACTCCAGTTTTATTTATTGCCATGAAAGTGTATATTTTTGAAATGTTGACACCCCAAGGTATTGTATATGGAGTGGTTTGATGCCTTTGAAGCAACCGTTTTAACCAAAAAAATTGAGAAAGCGTATGGTGGTAATTGTTCAATTACCATTTTTACACACACACTGCTTTTTGATTATGATGTAGGAGAGACTGTTGTAAGTTATTGCAAAAAAATACTTCAGGTTTTTTTCTGCAAGGCACCCTGAGAACACCTATGCCCCCCATGCATAGGTTTGACAGGGGTTTTGGTAATAAAAAAACAGACCCAATTTTAGAAAAAAATAGAGTAGTGAAATGTAAAAATCTGGTACAGTAAAAGTAAAAAAAACAACCAAAAAAAAAATCTAACAGTAAACATAACCCCAAAAAAAAAATAACAGCAAATGTATTTATTTTTAAAAATTGACTATTGTATGGTACCGCTTGAAGCAGTCCCCAATGCAGAGTGCAGGCTGTCCAGGGCAATCAGGACAGTGATATATGGTGTCCCTTCTCTGTCCCCTCTTGGTACAGACTCTGCATTATTTTTGTGGTTTCTGCTTTGAGGCAGTAGGGGGGATTTTAAAAATAAAATAAGTAACCCCAACTCTGCTCTCTCCCATCACCGCCCGGGGAGCAGGTGCATCATGGTACAAAATCCCGAAATGATCTGGAGCTGAAACTGTAAAAAAGTCTGTTTCATTCCAGGGTTTGCTTTTTTGAACAACAAAAAAGTGTTGTGGGTTGCAATCTGCATTAGGTAAATTGCAACCTTTTTGTACCAGGCCCTTGTCTTCTGCATAATTAGGTAGGGCTGCAGCAGCTGATGTGCCAAATCAACCCCACCCATATGCCGGTTATAAGACTTGATGCACTCTGGCTTCCTTATGATCTCAGCTCTGCCACGTACAGAGACCACCACCGTCCTCTCTGTGTGGATGGTGGTAAGACGGTATACATCCTTCTTGTCTCGGTACTTAAAGGGACAGTCAACACCAGAATTTTTGTTGTTTAAAAATATAGATAATCCCTTTATTACCCATTCCCCAGTTTTGCAAAACCAACAATGTTATAGAAATACACTTTTTACCTCTGTGATAACCTTGCATCTAAGCCTCTGCAGACTGCCCCCTTCTTTCAGTTCTTTTGACAGACATGCATTTTAGCCAATCAGTGCTGGCTTCACGTGCATGAGCTCAATGTTATCTATATGAAACACATGAACTAATGCCATCTAGTGGTCAAATGCATTCAGATTAGAGGCAGTCTTTAATGTCTAAGAAATTAGCATATGAACCTCCTAGAATTAGCTTTCAACTAAGAATACAAAGAGAACAAAGCAAAATTGGTGATAAAAGTAAATTGGAAAGTTGTTTGAAATTACATCCCCTATTTAAATCATGAAAGTTTTTTTGGACTTGACTGTCCCTTTAAGTGCCAACAGCTCCTCTTGGCGCAGAGCTGAGGTCTCCCCCCTTCGTAGCCGAGTGTGTGCAAGTTGTCCTGGGAAACCTGTGCGGTTCTTTTTAATTGTACCACAAGCTACTGTATCAAAGCAAAACAGTAGCTTGAACAAAAGGACACTTGTATAAAAATTGTCTAAGTACAAGTGATACCCTTTGTTCATTAGGGGTAATATCAGGTCCCAGAAATTCTTGACAGTGTTTCCCATATGTTCTGGGCAACCTGGAGGGTCAAGGTGGCTATCCTTTTCCTCATACAACCGGAAGGCCTGAGTATACCCAGTCTCGCTCTCATAGAGCTTATATACCTTTACTCCATACCTGGAGCGCTTGAAAGGAATATACTGCTTGAATCCCAGCCTTCCCTTATACTTCATAAGGGATTCATCAATGCATATACTCCTTCCAGGTGTATAAGCCTCTGCAAACCTGGCAGAAAAGTGGGTAATCAGGGGGCAGATTTTATACAGCCTGTAAAATTGGGGATGCTCCCTAGGGTGGCACAGGCTGTTGTCGCTGAAGTGTATGAAATGCAGAATCATTTCATACCTCTGCCTCAACAAACATTGGGAGAAAATGGGGGTAGAGCAGATGGGGCTACTGCTCCAGTAGGAGTGAATGGAGGGTTTCTTTATGATGCCCATCAGCATAGTCAATGCCCAGAATTTTTTAAAATTCTGGCACATTGATGGGGGCCCATTGCTGCTTTCCCAAATATGTTCCAGGCTTTGCAGCACGGAACTGATGGGCATATAAATTAGTTTGGGCAACAATGTTCCCCAATACATCATCGCCCAGAAACACCTCCAGAAACTGTTGGGGCTAAAACCTGCCACATCTATATTTATGTAACTGTAAGATATATATAGGAGCACCAAAAGGCTAAGGTATATCACAGGGCTTAAATATAATCAAATAGTGATCAGGATGAACAGCTAAAAAATTCTATACAATACGTTCCGTAAAATTGTTTTTAATCAATATGGGTTATGAACAATCAAACCCATCACATATATTTCAGTGATATCACAATGCAGCAGATACAATAAAAATACAAATACAATAAAAAACAATAAGAAACACTAATGAAAATGTCGGTACAATATAAAATATAATCTGAGCTTGTTGGCTACAAGTGTAGGATTGGCTACTCGTCTCGGTGAATAGTATCAATCCCTAAAGGGCCATGTATTAATGATATATCGGTCTTAAAAATATATAGAAAATGAAGGTATGATAGATAAACTGATAGCGGGAATCAGATATCCCGTTAAATCACAGATGGTCCAGTTTTGGATGTTCAACAATAATTGTGAAGAAAGAAATATCTTATCCATAAGCTAAGAATTGTGAGATTTTTTAGTGATTGTAAGATTGGAATATGTTTATTCATTTTCAAATTAGAACATACCGGTATCGTTCTATTTAGGATAGAGTCACGTTAATTGTTTTTGTACACCCTTTGTTAATACTTATTTTTTAATAAGTCTATTTTTTTGTTCACTGATTATTTGGAAATTGTGATCTTTTTTGACAATTTATTGGATATATTTTGATTGTTAAGATTCACTGTGTTTTATTATTAGATATTATTTTTTCCACATTATTGGTTCATTATTAGATATTTCTTTCTTCACAATTCTTCACAATTATTGTTGAACATCCAAAACTGGCCCATCTGTGATTTAACGGGATATCCGATTCCCGCTATCAGTTTATCTATCATACCTTCATTTTCTATATATTTTTAAGACCGATATATCATTAATACATGGCCCTTTAGGGATTGATACTATTCACCGAGACGAGTAGCCAATCCTACACTTGTAGCCAACAAGCTCAGATTATATTTTATATTGTACCGACATTTTCATTAGTGTTTCTTATTGTTTTTTATTGTATTTGTATTTTTATTATATCTTCTGCATTGGGATATCACTGAAATATATGTGATGGGTTTGATTGTTCATAACCCATATTGATTAAAAAAATTTTACGGAACGTATTGTATAGAATTTTTTAGCTGTTCATCCTGATCACTTTTTGATTATATTTAAGCCCTGTGATATACCTTAGCCTTTTGGCGCTCCTATATATATCTTACAGTTACTATTTATCAGATCTGATAGGGGATCTTCCTTATAGTGTAGCAGGTATATCAGTAGTTTAGGCGCTGGAAACTTTACCTTTGTTGTTCAACATCTATATTTATGCCAGGATTTGCTGTGAAGGGTGGGATATCTGGCCTCTGGAGATGAGGTGTTACCCACTCTTCAGCGGCAATGGCAGCAACACGCCTCCTTCTGGCAGGGGGGCTAGCAGGGGGCTGGCAGGGGGGCTATCAGCCATAGATACATCACTATCAGTTGAGACTGCATCTAATGATGTATCTGAGCATATGGCAGGGTCAAAATTGGGGTCTGAATCAGACATAGAGGCATCTGACTCTGACGCAAGGATGGCATACGCCTCCTCAGCACTATGGCCTCTATTTATCAAATTGTCAACCGCAAATACACTGGAATTCCGCAGCATATTTGTGGCGAGCCTGATTCGCCTTAGTTATTAAACCCTACAGACCGGCAAAAGTAGAATTTAGTGACGTAACATACGATCTATCAGATTCAGTCCGACACAGATCGATACTTACGTCACTCCAGATGTTCCGAATGCAAGTTTGGCACAATCTGACTACTTTTGCTAGTTATCAAATAACTAGCAGGTACACTCGGCACTTTTCTGGCCCAGCGTACCTGGTTTTCAATCCGCCGCCTTGGAGGCGGCGGATACCATAGGATTCAATGGGAGTCTGAAAGCAGTGAAATCTCATGTTCGCTGCTGCCCGATATCCCATTGATTCCTATGGTAATGTCTACACCTAACACCCTAACATGTACCCCGAGTCTAAACACCCCTTATCAGCCCCCCCCCACACCGCCACCACCTACATTATATTTATTAACCCCTAAACCGGCGCTCACGGACCCCGCCGCAACTAAATAAAGTGTTTAACCCTTAAACCGCCACTCCCGAAGCCCACCACCACTCTAATAAACTTATTAACCCCTAAATAGCCACTCCCGGAGCCCACCGCCACCTACATTATATTTATTAACCCCTAATCTGCTCCCCCTACACCGCCGCCACCTACATTATATTTATTAACCCCTAAACCTAAGTCTAACCCTAACCCTAACACCCCCTAACTTAAATATAATTTAAATAAATATAATTAAATATTCCTAGCATTAACTAAATTATTCCTATTTAAAACTAAATACTTACCTATAAAATAAACCCTAAAATAGCTACAATATAACTAATAGTTACATTGTAGCTAGCTTAGGATTTATTTTTATTTTACAGGCAACTTTGTATTTATTTTAACTTGGTAGAATAGTTATTAAATAGTTATTAACTATGTACTAGCTACCTAGTTAAAATAAATACAAAAGTACCTGTAAAATAAAACCTAACCTAAGTTACAATTACACCTAACACTACACTATAATTAAATTAATTACCTACATTAACTACAATTAACTACAATTAAATTAAATTAAAGTACAAAAAACCCCACTAAATTTCAGAAAATAATAAAATAATTACAAGATTTTTAAACTAATTACACCTAATCTAATCCCCCTAACAAAATAAAAAGCCCCCCCCCCCAAAAAAAAAAGCCCTACCCTACACTAAATTACAAATAGCCCTTAAAAGGGCTTTTTGCGGGGCATTGCCCCAAAGTAATCAGCTCTTTTACCTGAAAAAAAAAAGTACAATACCCCCCAACATTAAAACCCACCACCCACACATCCAACCCTACTCTAAAAGCCACCCAATCCCCCCTTAAAAAACCTAACACTAACCCCTTGAAGATCACCCTACCTTGAGAGGTCTTCACCCAACCAGGCCGAAATCCTCAACGAAGCCAGGCGAAGTGGTCCTCCAGACGGGCAGAAGTCTTCATCCAAGCCGGGCAGAAGAGGTCCTCCAGATGGGCAGAAGCCTTCATCCAGACGGCATCTTCTATCTTCATACATCCGGCACGGAGCGGCTCCATCTTCAAGGCATCAGACGTGGAGCATCCATTTCTTTCGACGTATTCAAACAGAATGAAGGTTCCTTTAAATTACATCATACAAGATGGCGTCCCTTCAATTCCGATTGGCTGATAGAATTGGGATGTTCGATCCGCCTCCTATTCATCATCATTGAGTAAACTTTGACCCTGTATCTCACAGTCTGCAGACACATTTCAGCCAATCAGTAGCAGACACTCCCTCCCAGACCCTCCCAGCTCCTGGACAGCAGCCATTTTAGATTCATTCTGATCCTGCATTCTTAGTGAGAGGAGGGATAGTGTAGCTGCTGCTGATTTTATAGGGAAATTCATAGCTAGGCTAGTGTATTCAGTGTCCACTACAGTCCTGAAGGACTCATCTGATCTCTGCTGTAAGGACAGCACCCCAAAAAGCCCTTTATAGGGCTAGAACATCAGTCTGCTTTTTTTTTTTTTTCTGTGTAATCTAATTGCAGTTGCCTGCCTGCCACCGTGTGTGTCAGGCTCACAGCGTATACTGTGCCCACTTGCCCAGTGCCACCACTCATATCTGGTGTAACAGTAGTGTACATTTAAAAAACAAACACTTTTTTGACTGTGAGATAATAATCTTTTTTTTTTTTTTTTTTGCCTGTGTAATTTTGACTGTGAAACATCAGTCTGCTAGTGTAATCTATTTGCAGTTGCCTGCCTGCCAGCGTGTGTGCCAGGCCCACTTGCTATGTGCCACCACTCATATTTGTTATAACAGTAGTGTAAATATTTTAAAAAAAAACTTTTTTGACTGTGAAACATCAGTCTGCTAGTGTAATCTAATTGCAGTTGCCTGCCTGCCAGCATGTGTGCCAGGCCCACTTGCCAAGCTAGTGCCACCACTCATATTTGTTGTAACAGTTGTGTAAATATTTAAAAAAAAAAACTTTTTTGACTGTGAAACATCAGTCTGCTAGTGTAATATAATTGCAGTTGCCTGCCTGCCAGCGTGTGTGCCAGGCCCACTTGCCAAGTTAGTGCCACCACTCATATTTGTTGTAACAGTAGTGTAAATATTTTAAAAAATAACATTTTTGACTGTGAAACATCAGTCTGCTAGTGTAATCTAATTGCAGTTGCCTGCCTGCCAGCATGTGTGCCAGGCCCACTTGCCAACTAGTGCCACCAATCATATTTGTTATAACAGTAGTGTAAATATTTAAAAAAAAAACTTTTTTGACTGTAAAACATCAGTCTACTAGTGTAATCTAATTGCAGTTGCCTGCCTGCCAGTGTGTGTGCCAGGCCCACTTGCCAAGTTAGTGCCACCACTCATATTTGTTGTAACAGTAGTGTAAATATTTTAAAAAATAACTTTTTTGACTGTGAAACATCAGTCTGCTAGTGTAATCTAATTGCAGTTGCCTGCCTGCCAGCGTGTGTGCCAGGCCCACTTGCCAACTAGTGCCACCAATCATATTTGTTATAACAGTAGTGTAAATATTTTAAAATAAAAATAAAACTTTTTTGACTGTGAAACATCAGTCTGCTAGTGTAATCTAATTGCAGTTGCCTGTCTGCCAGCATGTGTGCCAGGCCCACTTGCCAAGTTAGTGCCACCACTCATATTTGTTGTAACAGTAGTGTAAATATTTTAAAAAATAACTTTTTTGACTGTGAAACATCAGTCTGCTAGTGTAATCTTATTGCAGTTGCTTGCCTGCCAGCGTGTGTGCCAGGCCCACTTGCCAAGTTAGTGCCACCACTCATATTTGTTGTAACAGTAGTGTAAATATTTAAAAAAAAAACTTTTTTGACTGTGAAACATCAGTCTGCTAGTGTAATCTAATTGCAGTTGCCTGACTGCCAGCGTGTGTGCCAGGCCCACTTGCCAAGTTAGTGCCACCACTCATATTTGTTGTAACAGTAGTGTAAATATTTAAAAAAATAACTTTTTTGACTGTGAAACATCAGTCTGCTAGTGTAATCTAATTGCAGTTGCCTGCCTGCCAGCGTGTGTGCCAGGCCCACTTGCCAACTAGTGCCACCAATCATATTTGTTATAACAGTAGTGTAAATATTTAAAAAAAAAACTTTTTTGACTGTGAAACATCAGTCTGCTAGTGTAATCTAATTGCAGTTGCCTGCCTACCAGCGTGTGTGCCAGGCCCACTTGCCAAGTTAGTGCCACCACTCATATTTGTTGTAACAGTAGTGTAAATATTTAAAAAATAACTTTTTTTGACTGTGAAACATCAGTCTGCTAGTGTAATCTAATTGCAGTTGCCTGCCTGTCAGCGTGTGTGCCAGGCCCACTTGCCAACTAGTGCCACCAATCAAATTTGTTATAACAGTAGTGTAAATATTTAAAACAAAAACTTTTTTGACTGTGAAACATCAGTCTGCTAGTGTAATCTAATTGCAGTTGCCTGCCTGCCAGCGTGTGTGCCAGGCCCACTTGCCAAGTTAGTGCCACCACTCATATTTGTTGTAACAGTAGTGTAAATATTTAAAAAATTACTTTTTTGACTGTGAACCATCAGTCTGCTAGTTTAATCTAATTGCAGTTGCCTGCCTGCCAGCGTGTGTGCCAGGCCCACTTGCCAAGTTAGTGCCACCACTCATATTTGTTGTAACAATAGTGTAAATATTTAAAAAAATAACTTTTTTGACTGTGAAACATCAGTCTGCTAGTGTAATCTAATTGCAGTTGCCTGCCTGCCAGCGTGTGTGCCAGGCCCACTTGCCAACTAGTGCCACCAATCATATTTGTTATAACAGTAGTGTAAATATTTAAAAAACAAAACTTTTTTGACTGTGAAAGATCAGTCTGCAAGTGTAATCTAATTGCAGTTGCCTGTCTGCCAGCGTGTGTGCCAGGCCCACTTGCCAAGTTAGTGCCACCACTCAAATTTGTTGTAACAGTAGTGTAAATATTTTAAAAAATAACTTTTTTGACTGTGAAACATCAGTCTGCTAGTGTAATCTAATTGCAGTTGCCTGCCTGCCAGCGTGTGTGCCAGGCCCACTTGCCAACTAGTGCCACCAATCATATTTGTTATAACAGTAGTGTAAATATTAAAAAAAAACGTTTTTGACTGTGAAACATCAGTCTGCTAGTGTAATCTAATTGCAGTTGCCTGCCTGCCTGCCAGTGTGTGTACCAGGCCCACTTGCCAAGTTAGTGCCACCACTCATATTTGTTGTAACAGTAGTGTAAATATTTAAAAAAATAACTTTTTTGACTGTGAAACATCAGTCTGCTAGTGTAATCTAATTGCAGTTGCCTGCCTGCCAGCGTGTGTGCCAGGCCCACTTGCCAAGTTATTTCCACCAATAATATTTGTTATAACAGTAGTGTAAATATTTAAAAAATAAACTTTTTTGACTATGAAACATCAGTCTGTTTTTTTGTGTCAGGCTCACAGCATATACTGCACCCACTTGTCCAGTGCCACCACTCATATCTTGTTTAATAGTAGTGTAAGTGTACATTTAAAAAAAAAAATGACAGGCAGAGGCAGGCCACCCCGCAGGTGCCGTCGTGGTCGTGGTGCTGTGATTACCTTTGACCCTACAATAATGCCCAGTGTTCAGAGGCCACGTACCATGAACGTGAAAAGTTCTGAGGAGGACCTAGTTGACTGGCTAACACAGGACACCCAATCTTCTACAGCTTCCACTCGGAACCTTGAGGCACCATCCTCCTCAGCTTCGGGCACCTCTCAAGTGACTAGGGCCACTTGCCTGCCTGCCGCCACCACCAACACTAGCACCACAGCTGCTTCACTTGATCTGTCAGAGGAGTTATTGACACATAAGTTGGAAGAAATGAGTGATGTGCAACCATCATTGACAGAGGATGTAGATAACAGTGATATGTCTCAGTCAGGCAGCATTACAGACATGGACGTACGTGTGATGATGATAATGATGTTGTACCCGCTGCTGCTTCCTTTGTTGATTTGTCAGATACAAGTGAAGCGGTTGATGATGATGATGATGCGTCCGTGGATGTCACGTGGGTGCCCGCTAGAAGAGAAGAAGAAGAAGGGGAAAGTTCAGATGGGGAGACAGAGAGGAGGAGACGAGTTGGAAGCAGGGAGAGGTCGTCGCAAGGAGCTAGTGGCACAGTCAGACAGCATGCATCGGCACCCGGGATCAGCCAGACAGCACGCCAATCAACGCATGCTGTTGCCACCACCAGAATGCCGTCATCACAGAGCTCAGCAGTCTGGCATTTTTTTTTTGTGTCTGCCTCTAACAACAGTGATGCCATTTGCAACCTGTGCCAAAAGAAACTGAGTCGTGGGAAGTGCAACACCCACCTAGGTACAACTACTTTGCGAAGGCACATGATCTCACATCACAAACGCCGATGGGATGAACACATGAGTAGAAGCAGCACACAAACTCAAAGCCGCCATCCTCCTCCTGGTCCAGCATCTTCAGCCACGTCAACCACTGCTGTCCTCCTTGCCCCCTCTCAACCATCCACCACTCCGTCTCTCTTCCATAGTAGTTCCTGCTCATCTGCCCACAGTCAGGTGTCTGTCTAGGACATGTTTGAGCGTAAGAAGCCAATGTCCCAAAGTCACCCCCTTGCCCGGCGTCTGACAGCTGGCTTGTCTGAACTTTTAGCCCGCCAGCTTTTACCATACAAGCTGGTGGAGTCTGAGGCATTCAAAAAATTTGTATCTATTGGGACACCGCAGTGGAAGGTACCCGGCCGAAATTTCTTTGCACAAAAGGCAATCCCCAACCTGTACTTGATTGTGCGAAAGGAAGTAATGGCATGTCTGGCACACAGTGTTGGGGCAAGGGTCCATCTGACCACTGATAGCTGGTCTGCAAAGCATGGTCAGGGCAGGTATATCACCTACACTGTGCATTGGGTAAACCTGCTGACGGCTGACAACCATGGAATGCGTGGCTCTGCAGAGGAGTTGGTGACACCGCCACGACTTGCAGGCAGGCCTGCTGCTACCTCCTCTACTCCTCCTACTCCATCCTCTTCCATAACCTCTTCCTCGGCTGAGTCCTCTTCTGCTGCTGGGTCTTGCTCCACATCAACGGCACTCCCCCAGCTCCGCAGGTACTATTCCACATCCCGGATACGGCAGTGTCACGCCATCTTGGGGTTGACTTGCCTGAAAGCAGAGAGTCACAACGGAACAGCACTCCTGTCCGCCCTGAACGCACAGGTGGATCAGTGGCTGACTCCGCACCAACTGGAGATCGGCAAAGTTGTTTCTGACAACGGAAGTAATTTGGTGGCGGCATTGAAATTGGGCAAGTTGACACATGTGCCGTGCATGGCACATGTGGGTAATCTGATCGTACAACGCTTTGTGCATAAGTATACAGGCTTACAGGATGTCCTGAAGCAGGCCAGGAAGGTGTGTGGCCATTTCAGGAGTTCCTACATGGCCATGGCGAATTTTGCAGATATCCAGCGGCAAAACAACATCCCAGTGAGGCGCTGGATTTGCGACAGCCCGACACGTTGGAATTCAACACTCCTAATGTTTGACCGCCTGCTCCAACAAGAAAAAGCCGTTAACGAGTATTTGTATGACCAGGGTGCTAGGACAGCCTCTGCGGAGCTGGGGATTTTTTTGCCAAGTTACTGGACGCTCATGCGCAATGCCTGTAGGCTCATGCGTCCTTTTGAGGAGGTGCCAAACCTAGTCAGTCGCACCGAAGGCACCATCAGCGACATCATACCATTTGTTTTCTTCCTGGAGCGTGCCCTGCGAAGAGTGCTGGATCAGGACGTAGATGAGCGTGAAGAGGAAGAAATGTGGTCACCATCACCACCAGAAACAGCCTTATCAGCATCGCTTGCTGGACCACCGGCAACACTGGAAGAGGATTGTGAGGAAGAGGAGACAGAGGAGAAATGTGGCTTTGAGGAGGAGGAGGAGGAGGAAGACCAACCACAACAGGCATACCAGAGTGCTCAATGTCACCTATCTGGTACCCGTGGTGTTGTACGTGGCTTTGGGGAAGAACATACCTTCAGTGGGATCACTGAGGACGAGGAATGGGACATGAGTAGCTCGGCATCCAAACTTGTGCAAATGGGGTCTTTCATGCTGTCATGCCTGTTGAGTGACCTTTGTATAAAAAAACTGAAGGAAAATGACCTGTACTGGGTGTCCACACTATTAGACCCCCGGTATAAGCATAAAGTGCCTGAAATGTTACCAAATTCCCGCAAGTCGGAAAGGATGCAGCAGTTCCAAAATAAATTAAAAAGTATGCTTTATACAGCGTATAAGGGTGATGTCACAGCACAACGGGAATCATCTAACAGGGGAAGAGGTGAAAGTAATCCTCCGACTCCCACAACCACGCCGGCAAGGACAGGACGCTTAACAGACGTGTTGTTGATGGAGGACATGCAGAGCTTTTTAACTCCTATGCATCGCCACAGCCCTTCGGGGTCCACCTCCAGAGAACGACTCGACCGACAGGTAGCAGACTATCTCTCCTTAACTGCAGATCTCGACACTCTGAGGAGCGATGAACCCCTTGAATACTTGGTGTGGCAAACCTAGCCACTTCTGGACTATAACGTAAGAAAGGTTGTCTATAGGCTGTATATTGTGCTATGTAGATGTGACAGACCCTTCTGTCAGCACTGAAAGAGTTAACTGTGTTCAGCTTTAGCCTCAGCTATTGTGCACTGTCATTAATGTTATTGATAAACAGTCCATTGTTTAATCACCCTCAGAGAGCAAATGCTTAGGTGATAAGAAAAGCCAAATGTGTCTTGTGTTTAAATTGTTATCAGCTTAAGCAAGGTAAATCTATTGTATCATGTCAAGGGTGTGTTCCCTTCATCTAATGTACAGCATTCTTTCAACCCCCCCCCGATCTGGGGGGGTCAAACCTGCATAAATACTAGGCATAGCCTTTTAATAAATGTCATTCTGTTTAAACCTGAAAACTGGCTGGGTTGTGAATTGCTGATTCCCTATGCAGGACATTGTTCCCTGGTGTTAACCCTTGGTATCGGGTTGGTACCGTTACAATTGGTGGCAAGCGACGGAATGAACCTTATCGCCCAGAAGAGCAACTACACAAGCCAGTAACCTCAGGAAGAGGGGGATTACTACAATACTGACTAAGATGGAAGGAGTACCAGGGACCGAAGTGAATGGAGATGGATTATTCTAAGCTAAAGAGACAAACGTTAAAGGAACTGCTAGAAGCCAGGGGAAAGATAGGCAGCAGCAAACCCAAGGCTATATTAATTGCTGAGCTGATGGAGGGAGACAGAGCTCGCAGCGCTACGCCTCCAGCAGCCATGGAGGAGACCCTATACCAGAGGGAAATGAGGACCAGGCTGGAATTTTTACCCCAACCTGTACCACGGGATATGCTATCCGTGGTAATGGCAGATGTGCAGGAGTACGTGATGGCACACAGTCCGCGGAATGCATCCTCCCGAGCAGAATTCATTTTGGACGCACTCAGCAACCCAGTAAGACCTAAAATCCCATAACATGCATTTAAAATGTTTTGTGAGGAGAAGGATGAGATCAATGGGTATTTACAGGATTTTGAGAGACTGTGCGAGTTACATGATTTGGAGCAGTCCGTATGGGTGCCGGTGCTAGCAGGCAAGCTAGCCGGTAGGGCAGCGGAAGCGTATCGCGCTGTACCCAGGGAGGACAGCAAGGATTACGCTAAAGTGAAGAGAGCGATCTTGGAAAGATATGCCATTACCTCAGAGGCATACCGGCGCAAGTTTAGAGGCCTGCGCAAGCCAGAAAGAGATTCACATGCAGAGTGGGCCCACAAGCTGGATCAAGCATCTCAAGGGTGGATACAGGCCAGCCAAGCTACCACCATGGAAGAATTGCGACAACTGATGCTGTTGGAGCAATTCTTTAACGGCTTGTCCCCAGAAGCCCAAGAATGGGTGAGAGATCGAAAACCTCTCACCTTAACCGAAGCAGCCAGATTAGCAGACCAGCATTTTGATGCCAGGAGGCACCATGGACTACAGCCTAACAACGGACGGGCTAATATACAATGCCACACCTGCAAGCAGTGGGGACATATGGCACGTGAGTGCACCAAAAAAATCGGAGCAGACAAGCTTGGAACCAGGTCAGACAGAACCTGGCCCCAAGGGCGGCTGCTCACCATTACCAAACGGAGCCAGCCGCTCATGAGGTGTTGAGCACCCAAGCCGAGGAACCCCTGGGAATTCTGCATGAGGTGATGTCGGTCCAGGGACTTCGGGATTCGGGAGCTACTTTAACCCTGATAGCTCCCCATTTGGTGCCGGATACAGCACCCACTGGCGGATCCGTGGCAGTACGAGGGGCAGGGGGAGCAGTATACCGATTGCCCACTGCTAGAGTGGAGTACAGACCCCAGTCACCCCAGCAGCTGCCAGTTACCAACCCCCGGCGCACCGCTATACCACACGGCCTCCGGCCACGAACTACCCTCAGAGAGGCCGGTTCAATTCGCGGGGCTACTCACAACCTATTCGGTGCTTTGGATGTAAGCGACTAGGGCACAAAAGACCAGAGTGTCCCCTAAACGCAGCAAATCAAGCACAGTCCTGGAGAAGACCCGCCGGCGGAATCCCACATAATCCTCAGCCTGCGGCCCGCTACGTAGAGGCGCCAGAATGCTGGGGCAGCCTACATGAAGCAGACCCCGTGCAAGCTGCCCACCGGAATAACCGGCAGCGGGTTAAAGTGAATGGGAAGGAGGTCAGTGGTCTACGGGATACTGGTGCTACCATGACCTTGCTTCAAGAGAACTTGGTGTCTGAGAAACAGCACACTGGAGACACTATGGCTGTGAGGGTAGCAGGGGGCACTGTGTTCCGCCTACCCGTTGCCAGGGTACATTTGGATTGGGGAGTGGGCGCTAGACTTGTGAATGTGGGGGTCAAGAAGGACTTACCTGCTGATGTTCTCCTTGGAAATGACTTGGCCCCCCTTGTTTCTGCCTATGCTCCCATGGATCCCGCTGATGTTAACCCTGTGACTACCCAAGCCCAGTCCCTCCGGGAAGAGACGCTTCCATGTTTGGGGTGGGGGCAGTACTGAGCCAAGTTGGAGCAGATGGCGGAGAACACCCCGTAGCTTACTTGAGCCGAAAGTTGTTGCCCCGGACATCCCCAAGCCGATCCGTTGGGATCAGACTGTGTATGCCGGCTTGGTTCTGGGGGAGCATTGTGGCAAACCTAGCCACTTCTGGACTATAACGTAAGAAAGGTTGTCTATAGGCTGTATATTGTGCTATGTAGATGTGACAGACCCTTCTGTCAGCACTGAAAGAGTTAACTGTGTTCAGCTTTAGCCTCAGCTATTGTGCACTGTCATTAATGTTATTGATAAACAGTCCATTGTTTAATCACCCTCAGAGAGCAAATGCTTAGGTGATAAGAAAAGCCAAATGTGTCTTGTGTTTAAATTGTTATCAGCTTAAGCAAGGTAAATCTATTGTATCATGTCAAGGGTGTGTTCCCTTCATCTAATGTACAGCATTCTTTCAACCCCCCCCGATCTGGGGGGGTCAAACCTGCATAAATACTAGGCATAGCCTTTTAATAAATGTCATTCTGTTTAAACCTGAAAACTGGCTGGGTTGTGAATTGCTGATTCCCTATGCAGGACATTGTTCCCTGGTGTTAACCCTTGGTATCCAGTTGGTACCGTTACACTTGGTATGCAGGCTTGACCTGTGGCCTGAGCTATAACAATTTGCTATAGAACTTCTGGCCTGCCCCGCTTCAAGTGTCCTGTCAGAAAGGACCTTCAGTGCTGCAGGAGGTATTGTCACTGAGAAGAGAAGTCGGCTAGGTCTAAAAAGTCTAGATTACCTCACCTTTATTAAGATGAATGAGGGATGGATCCTGAAGGGACTGACATTGGGCGATACATTCGAGTAAAAAAGGCCTAATGAGATGATCTGCCTTTGGCTATAAATGGTCCACAAGCTGCTGTATGTTATCTACGAATGCAGGATGACTTGCGTGACTTATCCGCCACCAACTAGTGTTCAAGCCGCAATGTTTTAGGGCACTTTCTGCCAGGGAAACAAACATCAATTTTTCTGGCCGCTGCTACAGCAGCGGCTGCAACAATACCTAATTTTTCAGGCATGTGTACATGCCAAATTTTTCGGGCCTCTGGGGCTGCACTGTGGCTTCAAAAAACAAAACAAAAAAAGGCACGTAACAGGGATTAAAGTTATAGGAATAGTAATACTTAACACACCACTCATATCTGGTGGCACAGTAGATTGCACGCGCAGTGCCTTAAATTTGAAGTAGGAGGACCGACCAAACATCTTTTTCCATCTCCCGCCCAGTTCCTAAAATCCATGCCATATACACGTCCCCTGGCGCCGCAACTGCCTCTGGGAACCTTACCATGGGTCCCAGACCGAACGTCTTGCAATTCTATGTCTGGGAAATTATTTATCTATCAAATCGATCTATTTATCTATCAAATCTATCTATCTATCGAATCTATCAAATGTATCTATTGATCTATCTATCTAATCTATGTATCTATCTATCAAATCTATCCATCTCGTGGCCGGACCGACCAAGCATCTTTTTCCATCTCCCGGTTCCAAAAATCCATGCCATATACACGTCCCCTGATAGGGGACACCACAGGGATTAAACTGATAGGAATAGTACTACTTAACACACCTTATAATAATGCAGAGAGAGGCAACGCAGAGAGAGGAGTCTGAAGAAGAGGAGTCAGAGGAGGAAGGTGGCTTTGAGGAGGTGGAAGACCAAACACAGCAGGCGTCCCAGGGGGCTTGTTGTCACCTTTCGGGGACCCTTGGTGTTGTACGTGGCTGGGTGGAGGAAGAGACCTTCATTGACATCAGTGAGGACAAGGAACGGGACATGGCTAGCTTGGTATCCAACCTTGTGCAAATGGGGAGTTTGCGGTTGTGCAAATGGACTGTTTGCGGTTGTTTGCGGTGCGTTAAAGGGACAGTCTAGGCCAAAATAAACTTTCATGATTCAGATAGAGCATGTAATTTTAAACAATTTTCCAATTTACTTTTATCACCAATTTTGCTTTGTTCTCTTGGTATTCTTAGTTGAAAGCTTAACCTAGGAGGTTCATATGCTAATTTCTTAGACCTTGAAGCCCACCTCTTTCAGATTGCATTTTAACAGTTTTTCACCACTAGAGGGTGTTAGTTCACGTATTTCATATAGATAACACTGTGCTCGTGCACGAGAAGTTATCTGGGAGCAGGCACTGATTGGCTAGACTGCAAGTCTGTCAAAAGAACTGAAAAAGGGGCAGTTTGCAGAGGCATAGATACAAGATAATCACAGAGGTTAAAAGTATATTATTATAAATGTTAGTTATGCAAAACTGGGAAATGGGTAATAAAGGGATTATCTATCTTTTAAAACAATAAAAATTCTGGTGTAGACTGTACCTTTAAACGGGGAGTTTGGTCTGTCACTGTGAAGTGGGCATAACCCTTACACTACATGATCGATACAACATCATACCTGATGTTTTAAAGCACGTTATTCCAAACTATTTAGGAATGTTAAGTGATTTATGCCCTTTATGGCTTAAAACCAGACTCTGCATCAACTATGTAATTTTCCATGGGAGTTTTGCCATGGATCCCCCTCCGGCATGCCACAGTCCAGGTGTTATTCCCCTTGAAACAACTTTTCCATCACTATTGTGGCCAGAAAGAGCCCCTGTTGGTTTTAAAGTTCGCCTGCCTATTGAAGTCAATGGCGGTTCGCCCGGTTCGCCGGTTTGCGAACCGAAATTTTTAGGTTTGCGACATCACTACTCCCTTCAAGCTCCCTAATTAACCCCTGCACTGTTGGGCATAATACACGTGTGGTGCGCAGCGGCATTTAGCGGCCTTCTAATTACCAAAAAGCAATACCAAAGCCATATATGTCTGCTATTTCTGAACAAAGGGGGTCCCAGAGAAGCATTTACAACCATTTGTGCCATAATTGCACAAGCTGTTTGTAAATGATTTCAGTAAGAAACCTAAAATTGTGAAAAATGTAAAGTTTTTTTTAATTTGATCGCATTTGGCGGTGAAATGGTGGCATGAAATATACCAAAATGGGCCTAGATCAATACTTGGGGTTTTCTACTACACTACACTAAAGCTAAAATTACCCCAAAAAGCTCCCTACATGCTCCCTAATTAACCCCTTCACTGCTGGGCATAATACACGTATGGTGCACAGTGGCATTTAGCGGTCTTCTAATTACCAAAAAGCAATGCCAAAGCCATATATGTCTGCTATTTCTGAACAAAGGGGATCCCATAGAAGAATTTACAACCATTTATGCCATAATTGCACAAGCTGTTTGTAAATAATTTCAGTGACAAACCGAAAGTTTGTGAAAAAATTTGTGAAAAACAACGATTTTTTGTATTTGATCGCATTTAGTGTTGGGGCAAGGGTCCATCTGACCACTGATACCTGGTCTGCAAAGCATGGTCAGGGCAGGTATATCACCTGATACACTACCTGATCGATACAACATCATACCTGATGTTTTAAAGCACGTTATTCCAAACAATTTAGGAATGTTAGGTGATTTATGCCCTTTATGGATTAAAACCAGACTCTTCATCAACTATGTAATTTTCCATGGGAGTTTTGCCATGGATCCCCCTCCGGCATGCCACAGTCCAGGTGTTAGTCCCCTTGAAACAACTTTTCCATCACTATTGTGGCCAGAAAGAGTCCCTGTGGGTTTTAAAATTCGCCTGCCTATTGAAGTCTATGGCGGTTCGCCCGGTTCGCGAACATTTGCGGAAGTTTGCGTTCGCCGTTCGCGAACGCAAAATTTTAGGTTCGCGACATCACTAGTACCCAATACATACTTATGAAAGAGCAGTATTCATATATGTGGATCTTTGTTTTTTGGAATCTCTTATGAATCAACTATGTTTTGTTTCTTCAGAACATAGTTGGAGGATTTAATTTACCTAAGAGTTTTGTGATTCCTCAGACAAGGGTCACTTGTATTTGGCATTAGACTGTTTTACTTACACTCTGTTTCATTTCTTTCAGTGACTATGTGCATGAAAGTTTTAGGTCTCATAACTGCAGCATCGGGCGTGGGTTCCCTTTGCTCATTTTTCTTCTGAGATCTCTTTTTGCTTTGCATACTGAATCTATGATACAGAGTTTGTTTTCAGATATCACAGTTGATATTTTTAAATCCTAACACTCTTATCTCTCTGTTTTTGATGATTAGTTTATCATCGTTTTATTAAGGGGGCCTCTTTTAGTTTGTCCTTCCTGGACTGTAGTATTCTTAATGGATGCAAATCTTGCAGGTTGGGGAGCTGTCTGAGGGTCTTTGACAGCACAAGGGGTTTGGAAACTTCAAGAGGTGAGGTTTCCAATCGATATTTGAACCCAGTGATTTTCAGAGCTCTTTCAGACTTAGCTTCTTTTAAGAGAGATTTTTTTCTTTCAGACGGACAATGTCACAATTGTGGCATATGTCAATCACTTAATAGGGACTCACAGTTCCTTAGCATTTAAGAAGTATCTTGGATACATTCTTAGGTGGTTTTCCTCTCCTGTCTAATCTTTATTATTTATATCTCAGGTTTAGACATTTGGGAGATGGATTATCTCAACCATCTGGGAGATTGGTACTTCTATACAGATGTGTTCTATCAATTTCCCAGGTAACTATTCAGGTCTACGGATCCTCAGGTGGAAATGGTGGATACTTTAGCAGTGTCTTGGTTTTTGCAACCTGGTTACATCCTTCCACCTCTGTTTTTTTCTTCCAAAGGTGTTCTTCAAGATCATTTTGGAATAGTCTCATATGTGTCTGATAGCATCAGCATGGCCTCTCAGGTTTGGTATGTGGATCTTGTTCGGATGCCCAGTTGCCATCCTTGGCCATATTTTCTTTGGCTAGCCCTCTTGTTTTATGGGCTATTTTTTCCATCAGGATTTCAAATTACTAATTTGAAGGTATGGAACCTGTTTAGTGTTTAGTCATAGAGGTTTCTCTGACTCAGTTTTTTTATCACTATGTTGCAGGCTTATAAGTCTGTTTTAAAGAACATTTATTATAAGGTTTGATAAATCTATATTTTATGATGTTCTCATAAATTCTCGTGGCATTCTCTTAGAATCCCAAGAACTTTACAGTTTTTTTCAGGATGGCTTGATTTACGATTTGTCTATAAGTATTTTTTAGAGACACATCTTTGCCTTTTCTGTTTCTTTTTATAAGAAAAGATTACTATTCTTCCTGACATTTACTGTTTTGTTCAGACTTTGGTTCATATCAAGTCTGATATTTTATCAATTTCTCCTCCTTGGAGTCTTGAGTTGTTTTTTTTTTAAGGCTTTACAGGCTCTTCTGTTTGAGCCTATACATACTTTGAATATTAGACTTTTTTCTTGGAAGGTATTGTTAATTTGTAAGCTATCTCTTCAGCTAGAAGAGTTTTCTGAATTGTCTGCTCTCTCTTGTCAGTCTCCTTTTCTGATTTTACATCAGGATAAGACTGTTTTGGGGACTTCGTTTAAATTTCTTCTGAAGGTTGTGAATTCTTACAACATTAGTAGGGAAATTGTTGTTCCTTCCTTATGTCCTAATCCTAAAATTCTTTTTAGAGATCTTTACATTCTTAGGATATCCTAAGAGCTTTGAAATATTATGTCTCAGGAAAGTTTCAGGAAGACTTCTAGTCTATTTGTTGTTTTTTCTGGTCCTAGGAAGGTCAGAAAACTTCTACCATTTCCTTTGCCATCTTGGTTAAAGCTTTTGTTTTTTAAAGCTTATTTGGAGGCAGTCAGTCTTCGCTTTAGAGAATTACAGCTCATTCTACTAGCTAATTAGCCACTTCTTGGCTTTTTAAGAATGAAACTTCGGTTGTTTAGTTTTGCAAAGCAACAACTTGGTTTTCTTTGCATTCATTACAAAATTTTACCATTCTGATGTATTCGCTTCTTTTGAAGCAATTTTTGGAAGAAAAAAAAACTTATGGTTTAAGTTGTTTTCTTCAATTTATGAGAAAAACTTACTTTTGTGTGGATTTAATTTTTTCAGCGGAAATGGCTGTTTTTATTGTATCCCTCCCTTTCTAGTGACTCTTCTATGGTCTTCCACATCTTGGGTATTTCTATCCCATACGTCACTAGCTCATGGACTCTTGCCAATTACATGAAAGAAAACATAATTTATGTAAGAACTTACCTGATAAATTCATTTATTTCATATTGGCAAGAGTCCATGAGGCCCACCTTTTTGGTAGTTATGATTTGGTAGTTATTTCCAGTTCCTCTTCTTGAATGCTTTTTTACTGCTTATTTTATCACCACACTACTTGGCTATTCATTTAACTGAATTGTGGGTTTGGTGAGGGGTGTATTTATAGGCATTTGAGGTTTGGGAAATTTTGCCCCTCCTTGTAGGATTGTATATCCCTACATCACTAGCTCATGGACTCTTGCCAATATAAAAGAAATTAATTTATCAGGTAAGTTCTTACAAAAATTATGTTTTCTCAGTCATCAGTCTCAGCATCCAGGAGAGTGGACTCTCCATCTGGATGTTTTCAGTCAGATTGTGGATCTTTGGGGTTTCCCAGAGCTGGATCTTATGGCTTCTCATTTGAACAACAAACTTCTCAGGTACTTTGCGAGGTCCAGGGACACTCAGGAAGAGTTTGTGAATGCTCTAGTAGCTCATTAGTGATTTCACATTGCTTATCTGTTTCCCCCTCTGGTTCTTCTTCCCAGGGTGATATCTAAGGCTAGAGACATCACCAGTAATCCCGATTGCCCCAGTTTGGCCTCACAAGATTTTGTATGCAGATCTGGTTCAGATGTCCAGTTGTCCTTCTTAGCCTCTTACGCCTCATCCAGACCTTCTGTCTCAAGGTCCATTTTCCATATGGACTTAAAATCTCTAAGCTTGATGGCATGGAGATTTGACGGTTAGTTCTTAAGCAGAGAGGTTTCTCATATTCTGTGATTTAAATTTTAATTAAGGATTATAAGCCAGTGACTAGGAAGATTTATCATAAGGTCTGGAAGGCTTTCATTGTTTAGTGTATATAACATGGCTTTTCCTGGCAGTCTTTTAAAATTCCTAGAATTTTGCAGTTCTTACAGGATGGTTTGGAAAAGGGCCTACCTGCCAGTTCTCCGAAAGGGCAGATTTCTGTTCTTTCAGTTTTGTTTCATAGGAAGATTTCTAATCTTCCTGACATTCATGGTTTTGTTTAAGCTTTGGCACGCATTAAGTCTGTGTTTAAGCCAATTTCTCATCTCTGCAGTCTTAACTTGGTGCTAAAGGTTTTGCAGGCTTCTCCTTTTGAGCCTATGCATTAAGTGGATATTAAGCTTCTTTCTTGGCAATGTCTTCTGCTAGAAGAGTTTCTGATTTGTCTGCTCTTTCTAGAGACCTTTCTTTTCTTAACTCTCATCAGGATAAGGCCGCCTTAAGGACTAAATTGTAAGGTTGTAAAAGCATTTTAGTATTAAATGAATGCTACTTAGGATTTTAGACAAACTTCTAGTTTGTTTGTTAACTGTTCTCATTCTAGAAAAGGACAGAACGTTTCTGCTGTTTGCTTGGCCTTTTAGTTGAAGCTTTTGATTCATAAGGGTTACTTGGAGGTGGGTCAGCCTCCACCGAAACAGACTTCTTTGGCTTTCAAGAATTAGGGGGATATCTTTCAAAGCGTCAATCTCGGTGCATTTGCCGGCGTCAATATGCTTGCCAGACATCACTGACGCGGTTCCACATATGATGCCCTTATTTTTTTTTAAAAAAACATAAAAAACACGCCCGTCAAGTACGCCGCGATGAGCACCGGACTGTTGTTAACTAACAGTCATCGATGTCGTGGTTATTCAGTTTTTTCCCAGCTTTAATTATACCTTCATGTCATTACTGTCCATGAACAAGCATATTTCTCTAAAGCTAATCTTTTATTTTTCATCTGTTAATGTCCAATAAATAGCTACATTTATACCTCAACAAACAATATCTCATAGAAAGTTATTTTCATATTTGTTTGTTATACAAAAAAATCTGTTATATGATACTTTCACATAAATTAATGTGTATTTGTATTTCTAGAAGATTATGCATATTCCAATCAAAAGTGGTTGAAAAATTCACTAGTCTGTGGGTTGTTTAGGAGTTTGCGTCATAATTGGTACGAAAAGTGTTGCGTCAAATTTGGTGCGAAGTGGAGAGTGGGACTTGAATTACATGGCTTAAACATGATGCACATAGATTTTAGGAAGGAAGTTAGCTATATTATGTTGTGTATTTATTTCATTTTTATCTCTTTATCTATTAGTGCAACAAGTTAGGGGCAAAACTTTGCACCAAATTTGTAGAAATAATATTGTCCCCTTGCTTTGTAATGAGAGACAGAGTTGTAACATAATCCATAAGTATTAGTGTATTTTTCATTTTCATCCCTATATCTACTAGTGCACCAAATGTGTAGCAATAATATTGTTTGATTTATAAAGGGTATACAATTTTAATAGAGTTTATAATTTACTTTTATTATGTAATATACTTCATTCTCTTGCAGCATCAACAATTTCAGACTCCCATTGATTTCTATGGACTCCGTGGGCCTCAAGGGTGGCGGATTAAAAACTAGGTACACTGCGTCGGAATAGACACAAGTGTACCTGTTAAATGTTTGATACATTGGGAAAAGGGTCAAATAGAGTCGAATGTAAATTCAAAACATTTGTAATGACGCAAGCATCAATCTGCGTCGGATTGAGATCGCAGGAGCGTATATTACGCCACAAATTTCAACATTTGACGATCAAATACAATGTGGGATTCAAGCGTATTTTCAGTTGACGCTTTGATAAATATCCCCCTGAGGCTTTAGTTGACTACATCAAGCTGTCAAGGCAGCTACTTTGACTTCTTTGCATACTTTTACTAAATTCCACCATTTTTATGTTTTTGCTTCTTCTGAGGCAGCCTTTGGTAGGTCCTCCCGGCAGTTGTCTCAGCTTGCTTTATTTTTGCCTGCTGATTCAATTTTAAGTGCATTAAAAATGTGTTTTTACATCCCACCCTCTGGCCTCTAGTTATCAAGCCGTCTACTTTCTAGCATTCGCCGGCTCCAATACGCTCGCCTAACATCGCCGCCGCGGACCTGAATACGTTCGCCAAATTTATCAAGAAAGCTGTCAAAAAGCCGCTCACCAAGTACGGTGCGATGAGTTAACTGACAGTCATCGATCTCACTGCTCATCGGCTTTTTTACAGCTTTCTTGCTACCCTGTCACTAAGCACCCACACTATACTATACTGTTTTACCCCCTATACCGCCATTACCGGAGCCCCCCCGCAACTAAATAAAATTATTAACCCCTAAACCGCCGCTCCCGGACCCCGCCGCAACTATAATAAATATATGAACCCCTAAACCTCCGCTCCCGGACTTCGCCGCAACTATAATAAATATATGAACCCCTAAACCGCCGCTCCTGGACCCCGCCCCCACCTACATTATACCTATTAACCCCTAATCTTCCGCCCCTTAAACCGCCGCCACCTATATAAAGTTATTAACCCCTATCCTGCCGATCCCGGACCCCGCCGCAACTAAATAAAATGTTTAACCCCTAAACCGTCGCTCCCGGAGCCCACCGCCACCTACATTACATTTATTAACCCCTAATCTGCCCCCCCTACACCGCTGCCACCTAAATTATATCTATTAACCCCTAAACCTAAGTCTAACCCTAATACCCCCCTAACTTAAATATTATTTAAAGAAATCTAAGTAAATATTCCTATAATTAAATAAATTATTCCCATTTAAAACTAAATACTTACCTATAAAATAAACAGGTAACTTTGCATTTATTTTAACTAGGTAGAATAGCTATTAAATAGTTATTAACTATTTAATAGCTACCTAGTTAAAATAAATACAAATATACCTGTAAAATAAATCCTAACTTAAGTTACAATTACACCTAACACTATACTACCATTAAATAAATTAAATTAATTAAATACAATTACCTACAATTAAATAAAAATAACTAAAATAACTAAAGTACAAAAAAAGAAACTCTAAATTACAGAAAATAAAATAAAATTACAAGAAGTTTAAACTAATTACACCTAATCTAAGCCCCCAAATAAAATAAAATTCCCCCCAAAATAATAAAATTCCCTACCACTATACTAAATTACTGTTCCAATCAGCCAATAGAATGCAAGGTCAATCCGATTGGCTGATTGGATCAACCAATCGGATTGAACTTCAATCCGATTGGCTGATTTCATCAGCCAATCGGATTTTTCCTACCTTAATTCTTATTGGATAATAGAATCCTATCAGCCAATCGGAATTCAAGGGATGCCTTCTTGGATGACGTCATTTAAAGGAACCGTCATTCTTTGTTTAGTCGTCGGGATCGATGGATGCTCCGCGTCGGATGTCTTAAAGATGGTGCCGCTCCTCGCCGGATGGATGAAGATAGAAGATGCCGCTTGGATGAAGACTACTGCCCATCTGGAGGACCTCTTCTGGCCAGATTGGATGAAGACTTCTGCCCATCTGGACGACCACTTCACCCAGATTTATTGAGGACTTAGGCCCGGCTGGGTGAAGACGGCTCAAGGTAGGGTGATCTTCAATGGGGTAGTGTTAGGTTCTTTTAAGGGGGGTTTGGGTGGGTTTTAGAGTAAGGTTGGGTGTGGGTGGTGGGTTTTAATGTTGGGGGGTGTGTGTTTCTTTTTTACAGGTAAAAGAGCTGATTCATTTGGGGCAATGCCCTGCAAAAAGCCCTTTTAAGGGCTATTTGTAATTTAGTATAGTGGTAGGGAATTTTATTATTTTGGGGGGATTTTTTATTTTATTAGGGGGCTTAGATTAGGAGTAATTAGTTTAAACTTCTTGTAATTTTATTTTATTTTCTGTAATTTAGAGGTTTTTTTGTACTTTAGTTAATTTTAGTTATTTTTATTTAATTGTAGGTAATTGTATTTAATTAATTTAATTTATTTATTTAATGGTAGTATAGTGTTAGTGCAAAACAGAATGAGAAGCAGTCTGCCAGGATCGAACAGCAGCATCAACAGCTTGTTCTATGGCCCGGTTGCCACCTGGTAGTAGCTTCTTTCTGCCCAATTGTGCTTTTCACAGAGGAAAACTTTCCTGTAGTATATCAGTCTGATCCCGCCGACATGGTCAGTCCAGCCCCGAAATACCAGGCAATTCTCCTCTGGACAAGGAACATGACAACCCCAGACGATCGTTTCTGCCTCCTTTGGACCTCATCAGTGAGGTGCAGCCATATCCCTCTAAGCACATTGGGCAAGGAGTCCACGTCTGGTTTCCCCCATCACCCTTAGGGAGACTATCCCCAGGGTCATATTTACATATGCAAAACAGAATGAGAAGCAGTCTGCCAGGAACAAACAGCAGCATCAATAGCTTTTTCTATGGCCCGGTTGTCACCTGGTAGTAGCTTCTTTCTGCCCAATTGTGCTTTTCACAGAGGAAAACTTTCCTGTAGTATATCAGTCTGATCCCGCCGACATGGTCCGTCCAGCCCCGAAATACCAGGCAATTCTCCTCTGAACAAGGAACATGACAACTCCAGACGATCGTTTCGGCCTCCTTTGGGCCTCGTCAGTGAGGTGCAGCCATATCCCTCTAAGCACATTGGGCAAGGAGTCCACGTCTGGTTTCCCCCATCACCCTTAGGGAGACTATCCCCAGGGTCATATTTACATATGCAAAACAGAATGAGAAGCAGTCTGCCAGGAACGAACAGCAGCATCAATAGCTTTTTCTATGGCCCGGTTGTCACCTGGTAGTAGCTTCTTTCTGCCCAATTGTGCTTTTCACAGAGGAAAACTTTCCTGTAGTATATCAGTCTGATCCCGCCGACATGGTCCGTCCAGCCCCGAAATACCAGGCAATTCTCCTCTGAACAAGGAACATGACAACCCCAGACGATCGTTTCGGCCTCCTTTGGGCCTCGTCAGTGAGGTGCAGCCATATCCCTCTAAGCACATTGGGCAAGGAGTCCACGTCTGGTTTCCCCCATCCCACTTAGGGAGACTATCCCCAGGGTCATATTTACATATGCAAAACAGAATGAGAAGCAGTCTGCCAGGAACGAACAGCAGCATCAATAGCTTGTTCTATGGCCCGGTTGCCACCTGGTAGTAGCTTCTTTCTGCCCAATTTTCACAGAGGAAAACTTTCCTGTAGTATATCAGTCTGATCCCACCGACATGGTCAGTCCAGCCCCGAAATACCAGGCAATTCTCCTCTGAACAAGGAACATGACAACCCCAGACGATCGTTTCGGCCTCCTTTGGGCCTCGTCAGTGAGGTGCAGCCATATCCCTCTTAGCACATTGGGCAAGGAGTCCACGTCTGGTTTCCCCCATCACCCTTAGGGAGACTATGCCCAGGGTCATATTTACATATGCAAAACAGAATGAGAAGCAGTCTGCCAGGAACGAACAGCAGCATCAATAGCTTGTTCTATGGCCCGGTTGCCACCTGGTAGTAGCTTCTTTCTGCCCAATTGTGCTTTTAGCAGAGGAAAACTTTCCAGTAGTATATCAGTCTGATCCCGCCGACATGGTCAGTCCAGCCCCGAAATACCAGGCAATTCTCCTCTGAACAAGGAACATGACAACAGAGGGATATGGCTGCACCTCACTGACGAGGCCCAAAGGAGGCCGATACGATCGTCTGGGGTTGTCATGTTCCTTGTTCAGAGGAGAATTGCCTGGTATTTCGGGGCTGGACTGACCATGTCGGCGGGATCAGACTGATATACTACAGGAAAGTTTTCCTCTGTGAAAAGCACAATTGGGCAGAAAGAAGCTACTACCAGGTGGCAACCGGGCCATAGAACAAGCTATTGATGCTGCTGTTCGTTCCTGGCAGACTGCTTCTCATTCTGTTTTGCATATGTAAATATGACCCTGGGGATAGTCTCCCTAAGGGTGATGGGGGAAACCAGACGTGGACTCCTTGCCCAATGTGCTTAGAGGTATATGGCTGCACCTCACTGACGAGGCCCAAAGGAGGCCGAAACGATCGTCTGGGGTTGTCATGTTCCTTGTTCAGAGGAGAATTGCGTGGTATTTCGGGGCTGGACTGACCATGTCGGCGGGATCAGACTGATATTCTACAGGAAAGTTTTCCTCTGTGAAAAGCAAAATTGGGCAGAAAGAAGCTACTAACAGGTGGCAACCGGGCCATAGAACAAGCTATTGATGCTGCTGTTCGTTCCTGGCAGACTGCTTCTCATTCTGTTTTGCATATGTAAATATGACCCTGGGGATAGTCTCCCTAAGGGTGATGGGGGAAACCAGACGTGGACTCCTTGCCCAATGTGCTTAGAGGGATATGGCTGCACCTCACTGACGAGGCCCAAAGGAGGCCGAAACGATCGTCTGGGGTTGTCATGTTCCTTGTTCAGAGGAGAATTGCCTGGTATTTCGGGGCTGGACTGACCATGTCGGCGGGATCAGACTGATATACTACAGGAAAGTTTTCCTCTGTGAAAAGCACAATTGGGCAGAAAGAAGCTACTACCAGGTGGCAACCGGGCCATAGAACAAGCTATTGATGCTGCTGTTCGTTTCTGGCAGACTGCTTCTCATTCTGTTTTGCATATGTAAATATGACCCTGGGGATAGTCTCCCTAAGGGTGATGGGGGAAACCAGACGTGGACTCCTTGCCCAATGTGCTTAGAGGGATATGGCTGCACCTCACTGACGAGGCCCAAAGGAGGCTGAAACGATCGTCTGGGGTTGTCATGTTCCTTGTTCAGAGGAGAATTGCGTGGTATTTCGGGGCTGGACTGACCATGTCGGCGGGATCAGACTGATATACTACAGGAAAGTTTTCCTCTGTGAAAAGCACAATTGGGCAGAAAGAAGCTACTACCAGGTGGCAACCGGGCCATAGAACAAGCTATTGATGCTGCTGTTCGTTCCTGGCAGACTGCTTCTCATTCTGTTTTGCATATGTAAATATGACCCTGGGGATAGTCTCCCTAAGGGTGATGGGGGAAACCAGATGTGGACTCCTTGCCCAATGTGCTTAGAGGGATATGGCTGCACCTCACTGACGAGGCCCAAAGGAGGCCAAAACGATCATCTGGGGTTGTCATGTTCCTTGTTCAGGGGAGAATTGCCTGGTATTTCAGGGCTGGACTGACCATGTCGGCGGGATCAGACTGATATACTACAGGAAAGTTTTCCTCTGTGAAAAGCACAATTGGGCAGAAAGAAGCTACTACCAGGTGGCAACCGGGCCATAGAACAAGCTATTGATGCTGCTGTTCGTTCCTGGCAGACTGCTTCTCATTCTGTTTTGCATAGTATAGTGTTAGGTGTCATTGTAACTTAGGTTAGGTTTTATTTTACAGGTATATTTGTAATTATTTTAACTAGGTAGCTATTAAATAGTTAATAACTATTTAATAGCTATTCTACCTAGTTAAAATAAATACAAAGTTACCTGTAAAATAAAAATAAACCCTAAAATAGCTACAATGTAACTATTAGGTAAGTATTTAGTTTTAAATAGGAATAATTTATTTAATTATAGGAATATTTATTTAGATTTCTTAAAATAATATTTAAGTTAGGGGGGTGTTAGGGTTAGGGTTAGACTTAGGTTTAGGGGTTAATAGATATAATGTAGGTAGCGGCGGTGTAGGAGGGGGCAGATTAGGGGTTAATAAGTGTAATGTAGGTGGCGGTGGGCTCCGGGAGCGACGGTTTAGGGGTTAAACAATTAATTTATTTGCGGCAGGGTCTGGGAGCGGTGGTTTAGGGGTTAATAAATGTATCGAGTTGCGCGGTGCTCCGGGAGCGGCGGTTTAGGAGTTCATATATTTATTATAGTTGCGGCGGGGTCCGGGAGCAGCGGTTTAGGGGTTAATAAGTATACAGTAGGTGGCGGCGGTGTAGGGGAAGGCAGATTAGGGGTGTTTAGACTCGGTGTACATGTTAGGGTGTTAGGTGCAGACATTTCCCGTAGAAATCAATGAGATATCGGGCGGCAGCGAACATGAGCTCTCGCTGCTGTCAGACTCCCATTGATTCCTATGGGATCTGCCGCCTCCAGGGCGGCGGATTGAAAACCAGGTACGCTGGCCCGGAATAGTGGCGAGCGTACCTGGTTGTAGTTTGATAACTTCCAAAAGTAGTCAGATTGTGCCGAACTTGCGTTCAAAACATCTGTAGTGATGTAACCATCGATCTGTGTTGGACTGAGTCCGGCGGATCGTATGTTACGTCACTAGATTCTACTTTTGCCGGACTGTAGGGCTTGATATTTATGGCGAATCAGCCTCGCCACAAATACGCTGTGGAATTCCAGTGTATTTGCGGTTGACGGCTTGATAAATAGAGGCCTCTGTGTCTCATTATTCGTGGACCCAACAGCTTGGGTATTAGTTCCCAGTAGTAAAGAATCATGGACTCTCACCACCTTTATGAAAGAAAACATAATTTATGCTCACCTGATAAATTAATTTCTTTCATGGTGGTGAGAGTCCACAAGACCCCACCTTATGTTTTTTTTTCTTCATTTGCACATATTTTTTCCCCTGCTTCTTTTATTTTTTGCTCTTATTTCTTTCCCTACCTCATTTTGGTTGGCTGTATGTTAAACTGAGGTACCTGTAAGGTGGGAGGGGTTTTATGCAGCTCTTGGTAGGAAAGAGTAATTCCAATGAAAGAAATGAAACGTAAGCATAAATGATATATTGGCCTCTATTTAACAAAGGTCTTGCGGACTTGATCCGATCGTGCGGATCAGGTCCGCACGACCTCGCTGAATGCGGAGATCAATACACTCTCCGTATTCAGCATTGCACCAGCAACTCACAAGAGCTGCTGGTGCAACGCCGCACCCTGCTGACTCGCAGCAGGGAGGTGTCAATCAACCCAATCATACTCGATTGGGTTGAATTCCGGCGATGTCTGTCCGCCTGCTCAGAGCGGACAGTGTTATGGAGCAGCAGTCTTTGTGACCACTGCTTCACAAATGCTGTTTCTGGCGAGCCTGCAGGCTCGCCAGAAACACGGGGCATCAAGCTCCATTCGGAGATTGATAGATAGGCCCCTTTGTCTCAAATAGATTATTAGCTAATTAGTGTTTAGAGTCAGAAACTCCTGCGAAGCTGACTAAAATCATCAGAACACAACATGATCATGATACTAAAATGAACGAGAATGAGAAATCTGCTGTATCATATACTGTAAATAGCCATATAGAAGCCTGCTTTAAATCAGGGTATCAGATGAATATAAAATGTAAAATCTTATCAGCTGGTCTGCAACTTGAATATTGAAAATATACCTTACCCTTTGCCTTCTAGTTCTGCTACAAACTTGAATGTGTGAGACCAATCACAGGCGTCATCATGAGTATTTTTCCATTTCTCCAGTTCTTCTATGCAAACGTCATTAAATTCCAACATGGTGATGTCATTAAAGAACTCAGAGATTGGAATAAGGGTAAAAATACAAGTGCCTATTTGAATGTAAATCAAAGTTTCACCTTTAATACGACCTGTAGGTAAAGATGAGATTTGTCAACAATCAGAACAATAACAACCTGTTTTGTGTTTGATGGTTCTACTGGTTTACATGTGTTTTACTTACAGAGACATCAAACAATCAACGAAGCTTTGGATACTTTAAAAGTTTATAGATGGCAAATACATTAATATTGTTCTCTATGGGGCTGAATTATCAAGCTCCGAATGGAGCTTGATGCCTCTGTTACCACGTGAACCTACAGGCTGTCTAAAGATCGCTGCTCCATAACAGGTCCGTCTGCTATGAGGCCGCGGACATTAATCTGCCTGATCCTATAAGATCAGGCTAATTGACACCCCCTGCTGCATTTGCAGGGGGCAGCATTGCACAAGCAGTTCACAAGAACTGCTTGTGCAATGATAAATGCCGACAGTGTATGCTGTCTGCATTTATCGATGTGCGGTGGACATGATATGCTACACTGTATCATGTCCTCTCACACTTTGGTAAATTAGCCCCTATATATTATTTCAAATTTAAATAATATTTTATTTCATAAAAGTGGTGAGAATCCACAATCCATTACTCCAGGGAATTAAACACTTGACCATTAGGAGGAGGCAAAGATCCCCAAACTCCAAGAGCCCTTAAAACCCCTCCCACCTTACTGGAAACAAATCTTATCTTTGCCTTCACAGGAGTAAGGTGAAGAAGGGAGGTGCTCCAGATGTTTGATAGAAGGTTGCTCAGACTGATTTTTTTTTTTTTTTTTATTGAGGTTCTTTGTGATACAAACAATCAATAATTGTCAATACATAATACAAAGTAAGGTAAAGTAAATTATTTCAGAGCAGGTAACTAGAACAGAACAGATAAATGAACAGTATACATATTACCCACTCATTGCATGTAGTAAATACCATTCAAACAGTATACCCACCGTGACATGGAAGCGGCCACTCTTGGACCACATATTTGCTATCAACCAGACTGGACGTGGGTAAACATTATTGTTAGAGGGCCACTCATGGACCCTAAATGATGAACCTCTATTTTATGTTTTTCAACAGATCTGAGATACTATGTAACTGGTAACTATGTAAACACTTTTATATTTCTGTATATTTATTAAGTATTGCAATAAAACAGGTGGAAAGTAAGGATACTTGGGACTCCGCCAGGTGTGTAACTCATGTAGGAAATTAACAACTGATATAATATTAGAAAGCGGAGCTGCACCTAGACCTTAAAGCTATAATTATGAGATATATGTAGAGTCCAGTGAACAGAGTAAGCGCTGTAATTATTCCGAAAGGAGGGACCTGTGAGACTATATTAGGTTTGCCCATAGAGGATGAGGGGTAACCTTGCTATTAAAAAAAAGGAGAGGTGTATTTGGCGTCTAACTGGGATCCTTTAGGTATAACAGTGTAGAATATTAGCAGTAAGTAAAACAGGTATGCTGAATTGTAACTTAATCATTTATTGGGACACATAAGTTCTAATGTATGCCTTTGGTGATAGCTTTATCTAGATGAAAATTCCAGCCTTGGTAGGTGTAAATGCTAGAGCATAGGTAAGGTCTAATAAATATACATACTTAGATTAAAGGGAGTTGTCCCGCCATCTTGGCCGCTGACAGCAGGGTGCCATCCCATATTAATAAGCAGAACCACTAGGGAAATAAATAAAATGTTTGACTCAATAGCTTCAGGGTGTTATAGGTTAATAGGAGGTAAATAAACGTATAAGTGAGAGGCTGTATAAGGCAATCGTATTTGGAGACAGTAACAGGGTCCCATACAACAACAAAAAAATAGGCTGTAAAATTGAAAACAGGCAGTGTGAAGTGTAGCTTTAAATAAATAGATAAACAAATAACTGTGGGATCTCATAGTGGTAATGTATGGATTGTTGTTAAACTCCCTACCAACTTGAGGCAATAGAAGCAGCATTCCAACATTGAAAAGCATGGATCAACAACAAACAGACAGGGATATCTACACTGTGGGTTATTCTTAGTTAGATATTAGAAGGTAAGCCCAACATTATATGACATACAAACTTAACATAAAGAGCGTCTCTGGTATAGTTTAGGTACTTGGAAAGTCTGGAGAGCCATATGTAAAGTTCCATATGTCGGGTTTTGCCGACTCCAGCACGATTGCAGTTATTACCTCCCATGTATACCCAGTCGCATAACAGCAAGGGCATCTGTGTCTCTGTGAGAGTTATCCAGCGATACCATGACCGGGTAGGAGTGAACCTTAAGGGGAGAAGAAATGTAGGGGACCGGAACCTTTTTGACACCATCTCATACCAAGTTGTGGAGAGTAGGCAGTATTGGACCCACCTAGGAGAAGTTCCCTGAAAAGTCCCCTCTGATCCCGGATCTGAAAGTGAGGCGCTTTGGTCCTTCAGCTGACGGTAGGTAGAGAAAGGTCTGATCCGCTCCGGAGTAGCCCTGGGACCGAGACGTCTTGGCTGTTCTAGTTGAGTATAGAGGTCTCCATACAGGCACTCCGCAGCAGCTGTAATCACCAAGCGTTTCTCTGAGGGTCGGTCAATCTTGTAAGTCACAGGATCTCCAGCTGACTTTATAGGTAGATCAACAGTGTGCAGTAGATGCTGGGGCCCCTTAACATCTCCGCTGCCGTAGCTTATTTCAGCCGAACTGGAAACAGTCTCTGGTGGAGATCCATTTTTAGTTACAGAGCCAAAGGCTGCGCTCAGAGCTTCAGTGAATGCCAGTTGGTAGGAGTCTAGGAGTCTTCCCAATTCATGGAGAATCTGGTGCGTGCTTTCCATGGTAGATATAAGCGTTAACTAGTAGCGGGCAAATAGGCTTAATTGCAGCGACTGTTGAGATAGCACTGCTACTAACGACATGTCTACAGAATGTACCTGCCGGGGGGGTCTAATTAAAGGCCACAGTCCTTAATATGCGTGAGGAGTCCTGATGATATATGCAGTCCTGTAACCACGAGGGTGGGAAGATGGCCGCCGCTTGTGCAGTATCGGCATAGGCATCCGGTCCTGACTTTAGATTGTAGCACCTACAGATGAATTTAGGTTTTACCAGTTGCCAGATGGAATATATTCAGGCAATATCTCTAGGTTTGGCTCTGTTGTAGGCACCTTGTAAGGTTGTTTATAATGTAGTCAGGACCGGAGCAACAGGATTATGCAGCCATTCTCTTGCGCTGCGGACTCTGCCCCCCACTCAGACTGATTTGAGGCCCAGTTTTCCCTTCAGAGAGTCTGGACAAAGGGATGTCTTTGGAGTATGGGTAGTGGCATAAGAACGCCTAAGCCTCCTCCGGTTGGTTCTATACATTATATCCTCTTCTGTCATGCAGCACTGGATTGGCTATCTACTGGAAACAGTTCATTGTGCTTATGGTAAGTCCAGTAGTATGGGTGCCTATCAGCTAGGTTTGTGGGTTTTTATTAAAATAGGCACCGGCTTAGCCTGTAGGCTATTAGTAGGTACTCACTTATGGCTATATCATAGCCTGGGGACCATTATGTCAGGCATTTTAGGCTTGGGCACCTAAGTACCTTATTTCACCTCTTTCTTGGATAGTGTGTCACCTTATGTGTATATCAACGTTTGTTTTGTGCCTTTACTTAGCGTGCCTCTGCTTATGCGCATAACTATATGCTCATTGACTCAAGTTATTTAAAGATCATGTGTCATGTTTTTTAGCGCGCTTCATTCCCTACTAATATACAGTTGTGTTCATAAGTTTACATACCCTGGAAGAATTTATGATTTCTTGGCCATTTTCAGAGAATATGAATGATAACACAACAAATGTTCTTCCACTCATGGTTAGTGTTTGGCTGAAGCAATTTATTATCAATCAACTGTGTTTACTCTTTTTAATCATATTGACAACAGAAACTACCCAAATGACCCTTATCAAAAGTTTACATACCCCAGTTCTTAATACTGTGTATTGCTCCTTTAACATCAATGACAGCTTGAAGTCTTTTGTGGTATCTGTGGATGAGGCTCTTTATCTTCTCAGATGGTAAAGCTGCCCATTCTTCCTGGCAAAAAGCCTCCAGTTCCTGTAAATTCTTGGGCTGTCTTGCAGGAACTGCATGTTTGAGATCTCCCTAGAGTTGCTCAATGATATTGAGGTCAGGAGACTGAGTTGGCTACTCCAGAACCTTCACTTTATTCTGCTGTAGCCAATGACAGGTCAACTTAGCCTTGTGTTTAGGATCATTGTCATGTTGGAATGTCCAAGTACGTCCCATGTGCAGCTTCCGGGCTGATGAATGCAAATTTTCCTCCAGTATATTTTGATAACATACTGCATTCATCTTGCCATCAATTCAGACCAAATTTCCTGTGCGTTTGTAGCTCACACATACCCAAAACATCAGCAATCCACCTCTGTGTTTCAAAGTAGGAATGGTGTACCTTTCATCATAGGCCTTATTGACTCCTCTCCAAATATAGCGTTTATGGTTGTGGCCAAAAATCTCAATTTTGGTCTCATCACTCCAAAAGACTTTGTGCCAGAAGGTATTTGTGGGATTTTCTTTGCATCCCGAACGATTTTCCTGGCAGTTGTGGCTGAAATTTTAGTTAGTCTGCCTGACCATGGTTTGGTTTCAACAGAACCCCTCATTTTCCACTTCTTGATTAGAGTTTAAACACTGCTGATTGGCATTCTCAATTCCTTGGATATCTTTTTATATCCCTTTTCTGTTTTATACAGTTCATCTACCTTTTCCTGCAGATCCTTTGACGATTCTTTTGCTTTCCCCATGACTCAGAATCCAGAAATGTCAGTACAGTACTGGATGAAAGATGAAAGGGTCTGTCAGGAGTCCAGAAACTCATTGACCTTTTATACACACACTAATTACAAGCAAATAGATCACAGGTGAGGATGGTTACCTTTAATAGCCATTCAAACCCCTTTGTGTCAACTTGTGTGCATGTTATCAGGCCAAAATCACCAGGGTATGTAAACTTTTGATCAGGGTTATTTGGGTAGTTTATGTTGTCATTATGATTTAAAAAGAGTAAATACAGTTGATTTATAATAAATGGCATCAGCCAAACACTAACCATGAGTGAAAGAAAAGTTTTTGTGTTATCATTCATATTCTCTGAAAAATGGCCAAGAAATCATAAATTCTGCCAGGGTATGTAAACTCATAAGCACAACTGTAAATATATGGCCTTTTACAACCTTAAACAAGTCAGTGAATGGCTGAAACGCATTGCTCTATGCATCTATGATTGTGTCCTGATCTGGCATCCATAGTCCCAGTACTAGGTGGATGTTACTAAGTGTGGAAACAGCAGATACTTTGTAAACACTGCCATAGGAACGTCATTTGAGAAAGCATAATAGTCAACACGGATAAAAGCCTGTCGTTGAAAAGGACTATCACTGTGGAACTGATCCGAACCTACCGAGTGTAAGTAATATATAATACCTTCAGCTTTGGTTAGTTTCTGTCTTTGATTGGGAACTTTTTTTCAATTCCAGCACCATCTGACTTTTTGAAGTCTGCTTATCTATCAAAGCCTTCCTTTGCTGGGATCCCATCCCATTTCTGGATATGGACTTTGTTTAATTTAAAGGATTCCTTTTTGGTTCATATTGTATTTTATGTCAATTATATTTTAATATATATATATATTTAATTTATTTATTTTTTTGATGCTGCTAAGTAAGCTGTTTTTTACAGCGCAACAGTATTTTTTCTTTTTTTAGAATATTTGTAGCTGCTATTTCATTACCATCTTGGTTGAAGCTCTTGAATCCTTCTAAATGGATTACTGCCCAGTCTACAGGATCAGTTCCTACTTCTTGGGCCGTTAAGAATGAGGACTTGGTTGATCAAATTTGCAACGCAGCTACTTAGTCTTCCTTACATACGTTTTCAAAATTTAATAATTTTGTTGTTTTTGCTTCTTCTGAAGCAGCTTTTGGTAGGAAAGTTATTCAGGTGGCTGATTCTGAGCATTAAATATTTTGTATTTATATTTTTTCTGCATAAAAACAAACAAACAAACAAACAAACAAAAACTAATCACCCAATTGAATTGGAATAGTATAAGTCTGGTCCATCCATATTACTCATTGACTTCACAGCTTGGGTATTAGTTCCCAGGAATAATGGATTGTGGACTCTCACAACCTTTTTAAAGAAAATATAATTTATTCTTACCTGAAAAATATTTTCTTTCATGGTGATGAGAGTCCACAAGCCCACCCATTATTTTCTATCATTGATTGTTTTTTCAGGAGTCAGTATAAGCACCTATTTTTTCCTGCTCCTCTTCTTTTATTTTCCTATGTATATGATTGGAAACAATTAATAACATAATTCCTAAATATATTTTTGCCCCAATATATAACATAAACTTTCAAGATAGCCTTACCAATTTCATATTCGGCTAACATACAGAAGGTCCCAAGTTCAAGTCCAGTGGAGTCCCAAATATATATATACATATTATTAATAACATAATTCCTAACATATTTCTGCTCCAATATATAACATAAAACTAGGCCTTCAAGATAGCCTTATCAATTTCATGCTCACTTAACATACAGAAGGTCCCAAGTTCGAGTCCAGTGGAGCCATAGAATAAAATATATATATACACATATATATTTTTTATAATTTTTATATGTCACTTATTTATAGTAAGCATTTGTCACGAACATTTCTTTTTTAGTTTTATATTTATTAGAAAATTTCTTTTAGTTTGGTTTTAAAAATTAAAGTCATTTATTAAAAAGACCAAATAAGATTATCTTCTAGACATTGTGAGACATGTAGATCAATTTATATATTTTGTATCAATACTAATCCTTTTTGCAAGAAATTTAAACAAGACATAAAAGTAGCCTTTTGATTTTTCCATTGCCTAGCACACATTAGGTCCTGGGTTCGAATCCAACCAGGAGATGAGATATATATATATACACACATGTTAATATATGTCCAGTTTACTATGATATATATATTTTTTTTTTTCCAGATATATTTGGTAATTGCGAATAGGATTTTTTTATATACTTTTTATTTAAGTGTTATCACAATTGTTCAAACCAATTTATACAATGTATCAAAAGTTAAATGTTTTTTGCAATTGCAATATTGTTAATAGAGTTGACCTTTTGTTTCAATTCCGGGTCACTGTGGGTTTAAATAGATCTCTATTGTTAACTATGATTATGCCTGATGAAACGGTCTGGAATAGACTGAGAAACGCGTTGCAAAATAAATACTGTTTGTTTTATACCACGACCCGGTATTTTTGCTTCTTTCCACGATCCACTTGTTTTTGAAACAGGACTTTTACCACGGAACCTTTCATACACTGACACTGTCATTTTTGGAGAAAAGTCTCGGTGGCGTGAGTGCAGCAGGAGAACACCTATCAGCTTGCAGCTCACCTGGTCCGGCCATTGGCCCTAAAAAATGTGGGTGCTACTTTCTAGACGCCTATCTGGATTCCACAGGTCCTCTGGGTGAGACCTCCAGCGTACTGACTGCTGGAATTTGAATGTCAGCCTGCTTTATCGCACCTTATTCATTTAAGGTGCCACTTTCCTTGTGAGTAGTTTTTTGCACATCACTTTTATATTTGTTGTTTTAACGATTCACACTATGTTGGCGCCCCTTGTTTATCTTCCATTCTAGACACCCTGACCCATCGCACCGCGGGACACAAGAGGAGCACGCCAAACACCTGAACACATCACCGTTCACATATTAGGATTGGACACTTATATTTTACATCACAGCATTTTTTGGGACATTGATAAGTACTTTTTATATATTTTACTCATCCCCACAAATATCATTGTTTATCTGTGATATCTGATTATTTTAATGTATCACTAATATTATACACAAATTGTCCTGAGCTCTTGTTTTACTCACAATTTATTTTCGTCATTATTATTAATTTTTCACACATACCAAACACTGTGCTGTTTATTTTTTTTATTTATGCATACAGGTACAAACCCAATCATAAAGTGTTAGGTCCTACTTTGATAACCTGTGTTCCAAGCGCATCCTCTTAAGTTTTTTCCTCCTCAGGAATTTCTTTTTATAGTATTCTGAATATGTTAACAAGGGCCTAGATTACGAGTTTTGCGGAAGCTGAAAAAGCAGCTTTAACAGGTGCTAACGATGCTTTTATCCTACCGCTGGTATTACGAGTCTTGCAGGTATAGGTGTACCGCACACTTTTTTGGCCTTACCGCAAAACAAGTTACGTAAACTTCGTAAAGTCTTTTTTCTATGGGACTTCCATAGGGCCGGTATTACAAGTCTGTCCTGGGAGGCCAAAAAGTGAATGGTACACCCTCTCCTGTCAAGATTCCTACCGCATTTGAAAGTTAGTAGTTAATAGTTTTATGTACAACGCGGTAGCATAAACTCATAACTAAACTGATACAAAGTACACTAAACACCCATAAACTACCTATTAACCCCTAAACCGAGGACCTCCCGCATCGCAAACATTAAAATACATTTTTTAACCCCTAATCTGCCGCTCCGGACACCGCTACCACCTACATTATATTTATTAACCCCTAATCTGCCACCCCCTATGTCGTCGCAACCAACCTACACTTATTAACCCCTAATATTCCGCTCCAATGTCGCCGCCACTATAATAAACATATTAACCCCTAAACCGCCGCACTCCGCCTCGCAAACACTAATTTAATATTAATAACCCCTAATCTGACGCCCCTAACATCACCTACCTACATTTATTAACCCCTAATCTGCCGCCCCAACGTCGCCGCAACTATATTAAATATATTAACCCTGAAACCTAAGTCTAACCCTAACACCCCCTAACTTAAATATAATTTAAATAAATCTAAATAAAATTACTATTATTAACTAAATTATTCCTATTTAAAACTAAATACTTACCTATAAAATAAACCCTAACCTAGCTACAATATAACTAATAGTTACATTGTAGCTATCTCAGGGTTTATTTTTATTTTACAGGCAACTTTGTATTTATTTTAACTAGGTAAAATAGTTATTAAATAGTTATTAACTATTTAATAGCTACCTAGTTAAAATAAAGACAAATTTACCTGTAAAATAAAACCTAACCTAAGTTACAATTACACCTAACACTACACTATAATTAAATGAATTCCCAAAATTAACTACAATGAAATACAATTAAATACAATTATCTAAAGTACGAAACCCCCCCCACTAAATTACAGAAAATAATAAAAAGGTTAAAGGAACCTTCATTCAGTCGTCAGATGAAGAAACAATAGAATGCAAGCTCAATCTTATTGGCAGATTGCATCAGCCAATAGAATTTTTTCTATCCTTATTCCAATTGGCTGATAGAATTCTATCAGCCAATCGAAATTGAAGAGACGCCATCTTGGATGACGTCATTTAAAGGAACCTTCATTCAGTCGTCGGATGAAGATGATGATGGACCCGCTCCACGCTGGATGGATGAAGATAGAAGAAGCCATCTGGATGAAGACTTCTGCCCGTCTGGAGGACCTCTTCTTCCCTGATTGGAACAGCCAATAGAATGCGATCTCAATCTGATTGGCTGATTCAATCAGCCAATCAGATTTTTCCTACCTTAATTCTGATTGGCTGATAGAATCCTATCAGCCAATCGGAATTGAAGGGACGCCATCTTGGATGACGTCCCTTAAAGGAGCCTTCATTCGTCGTTAGTCCGTCGGGGAAGAAGGATGTTCCGCGTCGGCGGGATGAAGATGGATCCTGAAGCAAGAAGATTGAAGACCCCGCTTGGAAGATGACATCGCCCGGATGGAAGATGATCTTCAGAGCCGCTTGGAAGATGACATCGCCCGGATGGAAGACTTCTTCAGCGCCGCTTGGAGGATCACTTCATCGGAAGGAAGACTTCTTCAGTGCCCCTTGGAGGATCACTTCTGCCGCTCCGGATCTCCTCTTCAGTTCCATCGGTGGCTCGGCTGAGTGAAGACGACTCAAGATAGGATGATTTTCAGGGGATTAGTGTTAGGTTATTTTAAGGGGGGTTTGGGTTAGATTAGGGGTATGTGGGTGGTGGGTTTTAATGTTGGGGGGGGTTGTATTTTTCTTTTACAGGCAAAAGAGCAGTTTTCTTTGGGGCATGCCCCACAAAAGGCCCTTTTAAGGGCTGGTAAGGTAAAAGAGCTTTTTTAATGTAGAATAGGGTAGGGAATTTTTTTATTTTGGGGGACTTTGTTATTTTATTAGGGGGCTTAGATTATGTGTAATTATCTTAAAATTGTCGTAATATTTTTGAAATGTTTGTAACTTATTGTTTTTATTTTTTGTAACTTAACTTTTTTTATTTTTTGTACTTTAGTTAGTTTATGTAATTGTATTTAATTGTAGTTATTTGTAGTTAATTTATTTAATTAATGTAATGATAGTGTAGTGTTAAGTTTAATTGTAACTTAGGTTAGGATTTATTTTACAGGTAATTTTGTATTTCTTTTAGCTAGGTAGTTATTAAATAGTTAATAACTATTTAATAACTATTCTAACTAGCTAAAATAAATACAAAGTTACCTGTAAAATAAATATAAATCCTAAAATAGCTACAATGTAATTATTAATTACATTGTAGCTATCTTAGGGTTTATTTTACAGGTAAGTATTTAGTTTTAAATAGGAATAATTTATTAAAGTATAGTGTAGTGTTAGGTGTAATTGTAACTTAGGTTAGTTTTTATTTTACAGGTAAATTTCTCTTTATTTTAGCTAGGTAAGCTATTAAATAGTTAATAACTATTTAATAGCTATTGTACCTAGTTAAAATAAATTGAAATTTACCTTTAAAATAAAAATAAATCCTAAGATAGCTACAATATAATTATTATTTATATTGTAGCTATATTAGGCTTTATTTTAAAGGTAAGTATTTAGTTTTAAATAGGATTAATTTAGTTAATAATAGAAATATTATTTAGATTTATTTAATTAATATTTAAGTTAGGGGGGTGTTAGGTTTAGTGTTAGACTTAGGTTTAGGGGTTAATAAATTTATTACAGTGGCGGCGGTGTAGTGGGGGGCAGGATAGGAGTTAATAAATGTATTATAGGTGGCGACGGTGTAGGGGGGGCAGATTAGGGGTTAATAACTTTATTATAGATGGCGGCGGTATGGGGGGGGAAGGATAGGGGTTACTAGGTATAATGTAGGTTGCGGCGGTGTCCGGGAGCGGCGATTTAGGGGTTAATATGTATAGAGTAGCTTGCGGTGGGCTCCGGGAGCGGCGGTTTAGGGGTTAATATGTATAGAGTAGCTTGCGGTGGGCTCCGGGAGCGGCGGTTTAGGGGGTAATATATTTATTTAGTTGCGGCGGTGTAGGGGGGGCAGATTAAGGGTGTTTAGACTCGGGGTACATGTTAGGGTGTTAGGTGCAGATGTTTCCCATAGGAATCAATGGGATGTCTGGCAGCAGCGAACTTGTACTTTCGCTATGGTCAAACTCCAATTGATTCCTATGGGATCCGTTGCATCCAGGGCGGCGGATTGAAAACCAGGTACGCTGGGCCGGAAAAGTGCCGAGCGTATCTGCTAGTCATTTGATAACTAGCAAAAGTAGTCAGATTGTGCCGCGGAACATCTGGAGTGACGTAAGAATCGATCTGTGTCGGACTGAGTCCGGCGGATCGAAGCTTACGTCACAAAGTTCTACTTTTGCCAGTCTGTAGCCTTTGATAACTAAGGTGAATCAGCCTCGCCACAAATACGCTGCGGAATTCCAGCGTATTTGAGGTTGACGCCTTGATAACTACCCCCCTAAGTATTTATTAACTACCTAGCTAAAATAAATACAAAAGTACCTGTAAAATAAAACCTAACCTAAGTGTAACTAAGTTACACTAACACCTAACACTACACTATAATTAAATAAATTAAATACTATTACCTTATTTAAATTAAATTAGCTAAAGTACAAAAAACCAAACACTAAATTACAGAAAATAAAAAACAAATTACAGATATTTAAACTAATTACACCTAATCTAATAGCCCTATTAAAATAAAAAAAAGCCCCCCCAAAATAAAAAAAACCACCTAGCCTAAATAGTGATGTCGCGAACAGTTCGCCGAAGAACAGTTCCCGGCGAACATAGCTTGTTCGCGATCGCCGCTGCGGGCGAACATATGCGATGTTCGATTCGCCCCCTATTCTTTATCATTAAGTAAACTTTGACCTTGTATCTCACAGCCTGATGACACATTTCAGCCAATCAGCAGCAGACACTCCCTCCCAGACCCTCCCAGCTCCTGGGCAGCAGCCATTTTAGATTCATTACGATCTTGCTTTCTTAGTGAGAGGAGGTTTAGTGTTGCTGCTGCTGACATTATAGGGAAATAGATAGCTAGGCTAGTGTATTTAGTGTCCAGTAGAGTCCTGAAGGACTCATCTAATCTCTGCTATAAGGACAGCGCCCCAAAAAGCCATTTTTAGGGCTAGAACTTCAGTTTTTTTCAGTCTTTTGGTTAATTGCTCTGTGCCAGCCACCACTCATATCTGCTTAACAACAAAACTTTTAAATTATTTTGCTAGTCTAATCTAATTTCATTTTCTATCAGACCTGTGTGTCAGTCTCACACAGCATATACTGTGGTTAATTGCTCTGTGCCAGCAGCCATCACTCATATCTGCTTAACATTATTGTAATTTTTTTTTAAAAAAACTTTGAAATCATTTTGCTAGTGTAATCTAATTTCATTTTCTATCAGGCCTGTGTCTCAGGCTCACACAGCATATACTGTGGTTAATTGCTCTGTGCCAGCCACCACTCATATGTGCTTAACATTAGTGTAAATTTAAACCAAAAAACTTTTAAATCATTTTGCTAGTGTAATCTAATTTCATTTTCTATCAGGCCTGTGTGTCAGTCTCACACAGCATATACTGTGCTTAATTGCTGTGCCAGCCACCACTCATATCTGCTTAACATTATTGTAAATTTAAAAAAAAAAACTTTTAAATCATTTTGCTAGTGTAATCTAATTTCATTTTTCATCAGGCCTGTGTGTCAGGCCCACATCATATAGTGTGATTACTAGCTCTTTTTTCCACCACTTATATCTGGTGTAACATTAGTGTAAAATTTTAATACATTTTTTTTTTACATCAGTCCTCTTCTAGTGTTATTTAATGTTAGTTGCCAGGCCAGCCTGGCTGCCATTAGTGCCAGCCTGTGTGTCAGGCTGCCATCATATACTGTGCCTACTTCCATCCTCAGTGCCAGTCCACCACTCCTATCTGGTGTAACATTATTTTAAATTTTGTAAAAATAATAATTTTACATTAGTCTTCTAGTGTTATTTAATTTTAGTTGCCATGCCAGCCTGCCACTAGTGCCAGCCTGTGTGTCAGGCTGCCAGCACATACTGTGCCTACTTCTATCCTGAGTGCCATCACTCCTATCTGTTGTAACATTACTGTAATTTTTACATCAGTCTTCTATTGTTATTTAATTGCAGTTGCCTGTCTGCCAGTGTGTGTGCCAGGCCCAGTTGCCAACTAGTGCCACCAATCATATTTGTTATTACAGTAGTGTAAATATTTAAAATAAAAACTTTTTTGACTGTGAATCATCAGTCTGCTAGTGCAATTGAATTGCAGTTTCCTGCCTGCCAGCGTGTGTGACAGACCCACTTGCCAACTAGTGCCACCAATCATATTTGTTATAACAGTAGTGTAAATATTTTTTACAAAATTTTTTGACTGTGAAACATCAGTCTGTTAGTGTAATCTAATTGAAGTTGCCTGCCTGCCAGCGTGTGTGCCAGGCCCACTTGCTAAGTTAGTGGCACCACTCATAACCCACGTTATTCCAAACAATTTAGGAATGTTAGGTGATTTAGGCCCTTTATGGCTTAAAACCAGACTCTGCATCAGCTATGTAATTTTTCGTGGGAGTTTTGCCATGGATCCCCCTCCGGCATGCCAGAGTCCAGGTGTTAGTCCCCTTGAAACAACTTTTCCATCACTATTGTGGCCAGAAAGAGTCCCTGTGGGTTTTAAAATTCGCCTGCCTATTGAAGTCAATGGCGGTTCTCCCGGTTCGCCGGTTCACGAACATTTGCGGAAGTTCGTGTTCGCCATTCGCGAACGCAAAATTTTAGGTTCGCAACATCACTAAGCCTAAACTAAACTACCAATAGCCCTTAAAAGGGCCTTTTGCGGGGCATTGCCCCAAAGTAATCAGCTCTTTTACCTGTAAAAAAAAATTACAAACAACCCCAACAGTAAAACTCACCACCCACACAACCAACCTCCCAAATAAAATCCTAACTAAAAAACCTAAGCTCCCCATTGCCCTGAAAAGGGCCTTTGGATGGGTATTGCCCTAAAAAAGGCCGTTAGCTCTTTTGCAGCCCAAACCCTAACCTAAAAACCCCCCCCACCCAATACACCCTTAAAAAAACGGAGGGGCGGAGATAGCCGCAGCACAGCATGGACGTGCTGGTACTGAGCTCCTGAGTAACCACAGATGTAAATACCCTTTTAACTAGCTTTTCAGCACCTAAATCAGTGATAAGGGGGCATAAACGTGGACCCCTGCCCCATTCTACAGTTTGGCTGACTCTTTTTGGGCTAAAACGCTAACTCTGGCCTCACAGGGAGCTACCGCTACAGGGAGCCTTAGAAGACAGTTTGCCGCGCTGCACTGGAGGAGAGCTCTCAAGTCACACACACCACAGTCTTCTACTGGGATATGCTGCTGAGGTCTGCCATCTCTGGAGGGTCGGGGCTCCGCTCCGGAGACTTATACAACTGTGACTCCAGCTGACTACACTTACCGGCTTTTCACCGCATTGCTCCGGAGGGTCGGGGATCCGCTCCGGAGCACACATCTACAAGACCGGCAGCTCACCACACAGTGATCAGGAGATCTGGTGCTTCACTTGCCGCACCCTCAAGCCACTGCCCCCTGCCCGAGGAACTCAGCCATCAGCTTTTCTCCGGTGCCCCTGGAGAGGTGCCTGATCTGACAAACGGCGCAAAAAGACGCCATCTTGGGCCTACCTTTCTGCTCCTCATTGGAGGGTTAACCTAAAGCCTTGCCTCAACACCTACCCGCTAAGCTACTCCGGTCACTGTGGAGTTTGAGAGCGGGACGCTGGGACCCTATCTGCTAATCTAGACTGGTGGTGGATTTCTTTTGCCTCCCTTTGCTGTGACCCGGAGGGTCGGGGCTCCACTCCGGGGTCACTGCCAGCTGCCGGTTGTCGAGGTGCGGGGAGCGCAGGGCAGCCGCCTACCTAGAGGAGATCTACCTTGGAGCCGGACTGTCACCTAAACCTACTGCCCTCTTGACGCCACAGATTAGCTCCCGCTGGTCTTTGCTGGGGATACAGTTATTCAGTTGGTCCCCTGGGTGCTCCACAATCCTCGTGACACGAACTTCAGACAACCTGAGGCCTGAACACCAGACCTAGTTGAGGGGCCTGCGCTGTGGAGCGGCTTGATAGGAGTGGAACACTCTGGACTTTGAGGGTAAGAACTTTCTATGTTTACTTATTCCCACACCCTAAGACACTATATAGCAGCATTTATATCAGGCTGCATCCTATAGCAGAGTTAAGTTAGTAGCCGGCTGATGGGCCCCTGGACATAATAGTGGGACACAACAAAGCGACCCCATAGCTGGCCATCTTAGCGTGGGTCTCTGATAAGGGTCACTGCACACTTGCTAGTCTTTAACGAGAGGCCCATAGTTGCCTGGGCTTATCCCTTCACATCACCAGCCAGTGCACAGTGGACAGAAAGCCTGATACTACCTGGGAGGCTCCCGCGAGTCATCCTGCTGGTCTCCTTTCCTATTCCACCTGCTCAGAGGGGAACAACCTTCCTAATGGAGACACAGTAAAAGTACACCGGAGTCCTGGAGCTTCCTCACCCTATTCTAACCTGGGTCGTATATTTGTACCTTAGGGACATTAGTCTCTATATACTCCTCCTTGTCTCTGATACCCTCACAATGGTTTTCTCTATCTGGCCTCCTAAAGAGTAATACCCAGGGATCAACTTAAACAACCAGCTGCAATTACATCTCCTCTACCCTAGCACAGATCAGGCGCTGGGAGTGTTTGAACTGTTTGCACCGTGTTGAGGGTTCCATTCTGCTCATTTACTAAGTGTCACCTACCCATCTAGCAGTCTATCCCACTGTATATTCTCTCTACTGAGATATAATCCCCAGAGACTTCTCTAAATTTTAATTTCTCAACCTGGTCACACAACAGCATTATTGCTCCTATACTTTGCAGCCACACCAGACTAGGCCTCACTGAGGTCTGCACATAAAGTAAAGTTATTAAGTTTATAAATTCCTACTGCATCCCATTTGTGGTCACTCCTCACTACTGACTAGCATATCAGCTGCATGGACATTACTGGAACTAATTTACAACCACAAATCACAGCCTGCAGCATATATAGAACTGTTTATTGACTGTACCTCTCAGTGAAGTTGAGTGGTTCCTTGGGCTGCATAACTTTACGTCATGGCTGCTGCGTCAGCTCAGGTGTCCCTGAACTTGGTATTCAGGGTGTAGTGTTCTTGATCTAACCTGCTTTTTATTTTTTCAGGTTTTATTGCTGATTTAGCTTAAGTCTGACACACACCCCTCTTTATCACTGTTAGCTTGGAGCACACTGTCCTAGTACTGGACTTGGGCAATAGATTTCAAGCTTCACATTAGCCCAGTATATATCTAGACCACGCTGTCAGGCTAGATCAGGCTTTATACACATTTCTCTCTGCACATTCATGAGAACAAATCTTACCTAGCTTACACTCAGGTAGAACATTTTATAGAGCTACGCCACTACAAAATCTAGTCTTAAATAACATCGTTTTGCTATCTACTGCCTGCAATTAGTCTACAGGGTGCACGCTCCACATTAGCCCTGCACAGATTTAGTCGGATTTTTTATACATACCCTACTGTACACTCTTAAGAACAATCTGGATTCAGTTTATATCTAGGCAGTGGTACGCTACAGAGCCATTCTTTGAGAGACCTGCCAGGAGTTACATTGGATTGGTATTTACCGTATTTTTAGATTGTCTGTCTGACCTTACTACTACTGCTTCCCACTCCCTCACCTCCCCGCTCCCACTCGGCTTGTCCGGGTGGGTCACTTCCAACTTCCCTTCCCCTTCCTTCGGGTCATATCCCCAATTTCCCTGAGGTGAGGGGCCAGGGTTGATCTATTGTATGTGAGTGTTTGCAATTAACATGTGATTGCTACAATTTGTATGGTAATCAGCCCCGCTCTGCAGTACTTAGAGTAATGCTTAACTTTCCTATATGATATGATTCATTAACCCTTTCCTTTTCAGCAGAACTGTACAGCCCTTTGCAAATCTATCTCAAGTACACTAGGTTTAGGGTGCTTTGTCTTCATTTAGCCCTAACAACATGCCGCACTTAGGTATGCTGTTGATGATGCTCTTAACTTTGTGTACCTTAGCTTAATTTCCTCAACTGCTCCGCCCCCACATAGAAGTCCACTCCAGGACTCTTTGAGGTGGACTATTTCCACCACACTTTTGTGTACTCCTTTTAGTGCCCCTTCCTCCCCACCCCTCCCTCCTCCACTACTCCCTCCATCCTCCCCCCAACTCACAACGCAGTCTAGATACTTCATAGAGCTCTACGCCCCCACCCTTTCCATCGGATATGTCCACTATTAGGCTTCTGACACATAATGTCAGAGGGCTTAACTCACCTCATAAACGTAGCCTGTTACTTAGGTCATTGAAACACCATAACCCAGATGTGGTATTCCTACCTTAGCTTAATTTCCTCAACTGCTCCGCCCCCACATAGAAGTCCACTCCAGGACTCTTTGAGGTGGACTATTTCCACCACACTTTTGTGCACTCCTTTTAGTGCCCCTTCCTCCCCACCCCTCCCTCCTCCACTACTCCCTCCATCCTCCCCCCAACTCACAACGCAGTCTAGATACTTCATAGAGCTCTACGCCCCCACCCTTTCCATCGGATATGTCCACTATTAGGCTTCTGACACATAATGTCAGAGGGCTTAACTCACCTCATAAACGTAGCCTGTTACTTAGGTCATTGAAACACCATAACCCAGATGTGGTATTCCTACAGGAGACCCATTTGCTGGACGGGGAGCCTCTTAGTCCTATACCCATATTGAGACTGCCTCTTATACTAAAAAAGCCAGAGGAGTAGCGATATTGTTGCACAAACGTCTGGCCTTCGAACTAGTACAAGTTTTCAGAGACCCCCAGGCAAGATATGTTATTCTTATCTGTAAATTAAATCATGTCACTTACACCCTAGTGTCCATATATCTCCCGAACTCCAATCAGCCACAATACCTTAAACACATTCTCCATACCCTCTCCCAGGTCCAGCAGGGGAGGGTCCTCATAGCAGGGGACTTTAACATGGTCTGGGACCATTCGATAGACAGAAGACCCAGGTCTTCAGATCTAACATCCTCCCCAGCTAAACAACTTTCACACAGTTTCCGGCAAATAATGTCTGCCTCGGGCCTGTATAATATATGGAGAGCTCTACACCCAAAAGATCATGACTATACCCTATAAGTGTGTATTTATAAAAATTAGTGCAGTTACGGTCTAATATCTCACCCAGTATTATAATTATGGAGAGCGGGCACCTGTGAAGATCAGCAACTAATATAAAGGGCTATATCCTTTAAACATTCATAATTTAACCAGCATATCTTTGGCATTATAATAAATAATTTCTCAGTGCAATTAATAAACTTATACTAACAGGAGAGTAGAAAAATTGCATATACCAATCTATATCAACATAAAAAAGGGTCAATTTGTTTAACTCAATTTAAGCAATTACTTAACAGACTAAATCCCTCTTTCTCTTCTCTCCTAAAGAGGGAAACTGTTAAACAGAAAATAAGTGCACCATTCTTGGAACATATAATATATCCTGTAATGTATCACATGAGGAGGAAGCCAGATTGCCCAGGCCTAGTCTCTTGGCTCTCTATAAGCCTCCAGGTAGCATAGGGATAGCCTAGATAATGAAAGACACCATCTTCAAAAATGGTCAGGAACCGATATACTGTTGCGCCTTATATCTTAGGACAAAGTTCATCTTTATGAACTAATTGTGGCAGTTCTAAATACCATCAGTTGTAATCAGTTCTGCTATACTTTGGCACCTTGATGCAACAATACTCCTAATTCTTCTTAGGGAACACTTCAGACTCTTGTTACCCCTAGACCATCGAAAGGGAAATAGATGAGCAGGAGAAGGGGGGTGAAAAGAGAATTCACCGGATAGAAGAAATGTCACTTCTCCCTAGCTTACGTCCATTCAATCCTTCAAGAGAGCCACTTAGCATCATCCACCTCCTGTGAATCTTCAGCTCCCAGGAGCCAAGATACCCAGTGTATGTAAGCTGTGTCTGTAAGCCAGATATGTCTCATTAGGTACCAAGAAACATTTGGCAGTCCGCTTAAAAAACCTTATAGAGGTAAAGCCGGGGTTCTTTCCCGCTTTCGGTCAGTCAGGCCAAACAAACAACTGTGACGCTCTTCACCGCGAGGAGGGCGCGCTCCCCGCAGATCTCTCTGCAGGCAGACTACCCCCTCCTACAAGCGGCTACTCCAGTCAGCAAGGCCAACCACTTCACGGGTAATATCTCTCTTACCCGACTTTACTGTCCTTCTCCTCCAATCTGCCGTTTTTTTCTGCAGTAGTTGCGGTATCCACCGCCGGGCTTTACCGCCAGTAAAGGGCTTCCTCTGCTCAGACGTAGACTACGTCTGCAAAACTTGCAACCGGTCCCTGGGATTCCGGATAACGCAAGCAACTTTTAGCTGGGGGAGATTTCCTAGCTCCCTTCTCTAGAGCGCCGTGAGCCGTGCAGCGTGTCTAACGGCTCCGCCCCCACCGGAAGTCCTCTGCAGATCATGACTATACCCATTTCTCACACCCCCACAAACTATATTCAAGGCTTTATTACATCTTCTCCACAGCTGACTCCCTTGATCTGATTAAGATGGCCAAAATTTCTCTCTGTGCCTGGTCTGATCATGACCTAGTCCAGGCTGACATAACTTCCACCAACACTACTCATATTAGACCCAAATGGAGATTACCCCACCAGATTCTGGAGGACATACCCTTTAGAGAGGATCTCCGCAGAGATATTACCCACTTCATTCAAACTAATGACAATCTATCGGTCAGAGATGACACATTATGGGGTGCGGCTAAGGCTACAATTAGAGGTCTCCTTATTGCTAAACAATCACACCTTAGAAAGCAGGCAGGCCTCACACTCTCACAAGCTCATATCAAGTTTAGACAACTAGAGGCATGCAATAGAAGTGCAGTCACAGCAGACACCACATCCCAAATTATTGAGATTAAAGACCACATTTCCAGGATCGAACTGCGCAGAACCCAACTTAATTTTTCCAAGCTTAAGCACTTATTTTACTATAAAAGTAATAAAGCCGATACTCTGCTAGCGAACAAAATTAGGAACAGGTTAGGGGCATCCCGGATTCATTCCATACGGTCATCAGGATCCCTTCTTCAGATTCCGTCTCAGATAGGTGAGGCGTTTGACGACTACTATGCCAAACTCTATAATATAGCCACAGCTGAGTCTTCTAGGTCCTCTCCTCAGGAGGTTCTGGAGACCTATCTTAAGACCCTGTCGCTCCCCATGCTCGCCCCAGAACAACGAAACATCTTAAGCTCTCCTTTTTCTCTCCCAGAAGTCTTGAGAGTTATTAAGAACGCAAAGTCCTTCAAGTCCCCTGGCCCAAATGGCTACCCGGCTAATTTCTACAAGGCCTATGCCCAAGAACTTGCCCCTTTGCTACTAAAGTTTTATAACTTGGCTAGAAAGGAAGGTTGCTTCAAGAGTGAATTTCTAGAAGCCAATATTGTCACCATCCTCAAGCCCGACAAGGACCCATCGCTTTGCGCAAGCTACAGGCCTATTTCTTTGATAAACACGGACATTAAGTTCTATTCAAAGATACTAGCCAATTGTCTCGCAAATTTCCTACCTTCCCTTATTGACCCGGATCAGGTGGGATTCGTCCCCCTCCGAGAGGGCCCAGACAACACGAGGCGTCTCCTTAATATTCTCACTCTTGCCTCATGACTTCGAAGGCCGCTTGCGGTCATCTCTCTTGACGCCGAGAAGGCGTTCGACCGGGTCAGATGGCAATATCTATGGGCAGTCCTCAAGAGATTCCACTTTCCCCCTGACTTCATAGCGGCTGTTCAGGCCCTCTACTCCACTCCTTCTGCATCTGTGAGTGGTCTAGGCTTTCACTCCCCACTGTTTTCCATTACAAACGGCACCAGACAGGGGTGTCCCCTCTCGCCGCTTTTGTTCGCCCTTTCGATAGAGACCCTGGCAGAGCAGATAAGATCTGACCCCCAAATTAAAGTGTCACCCTGTCGGGCACCTCGCACAAAATTGCACTTTTTGCCGACGATGTAACTCTCTTCTCGTCGCATCCTAAGCAGGGGATTCCCAGACTCCTAGATATACTCACCACTTTTGGGGCCCACTCTTACTACAAGCAAAACCTGTCAAAAACTCAAGTGTACACACAAGGGTTTACAAGTGCGCAATTAGCCTCCCTTACTAAGACTTACAAGTTTAGCTGGACGGAACAATCCGTTCTACACTTGGGTGGCAGGATTTCTAGTAGCCTCCCTCAAACAATTAAAGATAAATATCTCCCTCTTCTAACTTCACTTCGTTCTTTGCGAAAAGACTGGAACCTCCAGCATATATCTTGGCTGGGTAGGATTGCGGCGTTGAAAATGTCTTTCCTCCCCAGGTTGACATATCTATTCCGCTGTCTACCCATTAAAATACCGAAACATTTGCTTCTCCAATTCCAGAGCGGGTTTACCAAATTTATCTGGATGGATAAACCACCTAGAGTTGCACATAGAGTACTTCAACTCCCTAAATCCTCGGGGGGCATAGCTTCTCCGTCGGTGGTACGATATTATGAGGGCGCAATGCTTACCCATGTTTCCCAATGGGGGGTAAAGTCATCGAATGCTAAATGGAAATCCATTGAACAGGCCTCGCTGCCCTTTCAAATTGCCTTACGGGACCTAATCTTGACCCCGCCACATTGCCGAAGGGAGCTGGCCTTAATCAATCCCGTCGTCTGTGAATGCCTCGGTTTCTGGGATAGAATACGGCACCATCCACATGTAGCCACTCATCCTTCCCCAGTCGCCTCCATAGCGGGTCTACTCTCGGGTCTTTAAGACTCTCACACCAATAAATGGGTCCAATTAGCATATCGGACCTTTCTTTTAAACAACTATCCCAAATTATTGGTGATGCCCAGGTCCCTTCGTATTTACCCTTTGAATACCAGAGGATCAAGAGTTTTCTAAGCAGTTGGGGCTTTAAACCCAGCCTAGATAGACCATTAACTCTATGGGAGTCCATCTGGGCTAGGGGAGATAGGCTGTGTAGGCCTCTCTCTATCCATTATGTGCTGTTAGGCGGGTCACAGAGCCGGGAAACCCCTACCCATCTGTCCCGCTGGGAAACGCTGATGGGGAGGCACACTACCCCTGAGGAGTGGGAACAAGCTTTCTCCCTGACCCAGAAAGCTATTCATTGCACAACGTTGTACGAGACCTATTTTAAACTTCTATCTCACTGGTACTATGTGCCAACTAGGTTAGCGAAATTATTCCCAAATGTGTCCCCCAACTGTTGGCGAAGATGTGGCCACAGGGTTAACGCTCTACACATATGGTGGGAGTGTCCCGTGATTCAACCACTATGGCAAAAGTGTTTTTCGGTCCTACAGAGTATCGGTATCAGGCTTCCCAGGCTGTTTACTTCAGCTCTTCTCCACCTAAATCTACACTCACTACCTAAACATCATGCGTATATTTGCATCTACCTGTTTTTGACTATAAAATACTCTATTGCATGCTCCTGGAAAAAGGAACGGCCCACTGGCTGGCCAGTGATCTGTAACAATATGGCCTATATATATACAATGGAAAAGGATATCTTTTACAAATTAAATAATTCTGACCTATTTGAGCTGATCTGGGCAGAATGGAAGGAGTCACACAACACAGACTGGAAACCCAATGCAACTGCCCAGGACACATAGCCCCTTGACTGTACCTTCCCTATGTCTGTTACTCAGTCAGCATATTTGCGATCACACCTGGACTAACCTCTCTCTCTTTCTGCTTTCTCCCCTTCCCCTCCCCCCCTTACCCTTCCGCTCCTCCCCCTCCCTCCTCCCCTTTCTTTCATAGAGGTTTTCTTGACTCTCAGTCGTTATGACCCCCCCCTATATTCTCAGACTTGTCTCCCATGGTTTAAGGTATGACAAGTCGGGTTTATACTCAGCATTCTGTATTGGGTGAAACAGTTTATTTCTATTTTTGACGTAACCAAATATCTGTTATTTTTCTAAGCTCTGTATTGCTGTTTCGGAGCTGCGTCTCCTCGGTCTATGTACATTTATTTTATTGTTCCCCAATAAAAAATTTAAATCTGAAAAAAAAACAAAAAAAAAAACTAACACTAACCCCCTGAAGATCGACTTACTGGGAGACATCTTCATCCAAGCTGGGCTGAAGTCCTCAACGAAGCCGGGAGAAGTCTTCATCCAAGCGGGGCAAAGTGGTCCTCCAGATGGGCAGAAGTCTTCATCCAGACGGAATCTTCTATCTTCATCCTTTCGACACGGAGAGGGTCCATCTTCAAGACATCCGGCGCAGAGCATCCTCTTCCAATGACGACTACCCAACGAATGAAGGTACCTTTAAGTGACATCATCCAAGATGGCGTCCCTTAGATTCCGATTGGCTGATAGAATTCTATCAGCCAATCAGAATTAAGGTAGAAAAAATCCTATTGGCTGATGCAATCAGCCAGTAGGATTGAAGTTCAATCCTATTGGCTGATCCAATCAGAAAATAGGATTGAGTTTGCATTCTATTGTCTGTTTCAATCAGTAAACGCAGTAAATCTTGTTATTGTTAGGCTAATGTTTAGCCTTTATATGCAAGTATCAGTTAGCCTGTTTAATATCTTGGCTGGTATCCCAGACATACATGAATCAACTTGTTACAATAAAGTGTTCCAAAATAAATATATAGCAGCCATTTGCCTATAAACAAGTATCAATTTCCCAGTTAAATATCTATGGCTGGTTGCCCAGAAATAAATGTATCCAAAGGATAATTAAACCATTAGCCTTGAACTGTGATATTACTCTGGATTTAACTGTGAATCTAGTAAATTTAAAATGAAGGTCAACTTTGATGGACAGCCCGTTTTTTAAAAATACTATTAAAAAAAGGGGCACTTTCATTCATCAAAGTTTATAAAGTAGCCATTGTGTTTAAAAACTTACCTTTCTCCTCTTTACAGCCGGAGCAGCTTCCCCTGCCCGCAAAACCTCTCTTCATATGTCAGCTACGAAGAATCCGGCTTCCTCCAATCACAGCATGGCCTCAGGCAATGTTTGCTCTGGGGTGGGGGGAGCCGTTATTGTAGGAAGCCAAATTCGTCATTGCTGACGTATGAAGAGGAGATCTGTGGGCGGGGGAAGCTGCTCCGGCTGTGAAGAGGAGAGAGGTAAGTTTTTAAACAAAATGGCTGCTTTATAAACTTTGATGAATGAAAGTGCCCTGGATGTGTTTGTCCCTTATCTGGATTGGATAAATTACACAAAAAAAAAAGAAATCTAATGAGCAGAAGTTTAAACAGTATTACCGCTCCATGGGATGCATTAGTTTGGCATAGTATCTTTTGTATCAATTACATAACTCTACATAGTATCCTCTGTTCCAATTGCTATATAGGGCATCAGACATTATATTTTAGCATATCCTTTACAGACTATATTTGTTTTCGCTAACTCTCATAGTGCATTGAGATAACCATTGTAACACTCAAGTTTAACACACTGGTCCTAACGTTTTATATTTATATTGCGCAATACAAGTTTTTAACTATCTAATATACTAAAGTATATGACATACCAGTATATTAATTTTATCTGAGCTGTATAACACATTTTCACCTAGATTACGAGTTTTGCGGTAACAGGGGTGTGGTGCTAACGATCAGTTTAAGCTCATCGCTCACCTAAAGACAACGCTGGTATTACAGGTCTTTAGAAACCCGGCGTTAGCCGCAGAAAAGTGAGCGGAGAGCAAAATTTAGCTCCACATCTCACCTCAATACCAGCCCTGCTTACGGTAGCGGTGAGCTGGCTGAACGTGCTCGTGCATGATTTCCCCATAGGAATCAATGGGGGAGAGTCGGCTGAAAAAAAACAAGATGGCGTCCCTTCAATTCCGATTGGCTAATAGAATTCTATCAGCCAATCGGAATTAAGGTAAGTTCAATCCTATTGGCTGAGCCAATCAGCCAATAGGATTGAGCTGGCATTCTATTGGCTGATTGGATCAGCCAATAGAATGCCAGCTCAATCCTATTGGCTGATTGCATCAGCCAATAGGATTTTTTCTACCTTAATTCTGATTGGCTGATAGAATTCTATCAGCCAATTGGAATTGAAGGGACGCCATTTTGGATGACGTCAATTAAAAGAACCTTAATTTTTCAGTTGGACATCGATGGAAGAGGATGTTCCACATCGGATGTCTTGAAGATGGACCCGCGCCATGCCGGATGGATGAAGATAGAAGATGCTGCCTGGGTGAAGACTTCTGCCCGTCTGGAGGACCTCTTCTTCCCGGCTTGGATGAAGACTTTTGCCCGTCTGAAGGACCACTTCTCACGGCTTTGTTGAGGACTTCAGCCCGGTTGGGTGAAGACTTCTCAAGGTAGGGTGATCTTCAAGGGGTTAGTGTTAGGTTTTATTAAGGGGGTATTGGGTGGGTTTTAGAGTAGGGCTGGGTGTGTGGGTTTTAATGTTGGGGGGTATTGTACTTTTTTTTACAGGTAAAAGAGCTGATTACTTTGGGGCAATGCAACGCAAAAGGCCCTTTTAAGGGCTATTTGTAATTTAGTATAGGGTAGGGCTTTTTATTATTTTGGGGGGCTTTTTTATTTTATTAGGGGGATTAGATTAGGTGTAATTAGTTTAAAAAACTTGTAATTATTTTATTATTTTCTATAATTTAGTGGGGTTTTTTTTCGTACTTTAGATAATTGTATTTAATTGTAGTTAATTTAGGTAATTAATTTAATTATAGTGTAGTGTTAGGTGTAATTGTAACTTAGGTTAGGTTTTATTTTACAGGTAAATTTGACTTTATTTTAACTAGGTAGTTATTAAATAGTTACTAACTATTTAATAACTATTGTACCTAGTTAAAATAAATACAAAGTTGCCTGTAAAATAAAAATAAACCCTAAGCTAGATACAATGTAACTATTAGTTATATTGTAGCTAGCTTAGGGTTTATTTTATAGGTAAGTATTTAGTTTTAAATAGGAATAATTTAGTTAATTGTAGTAATTTTATTTAGATTTATTTAAATTATATTTAAGTTAGGGGGTGTTAGGGTTAGACTTAGATTTAGGGGTTAATACATTTAATATAGTTGCAGCGACATTGGGGGCGGCAGATTAGGATTCAATAAATGTAGGTAACTAGTGTTTGCGATGCGGGAGTGTGGCGGTTTAGGGGTTAATATATTTTTTTTATAGTGGCGGCAATTTCCAGTTCGGCAGATTAGGGGTTAAAATTTGTATTATAGTGTTTGCGATGTGGGGGGGGCTCGGTTTAGGTGTTAATAGGTAGTTTATGGGTGTTAGTGTACTTTTTAGCACGTTAGTTAAGAGCTTTATGCTACGGAGTTAGCCCATAAAACTCCTAACTACTGACTTTTAAATGTGGTACCAGTCTTTACAGGAGAGGGTCTACTGCTCACTTTTTGGAAGACTGGTAATACCGGTGCTATGCAAGTCCCATTGAAATATAGGATACGCAATTGACGTAAGTGGATTTGCGGTATTTTTGAATCTGGCCAAAAAAGTGAGCGGTACACCTGTACCTGCAAGACTCGTAATACCAGCAGGTGTTAAAAAGCAGCGTTGGGACCTCTCAACGCTGCTTTTTAACCCTAACGCACAACTCGTAATCTAGCCAATAGCCTTTTACTGCTTTCACTGTACTTTGTTAGTACAATTTGCCTCTTAGTTTTTATGTGATTAGTATTTTCCTTTTTGTAGTAAATACATATATGATTTAATATTAGATTTGTGTTTTCTGTGACACTCTTCTGCCTTTATATCTCACCTATTTGATAACTGCTACACGGCAGCTAATATACACACAAAGTGCTGATACCTAATACTAACCTCACCCATTTAAGGTGCCGGTATGGACTAAAGACTAGTCACATGCAGACAACTATAATAAGTTTAAGCACAACATCTTGTAGTATTTTATTCGCTCCATCATAATATCAGGTTATCTAAATAACCATGTGGCAGCTAACACATACATTTTAGCCACTATCTACATAAATTGTTGGCATTCTCCATCATTTAGCTAAATTCCATAACATACTATTGCCCCTTGTGAGGCGTTCCTTCATACACACTTCATTTCCTTGACTAAGAACGATTGTATTGGGTAATTGTTCCATATAGAAGTTGAGCAAGTACAATTTACACTTGGCGCTGTCCTCTACACCAAACTTCCTAAGAGGAGAAGATTTCAACCAGCCTGCAGCTCAGAGTTAAGGATTATGTTGCTTTAAATTGCCCATGGTCAGCTTAGAACGCTCAGAAGTTGCTTCTGAGCTATGCACAGTTTGTTTTACTTCACCTGTGCTAAACTTCTACTGAACTGTTAACTGTTTTAGACTTCTTTTTCAGCGCACCTTTTCTGTGTTTTAGTTCTTTCATGCTTCTGAGTTGCTGTAACATTATCAGCATGTAGGAAGGTTCTCAGGTGGAGATGGTTGGTAAGGCACTTTTATCATCATAAATTGGCTTCAAATTGGGGTACAAATTGTATTTAACCCTTTATGTGCTGTATTTTTGTTGCTATGTAAGTCTATTACTATTTTTGCAGCTTATTTGACAGTACATTATGTTTATGTTACTGTTTAGCTATTGAGGGTTAATCTGTTTTATATTGTTTAGTTTATTCCCCCTGATATATTGACCCCAATTTGTGCTTGCTTTGTAAGGATGCTCAAGTGTCTCTCCCTGCTCAGCTTTGTACCTCATGTGCCCGGGTCAAGTCCTACAAAAAATGATCTGGGTAGTCACCAAGGGGTCGAATTATAAAGCTTCAAATGGAGCTTGATGCCCCTGTAACCATGTAGCAGTTATGAAGCAGCGATCTGCTCTGATCCTATATGATCGGGTTGATTGACACCCCCTGCTAGCAGTCGATTGGCCGTGAATCTGCCGGGGGCGGCATTGCACAAGCAGTTCACAAGAACTGCTTGTGCAATTATAAATTCTGACAGCGTATGCTGTCGGCATTTATCGATGTGCCGCGGACATGATACGCTACATCATATTATTTCTGCTTGCACTTTCATAAATACACACACAGACACACACACACATACACACAGACACACATATACGCACACATACTCACACAGTCACACACAGTCACAGACACATACTGTACAGACACACATATATATATATACACCTAAACATACATACACACACACACACACACAGACACACACATACATATGCACACACACATATACACACACATACACACAGACACACACATATAAACACACACAAACACACACACAAACACACACACATACAGACACACACATATATACACACTCAAACATACATACAGACACACACATACATATGCACACACACATACACAAACATATACACACACACATACACACAGACACACACATATAAACACACACAAACACACACACACACAGACACACAAACATAAACATACACACTCATACACATGCACACACACAGACACACACACACATATACACATATACACACAGACACATACATATGACACACACATACATACACACAGACATACCCACAGACACACACACTGTATGTATATGTATATAATCTCTACAATCTGGTTAATGAAAGCAAATTAAAACCAGTGAAGGGCTGAATGGTTGCCTTTGGGTCTGAGGATGGCCACCCATGGTTACATTTTTACATGGAAGTTGAGCTCTTGTTTAAAACATTTATTAACTTACATTATTAATACATAATTATGTGCTGTATCACCATGTATCCCAATGATTATATATTCACTGCAGCAGTGCTACTTTATATATATATAGCAGCTTACCTGTAGACATCTGATTGTGCAGTAGTCTCAATGGTACTAAAGTTGATTCTTCCAAAAGTTCAACATGAGAATTAGGTGAGAAATATCTGTCAGAGTGAAGCCTGGGATCATACTCTTCCATAAGATAATGCTTCAGAGAGCTGGGATCTGAGCTTGACTCCATCCTTGTGATTAGGGGGTAAAGATGGCTCACTCTCAGCTGCACCTGAGTTTTATACTTTAGATGTTTGTTGTATCACACTAGATAAAGATCATAAGAGGAATACAGTAAACATTGCATTAGGTGACTCATGGTCATCATAAGACAGATATTAGGTTGAACTTGTGATTAGCTGTGTACCCATAATAATATGAAAAATATTTGTATATGATAAAGTTTATTATATTATTAAAAGTTGTAGCATATTATGTTTTATTTTAACTTTTCTAGAACCTAGTAATTATTGTAAGATCTGGCTCATGGAAGAATCAATCTAAGCTAATCTATCTCTCTTTCTCTCTATCTATCTATATTTAATCTATCTATCATCCATCTATCTATCATCTATCTATCTATCTATCTATCTATCTATCTATCTATCATCTATCTTTCTATCTATTGAACATTGTTCAATTTGCCAAAAACAATGATATTGTTGCCTATGTCTATGATACTCTCAGATGAGAATTGTTGCCATGGAGACCTGCTTATAATCACCTAAATATTTTGAACCCTCATTTAAAGAAGGACTATTTCTATTTCAAAAGAGGGGTCACTTATCCCTTTGTAGTTCTAGGGATTTTAAAGCTAAGAGCACCATTAGATGCCAAGTATATAGGTGACTAAAATTTGTATGACAATCACCTGCTCCCTGAAAGGTGTATTGTGGGTATTTTTCATAATGTCTGGATATGTGCTGCTTTGGAGACACACACCCCATACAGTACATACTGTGTATTTGGTGGGTAATTGACATTTTACTAGGGACAGTGGAATGAGACCCCTTATTGGATAAAGGGATCTTTCCTCTTTTCACAATGGGGTCTCATAGTCCTCAGTGTTTTATGGGGGTTATGGGGCTCTAAAAGTACCCACTACCACTCATGAAACACTGCATGTGTGTGTAATTTAATTAGGTAGTCACTGTTACCTCTGTGATCCCCTGAAATTTAGATTCTTTTTGGTGATCAACTGCATCCCAGGAGGACAAGTGTCCCCTCATTTGAAAAAGGACATTACCCCTTTCAAGTAGGGAGTCATTTGTGCTTCAAGGATAAACATGTGGGATATAGGGGCTCTGTAACAGACTCCTCTTTATAGGAAAATAATAACATTACATTTATTGCTGCAAGTTATTGCTGCATTATAGTGGCATCAAAACCCTTGTTTTGCAAGGGAAGACTCCACTCTTTTAAGGTGGCGGACTGAAATCATCCCGATCCAATACAATCTTGATGATTGACACCCCCTGCTAGTGACCGATTGGCAATGCGTATGACGAGTATGCAGGGGGCAGCATTGAACAAGCATTTCACTAGAAGTGCTTGTGCAATGTTAAATGCCAACAGCTTACGAGGTTAAGTAAACGTTATCTGCTAAAGCGAATCATGTCCGCTCGACCTTTAGTAAATCTACCCCATGGACTCAAAAAGCCCTGCAATCTGCATCTTTTATAATAAGGAATTCTCTGTACTTCACAACAATTTCTTGTTTCCTGTGACATCACAAGTCATAGGTAGATTGTAAGCTCTTCGGAGCAGGGCTCTTTTCCTCTTGTACTAGATCTGTATAGTCTGTTATGTTTTGTATCTTATAACAAACCCTTGTCATTGTATAGTCTTTATCTATGTACACAGAGTTACGGAATAATAATACTAATACTAATACTAATAATAATACTAAATAATAATAATACTACTAAATAATAATAATATTAATAATACTAATAATACTAAATAATAATAATAATATTAATAATACTAATAATACTAAATAATAATAATAATAATAATAATACTAAATAATAATAATAATAATAATAATAATAATAATAATAATACTAAATAATAATAATAATAATACTAAATAATAATAATAATAATAATAATAATAATACTAAATAATAATAATAATAATAATAATAATAACAATAATACTACTAATAATAGTAATAGTACTAATACTAATACTAATAATACTAAATAATAATAATAATAATAATAATAATAGTAATAATACTAAATAATAATAATTATAATAATAGTAATAATACTAATACTAATACTAATAATACTAAATAATAATAATAATAATAATAATAATAATAATAATAATTATATAAAATATTGTAAAGAGAAGTCATAACTAAATGTAATAATTATGAAAAAGAATGACAAGGCAGCACTCAGATTGCATTGAAAACAAGTGGTTTATTTTGCTTCTCCCAACACATAAGAGACATCAATTAACCCCTAAACCAAAGTGTGTTTAAAAAGGAGTAATTTGAAAATACCAGGCCTGGTTAACAGAACAATTCCTTACACATAAATCTGTTTATACTTTTATAAAGCGAAAGCGCAATTATGTTACAACACGCTCTCCTCTGTATAATCACTCATGTTAAGGATACATTAGGCAACAAATATCTCCATTACACATAAAGAAACAAATGTCACCATTAGACATAAAGAAACAAATATCACCATTAGACATAAAGAAACAAATATCACCATTAGACATAAAGAAACAAATATCACCATTAGACATAAAGAAACAAATATCACCATTAGACATAAAGAAACAAATGTCACCATTAGACATAAAGAAACAAATATCACCATTAGACATAAAAAAACAAATATCACCATTAGACATAAAGAAACAAATGTCACCATTAGACATAAAGAAACAAATATCACCATTAGACATAAAGAAACAAATATCACCATTAGACATAAAGAAACAAATATCACCATTAGACATAAAGAAACAAATATCCCCATTAGACATAAAGAAACAAATATCACCATTAGACATAAAGAAACAAATATCACCATTAGACATAAAGAAACAAATATCACCATTAGACATAAAGAAACTAATATCACCATTAGACATAAAGAAACAAATATCACCATTAGACATAAAGAAACAAATATCACCATTAGACATAAAGAAACAAATATCACCATTAGACATAAAGAAACAAATATCACCATTAGACATAAAGAAACAAATATCACCATTAGACATAAAGAAACAAATATCACCATTAGACATAAAGAAACAAATATCACCATTAGACATAAAGAAACAAATATCACCATTAGACATAAAGAAACAAATATCACCATTAGACATAAAGAAACAAATGTCACCATTAGACATAAAGAAACAAATATCACCATTAGACATAAAGAAACAAATATCCCCATTAGACATAAAGAAACAAATATCACCATTAGACATAAAGAAACAAATGTCACCATTAGACATAAAGAAACAAATATCACCATTAGACATAAAGAAACAAATATCACCATTAGACATAAAGAAACAAATGTCACCATTAGACATAAAGAAACAAATATCACCATTAGACATAAAGAAACAAATATCACCATTAGACATAAAGAAACAAATGTCACCATTAGACATAAAGAAACAAATATCACCATTAGACATAAAGAAACAAATATCCCCATTAGAGATAAAGAAACAAATATCCCCATTAGACATAAAGAAACTAATATCACCATTAGACATAAAGCAACAAATATCACCATTAGACATAAAGAAACAAATATCACCATTAGACATAAAGAAACAAATATCACCATTAGACATAAAGAAACAAATATCACCATTAGATATAAAGAAACAAATATCCCCATTAGACATAAAGAAACAAATATCACCATTAGACATAAAGAAACAAATATCACCATTAGACATAAAGAAACAAATATCACCATTAGAGATAAAGAAACAAATATCACCATTAGACATAAAGAAACAAATATCACCATTAGACATAAAGAAACAAATATCACCATTAGACATAAAGAAACAAATATCACCATTAGACATAAAGAAACAAATATCACCATTAGACATAAAGAAACAAATATCACCATTAGACATAAAGAAACAAATGTCCAGAGACACCAGAGCACTTAGCGTGAATCACACGCTCTGTATTGCATGGGAAAGTTGCACAGAACAGTTCCAGCGTTACTGATTTTGAGCCAGCCAGCACAACAATAAAAAAGCAGCCTCACCACAATGCGCGGTAGAAGTTCCTGTGTACACCTAGGTAATTACCACTTTATCCATTTTACAAGATTCACTCGCTCCACAGGGGATCATGGCAATTTCACGAAAGGGTAACTGTAAGTAATCCTCTTTACGATTATCACCTCCTTTCAGTTGTGGAACCGGAACTCCCAATCAAGGCTGCTATTGTTATTGCTGGTCACCGCTTCTCAGACGTCAGACATGACGCGTTTCGCCCCTCCCCTTAATGGGCTGACTTCAGGGCTTCATCGGATGCTTGTGTACGGCAATTGTACTCCATTTATAGCATGGATGCTAATTTGAATATTTGATTTATGATAGTTATAATTTCATCACAGCAAACTTATTTACAGAATAAAAAACAACACATTTGCACGCATGCATTATTAAAAGGCAATTGTAACTTAGTGCAAAATCTTTTGGGGTGATTTCATTCTGGAGATAGCAAACGGCCTACATCAATCACAAAATTACAGAAAAGCATTTTAACACCATATTGTCTGGGGCAAAAACGATTCACTATGTTAACTAGGTGATTATGCCTCTTAAAGAGGCCATTATAGGACCATCCACAATCCCATGAAAGAGAGTTACTATAGGAAACATGAGAAATCTATTTTTTCATTAAGGCCATTTGGAGCCATTGGCCTCTAGTTATCAACGTGTCTACTTACCTGCTTCACCGGCCCCAATACGCCCACCTAAGCTCGCCTCACATCGCCGCCGCGGACCTGAATACGCTCGCCAAAGTTATCAAAAAAGCTGTCAAAAATCCATGCACCAAGTACAGGGCGATGAGCAGCGGACTGTAATAGTTATCACTCATCCGATCTCGCTGCTCTTCGGCTTTTTCCCAGCTTTATTGATAAGCTGTCACTAAGCACCCACACTAAACTACACTGTTCTACCCCCTATACCGGCATCTCCGAAGCCCCCCGCAACTAAATAAAGTTATTAACCCCTAAACCGCCGTTCCTAGACCCCGCCACAACTATAATAAATGTATTAACCCCTAAACCGCCACTCCCGGAGCCCACTGCCACTCTAATAAACTGATTAACCCCTAAACCGCCACTCCCGGACCCCGCCGCCACCTACATAATACCTATTAACCCCTATCCTGCCCTTCTATACCGCCGCCAGCTATAATAAATGTATTAACCCCTATCCTAACGATCCCGTCGCAACAAATTAAATTGTTTAACCCCTAAACCGCCGCTCCCCCTAATAAAATAACAAAGCCCCCCAAAATAAAAAAAATGCCCTACCCTATTCTAAATTACAAAAGTTAACAGCTCTATTACCTTACCAGTCCTTAAAAGGGCCTTTTGCGGGGCATGCCCCAAAGAAATCAGCTCTTTTGCATGTTAAAAAAAACACAATACCACCCCCCAATATTACAACCCACCACCCACATACCCCTACTCTAAGCCAATCAGATTCAAGTTCAATCGGATTGGCTGATCCAATCAGCCAATCAGATTGAGCTCGCATTCTATTGGCTGATCGGAACAGGGGTTAATAATTTTATTGTAGGTTGCGGCGGTGTAGGGGGGGCAGGATAGGGGTTGATACATTTATTATAGTTTGCGGCGGTGTAAGGGGGCAGATTAGGGGTTAATAAGTTTAATATAGGTGGCGGCAGGGTCCGGGAGCGGTGGTTTAGGGTTTAAACAATTTATTTAGTTGTGGTGGGGTCCGGGATCCGCAGGATAGGGGTTAAGAAATTTAATATAGGTGGCAGCGGCATAGGGGGGGCAGGATAGGGGTTAATAGGTATTATGTAGGTGGCGGCGGGGTCCGGGAGCGGCAGTTTAGGGGTTAATATATTTATTATAGTTGCGGCAGGGTCCGGGAGCAGCGGTTTAGGGGGTAATAACTTTATTTAGGTGGCAGCGATGTAGGGAGGCAGATTAGGGGTGTTTAGACTCGGGGTATATGTTAGGGTGTTAGGTGCAGACATCTCCCATAGGAATCAATGGGATGTCAGGCAGCAGCCAACATGACTCCCATTGATTCCTATGGGATGTGCCACCTCCAGGGCGGCGGATTGAAAAACAGTTACGCTGGGCCGGAAAAGTGCCGAGCGTACCTGCTAGTTTTTTGATAACTAGCAAAAGTAGTCAGATTGTGCCGAACTTGTGTTCGGAACATCTGGAGTGACGTAAGAATTGATCTGTGTCGGACTGAGTCCGGCGGATCGAAGCTTACGTCACAAAATTCTACTTTTAGGTGAATCAGCATCGCCACAAATACGCTGCAGAATTCCAGCGTATTTGAGGTTGACGGCTTGATAACTAGAGGCCATAGTGTCTGGGACTCATTCCTTAGTAACATATTGTCCACATCACCACCACGGCGATGCTGCTTAATATGTTGTATCCCTGTCACTTTCATGATAGTAAAATCTGAATTATGATACAGTTCAAAGTGTCTGGCTACCGGGCTGTCCTGTTCCTTATTTTTGATATCATCCCTATGCTCCCTCACTCGGTCTTTAAAGTCACGCTTAGTTTTTCCTATATAATATAGGGGACATGAACAGTGCAAGAGGTAAATCACACCTGCAGTGTTACAGGTAATCCATTGTTTAATGTTATATTGTCTGCCTGTTGAGGTTTCAAGTTTGCTTGTTTTCTGTATGAACCTGCAATACACACAGTGCCCACATGGGCTGCAGCCTTGCCATTTGCCTCTTGCACTTAACCATGTAGTTGTGGGATTCTTCATATACTTACTTCTGACTAGCTTATCATGTCTTTTGCCTGCTCCTCAAAATCCTCAGAATTAGAACAATTTCTTCTTAAATGAAGGAACTGGCCTACTGGTATCCCAGATTTTAAACTATCTGGGTGATGGCTGCTAGCATGTAAAAGGCTATTTGTAGCCGTTGATTTGCGATGTACCTTAGTGGTTACACGTTTACCTTCTTTTCTTATGGATAAATCTAGAAATGTTGCTTCATCTTTACTCATTTCACATGTAAGAAAGATATTATACCCATTGTCAGTATTCAAAATACCCAGGAAATTTTCTAATGACTCCTTACTGCCACTCCAGAGAAGGAGGATATCATCCACATAACGAAGCCAGAGTACCACATGTGCCTCCACCAGGGATTCAAAACACGAGAAAATTTCCCGTGCTTCCCATAAGCCAAGATGTAAACAGGCATAGGTGGGGGCTCATGTGGCACCCATGGCTGTACCCTGAAGCTGCCTATAATATCTCCCATCAAACTGGAAGATATTATTATTCAAGATTAGTTGTAGCAAAGAAATGACAAAATCTGTGTGTGCCTGAAAATCTTGCCCCCTTTGTTCAAGAAAATACCTAATTGCTCTAATCCCTAGAGTATGAGGGATAGACAAGTATAATGACTCGACGTCAAGGGTAACTAACCAGGTATCATCATCAACATCTATGCCATCAAGCTTCCTAAGGGCATCTGAGGTATCTTGGACATAGGAGGGCAATGAGCTTAGAAAGTGTCTCATGAAGAAATCAATATATCTACTTTCCCCTTCCATTGGCCCTACTATGCCCGAGATAGGGCTCGCTTCCATTGAGTCGTAATTCAGTTTGCATGCACTTGCAAACCGATAAATATGCTGTCGGAAGCAATATCGTTTATCGACTGTTTCCAATGGCGCGTTATACCTCAATATCGGAAGCCGGACTTCGGCTGCCGAAAAGATCTTCGCATCCCATAGAAAGTAATATAAGCTGTTAATCGATAAATTATACCAGGTTTCCAATGAAAGCACTAACCATTAATACACTGTCGGAGGCTGTCGATACATTGAGAAATATTACACCCAGCTCAACTAGGTGTAAAAGAGGAAAATTTTGCTTTTTGAGACCTATTTTCTATCGAAATTATAAAACTTGCAAATAATGCAAGTGTTTTAATGTAGAAATAAATTGTTATAAGTAATATTTTTTGTTGTCTCATGTATAGAAATAGTTGAACTTATATTCTAATAGAAATATCAGTATATATTTAAATATAATAATATATGCAAGAACATATCTACAGAATGCAAACTAGACCTATGCCTAGGGCAGCAATAAATATAATTATATTAGAAAATAGTATTTGATTATTAAAAATATGGATAAGTGTATCTTTATTTTTCTTGAGAGGTGATCACTGGTAAGGAGCACGGACGTTAAAAGTAAATTCTATAGCGTAAGGTCAGGTTACCTTAGCAACTAATTGATTTTCAAGAAATCCGACATCAGATGGAAGCGTTAACACAACGTTAACTTACAGCTACACGAAAAGAGTGACTGCACGCTATCCGCAAAATATTTCAATGGAAACCTGGTACTAAAATGGAGCCGTAAATTACTTTTAGCTGTTGGCCGCTTCGGTAGCTTACGGCTCCATTTTTAACGACTCAATGGAAGCGAGCCCATAATCGGTCGTCCCGGCGGTTTACTCATACATTTATGTAGCTTCGGAATGCAGTAAAAAGTTGGCACAGTTGGAAAATTCTTAAACATAAATGCATGCTCTTTTTGTGTTATTAGCCCCTCTCTCAGAGCATCATTAAGAATAAACAAAAGTTCATTACAAGATGTGTCAAATGCTGATCTGTCTGTTAATTCATATTGTGTTGTGTTAGATAGTTGCCTATGGACTTCTGCTACGTAATCATGATCATTCATGACTACTAGGTTTCCACCCTTGTCTGAGGATTTAAAAATGAGTCCCTTACTATTGAGTAGCTCAGAGAGGGATTTCCTTTCACTTAAACTCAAATTATCCTGAATTACACCACAGACTTGTAGTTCCCCAATCTCTCTTTCCACGCATCTTACAAAGTTCTGAATCTCTGGAGCGGATGAGAGTGGGGGCATATATTTGGATGGTGGTTTAAATTTGGATTTTTTAGGGTGTTGAGTACCCTCAACATCCTCATTTTGATCCTCTAATAGTGACAGTAGATCATCCATGGCTAGTTTATCCCTCGTGTCCAGCAGCCCACCCGGACCATCTTTTCTCTTCATAACTTTTTTAAGGACCAGTTTTCTTGCAAACAGGTTTAGGTCCTTTACGAATTCAAATTTATCAAGGTGTGCTGATGGACAGAAGGACAAACCCCTACTTAGCAGTGACATTTGGGAGAGGGATAGAGGAAAGGAAGATAGATTGACAACCCTGAGGGCATCAGTGCTCTCAATAGGTTGTGAACCAAGAATGGAAGTTACACTCTCTGGTTCCTTGTTAACATCCGTGTTCCTCTGTTGATCCTGTATCTCCCACCACCTCTCCTCCTGTCCACCTCCCTCTCTTTCGCCTCCCCCCCTCCTTGATTTCCGCCTAAAGGGGGTAGTTCGTGTGAAGATCCAGCAACAGTTTGTGAATCATTATGCTCATTATCTGAATTGTCAGTCCCTGAGTCATATGAATTATGGCTGCTGTTGCTATTTCTATAGATGTAGATCTTATTTTTTCTCTCATCATCCTGATCTCTCATTAATTTCTTACGCTTCCTGAATTTCACTTCATTTTGTAATTTGTCTAAATTCCTTTGAATTTCTTTATTTCATTACTATGGCAGGATCTACAGAAGAAATATTCACAGCTATTTATGCTTTCTCTACCTCTAGTTTACTTTCTTCTAATTTCACCTTATCTTCCGATATCATTAATTCCATTAATTCAATTGTGCCTTTAGTTAGAATTGCATTCCATTTTGCAATAAATTCATTATCAGCATTAGGTCCCCTTAAACTAATTCCTGGGTCCAGTTTAATCCTTAGGCCTCTAGGTATTAGTTTCTCTCTAACATAATTCTCAAGGCTAGCAATTTCCCATTTAAGCTTCAACTCTTTAATGGCCTTTGTACAATTTAAATGCTGTAAAAACATCTTCACTTTTCTCATGAATATTTTATTCATCAATAATAATTGTGGCTTTAAATGCTTCACTAACGTCACTTTGCCATCTTTCATCTGAAATTTTAAATGCCATTTTGCCACCCCCAGACAGAAATATTGTCCCTGAGGATAATAGTAATAATACTAATACTACTACTTCTACTAATAATAGTAATAATACTAATACTAATACTACTACTAATAATAGTAATAATACTACTACTACTAATAATAGTAATAATACTACTACTAATACTACTACTAATAATAGTAATAATACTAATACTAATAATACTAAATAATAATAATAATAATACTAATACTAATAATACTAAATAATAATAGTAATAATACTAATACTAATAATACTAAATAATAATAGTAATAATACTAATACTAATACTAAATAATAATAATAATAATTATTATCCTGTATGTGGTGACTTTACTGGCATTTCCTGCTGCAGCTATTGAGAGAGAAGGCACGTGCAGCTTCCTTTCTAGGATAATGACACGGGTTGATAGTCTGCACTCAGATGTATCAAAAGACAAACTATAGAACTTTCCAATGTAAAAGCAATGGGAATTTTATTGTGCCCGCAAATAATGCTCTCATTGCGAGTGCTGAAAACTGAAAGACAAATACGTTTCTGCTTTCACTGCATTTTTGAAACTCTATCCTGGTAAAGTGTTTGCGCACGTGTTTTTGTAAAGTTCATTAGTTTAATAATCAGACATTATTCACCTGGTATATTACACAGTAATGTCTATGGTTCTGACCATATACATAAACATCTAGACATAAGGGGGTGGCAGCAGTTTGTGTATTGTCTATAGGGGTAAGGCAGACATACAACTATATCTATAAGGGATGTTGTGTTGCCAAGGGGAGCCTGTCAGTAAGGAGAGGGTCTGACAAATTGGATGTCTGACATTGGGCCAGTAATGGCTCCCAGGATTCCTTGCTTATATCACAGTAGTATAAAGTAGTGCTATTGGCTATAAAAGTAGCAGACAAAGGGTCCCTTTAACTATCTGTACATAAAGCTTATGGGGTACATGTATCAAAGCTTCAACTGTGAATACGTTATAATTCCGCATCAAATTAGACGCTAAATTGATACGCCGTTGCTAACATGGTGTCAGCATTGTAAAATGTAGAACAGTCAGATGAAACATTCGCTCCTGCGAGATCACTTCAACGCAAAGTGATGCTTGCGTTATTTCAGCATATCACTGATAATCTGCCCTCGCTTACGACTCTATGTTGCCAAATTATAAATGTATCAACCATTACGTATGCTCGCTTCTATTCTGACACAGCGTACCTAACTTTAGATCCGCCACCTTTCAGCACGTAAATGCTATAGAAATCAAAGGGGTTTTATGGTGATAGAAAAGGGGGTGTTTGATAACACAGAACGGTTGAGTTCTATGCTGTTTCTCATCACAAACAGTCATTAATTAATTAAAGTAACAAAAGATAGAGGGGCGCCTCATGTGTGTATCAATTAGTTTCCAAAGGACAAAAAGTACAAAAAATGAGAGTGGGTACTCACATTTGGTAGAAGCACCCTTATGTGCTAGTAGATGCCAGCTGATAGATTGAGGTGTATCAGATCACCTATTCCTAGCGAAACTGGAACGCTCCAAAGGACCAGAAGCAATTGTGCTAATATGAAACACTCTTTAAACCATTCACTTGTAATTCCAAACAAGCTTAATAAAACCAGATTAAAAACAAGTTAAAAAGCTGAATAAGAGTGTAGGGGCATAGCAATGTTCCCTTAATCATGCAACGCGTTTCTCGGCTTAGTACAAACGGCTGTTTCATCAGGCATATCAATTACAATTGTAATGGTCCTTTTAAACAGAGAAACATCCAATCAAAATCATTTTTGATTCTAGCAAGTGCGTGTCTAATAAGCATTAATTAATTCACAGCGTATTCAAATAAATCCCTTGACATGTATGAAAAAATGTAAACAATGCTCGCAAACTACATTCCTATAGTGTGCATAATATTTAAAAATATTCGGCTAGATTACGAGTCTTGCGTTAGCCTTAAAAAGCAGCGTTGAGAGGTCCCAACGCTGATTTTTAATGCCCGCTGGTATTACGAGTCTTGCAGATACAAGTGTACCGCTCACTTTTTTGGCCATACTCGTCTTTATTTTAACTAGCTAGTTATTAAATAGTTAAAACTATTTAATAACTATTGTACCTAGTTAAAATAAATACAAACTTGCCTGTAAAATAAAAATAAACCCTAAGCTAGCTACAATGTAGCTATTAGTTATATTGTATCTAGCTTAGGGTTTATTTTATAAGTAAGTATTTAGTTTTAAATAGGAATAATTTAGTTAATTGTAGTTATTTTATTTAGATTTATTTAAATTATATTTAAGTTAGGGGGTGTTAGGGTTAGGGTTAGACTTAGATTTAGGTTTAAATAATATTGTGGCGGCGACGTTGGGGGTGGCAGATTAGGGGTTAATAAATGTAGGTTGGTGTCGGTGATGTTAGGGACGGCAGATTAGGGGTTAATCAAATTTAACTAGTGTTTGCGAGGTGGGAGTGCAGCGGTTTAGGGGTTAATATATTTATTTTAGTGGCGGCAATGTCCTCTTCGGCAGCTTAGGGGTTACATTTTTTATTTTAGTGTTTGTGATGTGGGGGGGGCCTCGGTTTAGGGGTTAATAGGTAGTTTATGGGTGTTAGTGAACTTTTTAGCACTTAGTTAAGAGTTTTATGCTACGGCGTTAGACCATAAAACTCCTAACTACTGACTTTTAAATGCGGTATGAGTCTTGACAGGAGAGAGTCTACCGCTCACTTTTTGGAAGACTCGTACTACCGGCGCTATGCAAGGCCCATTGAAAAAATAGGATACGCAATTGACGTAAATGGATTTGCGGTATTTTCGAGTCTGGCTGAAAAAGTGAGTGGTACACCTGCACCTGCAAGGCTCGTAATACCAGTGGGCGTTAAAAAGCAGCGTTGGGACCTCTCATTGCTGCTTTTTAAGGCTAATGCACAACTCGTAATCTAGCCGATAGCCTTTTACTGCTTTCACTGTACTTTGTTAGTAAAATTTGCCTTTTAGTTTTTATGTGATTAGTATATTCCTTTTTGTAGTAAATACATATATGATTTAATATTAGATTTGTGTTTTCTGTGACACTCTTCTGCCCTTATATCTCACCTATTTGATAACTGCTACACGGCAGCTAATATACACACAAAGTGCTGATACTTAATACTAACCTCACCCATTTAAGGTGCTGGTATTGACTAAAGACTAGTTACATGCAGACAACTGTAATAAGTTTAAGCACAACATCTTGTAGTATTTAATTCGCTCCATCATAATATCAGGTTATCTAAATAACCATGTGGCAGCTAACATATACATTTTAGCCACTATCTACATAAATTGTTAGCATTCTTCATCATTTAGCTAAATTCCATAACATACTTTTGCACCTTGTGAGGCGCTCCTTCACACACACTTCATTTCCTTGACTAAGAATGATTGTATTGGGTAATTGTTCCATATGGTGTCAATCAGCCCGATTGTATTGGATCTGGCAGATTGATGTCCGCAGCCTCAGAGCAGGCGAACCAGTTATGGAGCAGGGGTCTAAAGACCGCTACTTCATACCTTCTGTTGCCGGCGAGCCTGAAGTCTGAGCTTGATCATTCGGCCCCTATGTATGAACAATAAACTGCTGTTCAGTGTATAATATAATGAATTCACCTTTTTACAATGTGTACTTCAAGTAGAAAAATGCTTGAGCTTACGATCAAAAGGTTTAAGGTTTAAACAAAAAGTGCAAGAAGTAAGCAAATGTTATAGGGCAGGAGAGTATGCAGATGAATTGAGATAAATGCAGTCATAATGATTATATGTATATATAGTATTATAATAGCCTTAGGTGTGCAATATGCAGGTGACTGTTACTTTCTATAGAAGCAGACTAAAGAAGGGTGGGTGGGACGATGCAGTGGGGTGGGGGGGGTGCTTGTGTTAGAAGACAATGTGATATAAGAAGATTATATGTGTATATAGTATTATAATAGCCTTAGGTGTGCAATATGCAGGTGACTGTTACTTTCTATAGAAGCAGACTAAAGAAGGGTGGGTGGGATGATGCAGTGGGGTGGGGGGGGGGGGGGTGGTGCTTGTGTTAGACGACAATGTGATATAAGAAGATTATAGTCAGGGCTTTGCTGTTTGTGCATCTTATTTATGTGCTGATCAGAGCCCTTTGTGCTCTAGGATAAGAGAGAGGTATTTCTGGAAAAAGAGAACTGGTTGTTTGTGAATTTGTAGCTCAGTGGCCACTGTATTTTAGATACCAGAGACTAGAGCTTTGCAGGAGAGAGATACAGGTATTGGGGTATATGAGATTGAGAGAGGAGCATTGTTGTGTTGATTTTCTGTAGAAAAAAGGCCCTTCAGATGTGACATGATTACTTTATATAAATATATTCAAGTTCCATATACAGAGATGGCAGGAGCTCTGTTTATTCCAAGAGGTCACAATTTAAGGTTGGAGGAAAGGAGATTAAATATCCTGCAACGGAAACATTTTTTCACTGTAAGAGCAATAAAATTGTGGAACTCATTACCAAAGGAGGTAGTGAATATCAATACCTTAGATACATTTAAAAATGGTTTGGATAAATTTCTGGCTAGAAAAAGAATTCATGGATATGATTGTGTGTGTTAAAAGGGTCATGATTCATTTAAGCTCAACTAGAGCTTTTTTGTAAGTATTTTAGATTTGTATAGTTTGAACTCGATGGGCTTCAGTCTTTTTTCAACCTCATTTACTATGTTACTATGATTTGTACAGCACTCAGACACATTGACTACCTATTGAGATAGCAGTAAGGTCATGCCAATTCACACTTGTGGGAGGAGCACCTGGGACTCTGCTTTGACCTAACCAAAAAAAGCCAGCACAGAAAGCAGATACCAATGATACTGTGTCCAGCTGCTGGAATCATTTGCTTGTAGTCCTAGAGAGTAAATGCTCTACCCTTTAAAAGCATCCCATTCTCATTTTACCTAAGTGTTTTTATTGTTGTAACTAGATAAAAAAAAAAAGATTTGTTCTTACCATATATTTGACATTTTAAAAATTCTAAAAAAATATTTATTTACTTGCATTATAATTATATAATTCTGTGCTGTATTTTCTGTACACCAGTTATCATGTATGGAGTGCAGCAGCGCCAGATGATTATTCATCATAATTATTTCAGCTAAATATATATAGCAGCTAACCTGTAGACATCTCATTGTACAGTAGTCTCAATTGACCTAAAGTTAATTCTTCAAAAATATCCTTGTGAGAATTATTGGAGCAATATGTGTCTAGGAGAAGCCTGGGATCAAACTCTTCCATCAGATAATGCTTCAGAGAGCTGAAATCTGAAATCCTCTCCATCCTTGTGATCAGAGAGCTGAAAACTGAGCTAGTATCCATCCCTGTGATCAGAAATCTGGAATCTGAACTTGTCTCCACCCTTGTGATCAGATAACTGGAAACTGAGCTTGTCTCCATCCTTGTGATCAGAGAGCTGGAATCTGAGCTTGTCTCCATCTTTGTGATCAGAGAGCTGGAATCTGAGCTTGTCCCCATCCTTGTGATCAGAGAGCTGGACACTGAGCATGTCTCCATCCTTGTGATCAGAGAGCTGGAATCTGAGCTTGACTCCCTCCTTGTGATCAGAGAGCTGGAATCTATGCTTGTCTCCATTCTTGTGATCAGAGAGCTGGAAACTGAGCTTTTCTCCATCCTTGTTATCAGAGAGCTGGAATCTGAGATCCTCTCCATCCTTGTGATCAGAGATCTGGAAACTGAGCTAGTATCCATCCCTGCGATCAGAAATCTGGAATCTAAACTTGTCTCCATCCTTGTGATCAGAGAGCTGGAATCTATGCTTGTCTCCATTCTTGTGATCAGAGAGCTGGAATCTATGCTTGTCTCCATCCTTGTGATCAGAGAGCTGGAGTCTGAGCTTGACTCCATCCTTGTGATCAGAAAGCCGGAATCTGAGCTTGACTCCATTCTTGTGATCAAAGAGAAAAGATTACTCACTCTCAGCTACACCTGAGTTTTATACTATAGATGTTCTAATCACACTAGGTATTTGGATTGCCAGAGTTTGCAGAAGGTAACTCGTGGTCATCATAAGACAGATAGTAGGTTAATATTGCAGTGATACAGAACTGCTGATTAACTGTGTGTTGCATTAGTATTTGTAAAACATTTGTATATTCCAATACAATATTATTAATATATTATATTTTAATACTAAATATTTTACTTTTATTGAACCTAGTACATATTTTAAGAGCTGGCTCCTGAAAGACTGGACTACCTACCCATCATCTGTCTGTCCTGTCTGTCTGTTTGTCCTGTCAGTCTGTCTGTCTGTCCTGCCGGTCTGTTTGTCTGTCCTGTTGGTCTGTTTCTATGTATGTCTGTCTATATGTATCTGTCTGTCTGTTTATTTAAATATCACCTTTGTGATAGATAGATGATAGATAGATAGATAGATAGATAGATACAGACAGATACAGAAAGATAGATAAATAGATAGACACACAGGCAGACAGACAGAAAGATAGACAGACATCAGAACCTCGCAAAGTGAAGTTGTAAGTAGCACAGAGAAGGCAGCATATTTTTAAACATATATGTATGTGACTATGCACATATTAACACATAAATATATATGTATATAAGTATATACATACAGTACTCTGCATAAATGAGTACACCCCTTTAGAAAAGTAAGATTTTAATCAATATCTCAATGAACACAAGAACAATTTCTAGAATTTTGACAAAACTGAGTTTTATAGAACATTTGTTTAGCTCATTACATGAAAGTAATTTTAATAATATAACTTAGATTAATAAATCTTTAGGTTTACTCAAAGTAGGTGATGCACAAATGAATACACCCCACAACAAAAACTACTACATCTAGCATTTTGTATCACCTCCATCATTTGTAAGGACAGCACCAAGTCTTCTAGACATGAAATTAATAAGGTGGCGACATATTGCAACATCTATCTTTTTCCATTCTTTAAAAACCACCTCTTTTAGAGCCTGGATGCTGGATGGAGAGTAATGCTCAACTTGTCTCTTCAGAATTCCCCATAGGTGTTCGATTGGGTTCAGATCAGGAGACATACTTGGCCACTGCATCACTTTCTCCCTGTTCTTCTTCAGAAATGCAACAGTGACCTTAGATATTTTATTTGGATCATTGTCATGTTGGAAAACTGCACAACACCCATGGGCACGGAGTGATTGTAGCAACTTCTCTTTCAATATAGAGCAGTACATCTGTGAATTCATGATACCATCACTGAAATGCAGCTCCCCGACACCAGCAGCACTCATGCAGCCCTACAGAAGGACACTGACACCACAATGTTTCACTCTAGGCACCATGAATTTTTCATTGTACTCCTCACCTTTGCAATGCCGTACAGTTTTGAAGCCATCAGTTCCGAAAACATTTATCTTGGTTTCATCACTCCAGAGTACAGAGTCCCAGTAATCTTCTTCTTTTTCAGCATGTGTCCTGGCAAATTCTAGACAGGCTTTTTTTGTGCATGGACTTTAGGAGAGGCTTCCTTTGTGGACTACACCCATGCATTCCATTCCTCTTTAGTGTATGCCGTATTGTGTCAGGGGAAACAATCACCCCAGTTTGGCTTTCTACTTCTTCAACTAACTGCAGTGAACTTGCCTGGTGATTTTCTTCAACCCTTCTCATCAGAAGATGCTCCTTTCGAGGTGTTAACTTCCGTGGACGGCCTGTAAGTCTCTGTGAGATAGTTGCAGTTCCATCTTTGTTATATTGTTGTATTCTGAGTAATAAGTAAAGCTTTCCTGATCTTTTTGTAGCCTTCACCTTTCTTGTGTAAAGAAATTATTTTCTTTCACAGGCCTTGTGACATTTCTCTTCCATGTGGTGCCATTGCTGACAGCATGACATGGGAAGGGGTTTTCTTTGGTAAGTAATGCCCTTTTATAATCAACTGTCTGCTGGACACCTGTTTAATGAATAATTAGAATCACCTGTAGTTGAATTCTTGTTAATTATGAATTTGTTGTCAGACATTTAGCTTTGCTCTTATGACTTTCATTGGGGTGTATTCATTTTTTGCAACATGGTCTTGAATGAATTTGTTAGAAAAATACATTGTTTTGGGTGCAAATTAAAAAATCTTGGTTGCAATCAATGGCCCACATTTGTGAGAGTATTTTGTAGTATAGTGTCCCATAGAATATGTTGTTTCTGAAAAGTAAGTAAAGGTTTTCTGACAAATCTGTTGGGGTGTACTCATTTATGCTGAGCACTGTATATATTTACTGGGAACAGACAGTTCCCATACACCACAATGCAAAGGCACTTTTCAGTGCCGTTTTTTTTCTAACACCCCGACTCCCACCAACTTAATACCCCAAAAACTGCCAAATGCAGTTGTTTTTTATTTTTTAAAAATGCTACAATTTAAAATAAAAAAAAAACTATTATTCTCTCTATTTTGAGGGCATTTGGGACACTTTTGGAAAATTAACTAGAGATCAGATCTTAATTTTCTTAGCTGTAATTTCTACTGCAAGCTCCTTATTTTTCCCCCTTCTTCCAAAATCTCCACCCTCCATTTTTCTATAACTGTTGATAACTCCATCATTACCCCTACCCTGCATGCCTGATGTCTTGGGGTCACACTGGACTCAGATTTTTCTTTCACTCCTCACATTCACTCTTTGGCCAAATTCTGCCGCTTCCACCTTAAAACATCTCTATAATTAGACATTTCCTTACACAATACACATCCAAGATTTTAATCCACACTCTCATCCTTTCCTGCCTTGACTATTGCAACTCCATCCTCTCTTGTCTCCCTAGCTGCCGTCTAGCTTCTTTAGAACCCATAATTAATGCCTCTGTAAGGCTCATCTTTCTTACACGTCACTCTTCATCTGCTGCACCTCTCTGCCAATCCCTTCACTGGCTTCCTCTTGCCTCCAGAATTAAACACAAAAGTCTCACTCTGACATACAAAGCCCTCAACTGCACTGCTCCCCCCTATGTCTCAGATTTTGTCTCCAGATACTCTCCCTCCGGTCCCCTTCACTCTGCTCATGACCTCCTACTTTCTTCCTCTCTTTTTACCTCCTCAAATTCCCTTTTACAGGAATTCTCCAGACTGACTCCAATCTTGTGGAACTATCTGCCTCTCTCCACAAGACTCTTCCCTAGTTTTGGAAGTTTCAAGCGCTCCCTAAAAATTCTACTGTTCGGGGATTCCTCTTTTCATTTGCTATCCCCTTGAACCCCTTGGCATGTGAGCCTATGAGCTCAGCTGTTTCTAGGTCACCTTCATAAGAGCTGACTACAAAAGTGCCACTCTTGGCAGGGCCCTCTACCCACTTGATCCCTATAAATGTTACCTTGTATACCACCTATCTGTTGGCGCTCTACATATAACTGATAATAATAATAATAATAATAATAATAATAATAATAATCAGAAGGCATGTATTAGCTCATTGTCATTTTTATTTGTGATTAGAGTTTTGTTATTCATTTTAATTTTTCTGTTTTCTTTTTTTTTTTTTTTCAAATAATTTTTCTTTTTATTTAATTCCAGAAAAATATAACAAAAACCAAATCAACAGATGAAAACAAAAACATAAATTAAGACTTTCTCATGTTATCTTTTGCACCACGCAGGGTCAAAACACATTTTTTTTCCTTTTTCTTTTTTTTTTTTTTGAGTCATACAATATTATATTAACAAAAAATGACAAAATTCCAGACTAAATAATTTCCTCAAAAATCAATTTCGAAGCTGAATTTTAGATTCTTCCTTCCCCCAGAAAGGGGAAGACGACACAGGTACAAAAGAATAAAGAAACAAATACCACAGTAAGAGCTAGAGAAAGAAGAAAAGAAAAGTAGAGAGAGAAAAGGGGAGAGGAAAGAAAAAAAAAAAAAAAAAGGAAACCCCGACCCCCCCATCCCCACCCCCCGATACCCAACCAGCACACTTTTCTCAAAGATCCTCAATCCATGAGTGAGGAAACACATTTAATATTGTCAATTCAGCAAAACTAATTGACTGCAAGTAAGGATAAAGAATCCGCTTTTGGAGTGGTCTTGAATAAGTCAAAATAACTGGGGCCCACTTCCATAAGAAATTCTTAATCCTAGTTTCTGACGCGTTCTTAAGATGATATGATTCATAAACTATTTGTTCCTGAATAGCTTTAAATATCACAGTTAGCCCTGGTATATGATTAGCCTTCCAGTTTTTAAGCAGGCAACCTCTAACCAGGAGTATAATAGTGTTAAGACTATTTCTAGAACTATTGCTAAGAGCATCTTGTGAGGAAACTAAGAGCAGGATTTCCTCTAGAGAAAGTCCTATCGATACTTTATATAGTTTATTAAACCAAAAAATTATCTTTAGCCAGAGCTGTCTAACTCTAGGACAGCTCCAGAACATGTGAGCTATATCCGCTGAATTAAAATAACAGCGTGGACATCTACTAGTCCTTATTATATAAAACTTGGATAACCTAAGTGGAGATAAATAGAAATTATTAATCAGCTTCATGTGGGATTCCTTTATAGCCATTGATACTTTACACTTATGGAGAGAATCAAAACTCTGTTTTATTTTTTTGTGATCCAATGTGGGCATTAATGAGGACCAGACATTACAGATATTATCCAGATATAGCAAGCTTTGTTTATTCAACATAATGTCGTATAACAGTGAGATCGATGAATCCCCTGCCAACAATTTTTTAATGGAGAGTCTAATATCTGACCATGCAGTTGATAGGGGAAACAGCCAATTTTGTGAGAAAACAAAATGGCGTAATTGAAAATATGCAAACAGGTTCGTCTTGGGCAGCTCATATTTATTAAACAATAATCGATACGTATGTATTAGCCCGTTTCCGTCTAATAATTGATTCACGAAAATTAGCCCTTTTTGAGCCCATTCTCTAAATACTTCCTGATACATCCCTGGTAAAAAATTAGGATTCCCAATAATCGGTAAAAATTCAGAGATTGTATAATCTATATCCAGGGATTTGCAGAACTTTTGCCAGGCAATAATTATATTTTTAACAGTAGAAAGTACACAGATGTTCTGAGGTAACTTGCGTACCGGAAGATGCAAAATAGCCTTTAAAGAAAATGGCGTAATTAAAAAAGTTTCCAAATCTCCTGAAGAGATAATATCAGTTCCTGCAAGCCAATCTACTGCTGTTTTAACCATAGCCACTATATTATATAGTTTGAGGTTAGGGAGGGCCAGACCAGCAGATTCAACTTTTTGCATTAATCTATAGAGTGAAATACGGGGTTTTTTATTATTCCAGATAAATCTTGAAAACTGTGTATAGATCTTCTTTAGGTCTTTATTAAGGATAAATAACGGAAGATTCTGAAGAGGATAAAGAAGACGAGGAAATATGATAGATTTTATTAAGTTAATCTTAGCTGTAATTGAGAGTGGAAATACCGCCCATATCTGAAGATCTCTTTCAATTTTTTGGAATAAGATTTCGAAATTAGCTTTATACCACTGAGTCGGATTTTTGTGTAAAACTAAACCCAGGTACTTAATAGTATCGACCACTTTAAATAGTATACTGGATATAGGAGGAACATTACCTACGCACATTAACTCACTTTTTTCTAAGTTAATCTTATACCCTGAAAAGGAACTAAAGTCATTGAGAGCTTGTAAAAGGGCCGGTATAGATTGCTGGTAATCGGCTAAGAAAATCAGCATGTCATCGGCATAAAGTAACGTTTTGAGTTTCTGCGTGCCCATCTGGACTCCAGTCAAGATATCCCTACAGAGAATTGCCAGGGGCTCAAGCGCAATATTAAATAATAATGGCGATAGAGGACAGCCCTGTCTGGTACCTCTCTGCAGAACTATCCCAGGAGACAAATGACCATTAATAAGAAGAAAAGATATTGGTTTTGAATAAAGTTTAGATATAAATTGTACAAAGTTACCTTTAAATCCGAAATTATCTAATGCCCTGAATAGGTACTGCCATACAATTGAGTCAAATGCTTTGACTGCGTCCAAAGATAGAATAGCAACATCTCGAAACAGGGGTTTCTTCCTGTTTTGATCTATATTCCAAGCATAATCTAGGAAATTTATAAGCTTGCGAATATTTTTTGTGGAATTTCTAGCTACCATAAATCCTGTCTGATCAGGATGAATAATTTTATGAAAACTCTTTGAGAGTCTAGCAGAGATAATAGTCATCAAAATCTTGTAATCTGAATTGAGCACAGAGATTGGCCTGTACGATGCTGGGTCTTCCGCATTCTTGCCTTTCTTTAATATCAAAGAAATATTAGCTGCAGAAAAAAGACTTGAAATAGTGCCCTTAGCCGAGAAATATTGATTAAACAACTTTTCCAAGAGTAGCAAGAGATCTTCACCAAGACATTTATAGAACTCTGCTGGGAGCCCATCTGGCCCTGCCGCTTTATTTGATTTATGATTATTTATAGCATCTCTTATTTCCTCTATAGAAATGGGAGCATTAATTGACGTTAGATCATCAATATGCATTTGGGGCATCTTAATCTTAGTCCAAAATACTTCCTGATTCAACTCATTTGATTCTATTCTGGAATATAGTTGTTGATAGTAGGAAAAAAAAACCTCAGAGATTTCTCTAGATTCAATAAAGCGATCATTACCTGTCTGAATAGCAAGAATCAAATTTTTTTTCTTTCTGATTTTAGTTAACCTTGCAAGATGTTTAGCTGAACAGCAATGGAAGCCTTTAAATTGTAAGCTAATTTTAGCTTCCTCCTCTAGTGTTCTTTTCTTTAAAAATAAGTCTCTTTCCTTCCTATTATCTAAATACTTCTTCCAATTAAGTTCTGTGCAATCTGAACAATATTTTCTAAAATAATTCCTCACTTTATTGGTGATCTGCACTTCCCATGCTCTATTTTTTCTCTTAACCAGACTCATATAAGCCTGTATCTCTCCTCTAATCACCGTTTTAAACGCTTCCCAAAATATTTCAGGTTTTCCAAAATAATTCATATTATGTGAACAATATTCCTGCCAGACAGACTTCAATTTATTGATGAATCTGAGATTATCGCAAAGGTACCTTGGAAAAAAGAATCCGGGTATACGAGCCCTACTTTCAACTATTGGAAGAGATAGTGCGATAATCGCATGGTCAGATATTATAATTTCTCCAATCTCCACCTCTAATTTATGTACTGCTAGAATTTCAGATATTAAAAAAAAATCTATTCGGGAAAATGTTCTGTGAACTTTTGACTCACATGAAAAAGCCTGTATATCTGGGTTCCTGATCCTCCAAATATCTACCAATTTTAACATTTGACAGAATTGTTTCAAGCATTTTGCATTTCTATTATATTGTGATCTATTTTTCTTAGTTAACCTATCAAGTATCGGACATAATGTTGCATTAAAGTCTCCTCCTAAAATAATAGCTTCTGATATAAAAGGAGTTAGCCGTGCTCCTAGCTCCTCCCAAAACACTCTAGAAAAGACGTTAGGTGCATAGATATTAGATAGGATGAAATTAAGACTCTTTATTTGAATTTGCATCAAAATAAACCTAGCTGTTGGATCTATTTCTACATTAAGAACCTTATATTCTAAATCTCTATGTAGAAGAATCACTACCCCACACTTTCTAGTACTCCCGGTTGTAGAGATAACTTCCCCCACCCATTTAATTCTCAATTTAGCCGCTTCTTGTTCATTAATATGTGTCTCCTGAAGAAACACAATATCAGGTTTATTCCTGGCTAATGTTTTGATAATCAATTTACGCTTGCTAGGAGAGGAGATACCCCCTACATTCCATGACAAAAACCTAATACTTTCAGTCATTAGGCGTCTTTACAGAAAAAACTGTAGCAAATATTATAGATACAATTGTGTACTGATACGTGCGCTCGGGGGGGGGGGGGGGGGGAAGGCGAGGGAAAGAAAAAAGAGAAGAGAGGGAGAAAAAAAAAAAAAGGGGGGGGAAACATAGCAAATTCAACCTAACACCGGCATCCATGTAAAGGATGCTATTCTTTATATAGATTAGATATAGCTTCACTAGCAGTTATTATCAGTAGTTATTCAGTACCAAGGTACTTCTTAATTTCAGTAACTTCATTAAACATTAGTTTGGTATCCCCTTCCTCGACTAATATACGCGCCGGGTATAAGAGATGGGCTTTGATACCTTTTTTAATTAATTGTGTACAGTATGGCGCCATTAATCTCCTTTTAGAGGACGTCTCAGATGAGAAATCTTGAAATAATAAAATTTTGTTATTTCCAAGAACCGGGGGATCACTTTTTTTATAAAATTTTAGCAGTTCTATTTTGTCTTGGAATTTTAAAAATTTGACTATACACAATCTATTTTTTATAGTGCCATCTGGGCCTGGTCTCTTAGGGCCGAGCCTATGTGCTCTCTCAATTATAAGTGGTAGCATATGAGGGGGCATCCCTAGTGTTTGAGGTAGTGTGTAAGAAAATAATTTTATTAAATCCTCATATTCCGCATTTTCAGGGAGGCCTACTAACCTAATGTTATTAAGCCTGGAGCGGTCTTCAAGATCCTCCAGGCGCAACTGCATATTTTTAATTTTTTAATCTGGTTTATGTATTATAGATTCTTGTACATTCATTTGATCCTCTAAGTCAGAGATTCTGGTTTCAGCCTCATGCAACCTAGTTGCAAACTGTCTGACTTCAGTGGATAATGTAGTTATTTCCATTGATATAGTACCTAGCTCCTTTTTAATGGATTCAAATTGTGGCGAGAATAAGTCAGTTAACTTAGAGAGCAACACTTGATGATCCATTGAGACCCCAGTGGAGTCATTTAGACTATCAGTTCTGGAATCAGTTATTCTATTTTTTTTATCTTTAGCTTTCACTGGCATTTTAGGCGATTTACTTTTCGCCTGAGTGCAAAATTTTTCCATTAACAAAAGAAAGAGAGAAGAGTGATACGTGAAAAAAGAAAACAACAAAAAAAGAAAAAAGAAAACATAGGACATTAGGAGACACAGTTGTGAATAGTGTAAGAAAATAATTTACATATATTCAAACATAGGGAAGCTTGGACTGCTTCAATGTTACTCAAGAAACCTCAGTTTATGCCCATCCAGGGCGTGAATGTGTGTGTTTTTTTTTTTTTTTTTTTTTTTTTAAAGTGTGGTGAACCAAACAAAATGAAGAGCCAGTGATCTCTAAATAAATAAATCTGTCCAGTTAATTAATATGATACTACAGTATACTGAAATATATTCCTCTCTAGGCAGAATACCACAAATTCAATTAAGCTATAGGTAGAATCATAATCTATGGGTCAATAGAAAATTCCTATATATATATTATACAATTTAAATGTGTGGTTAGCATATAAGGATCTAGCAGAATAATTTTCAGGATTGGTACAGCCTTAAGTATACCTACACGGTTTTCACCAATTTATGAGCCAGAGATAAGAAACGAGAAAAAAAAAAAAAAAGGCTAAAACATATCCAGCAATATTTTCCTCTTTAAGCAACCTGGAGAATACACCCTTCTAAAACAAAAAAAATAAAGCAAGATTAAACAAAATAACTTAACAGGGCCTATAAATGTCCCATTGACGCTTTAACAGAGGAAACAGCACCAAGGAATAATTTACATGATGAGGCAATGTCTACATTCCCTTCTTTCCCTTTCCAAATGAATAAGTCTCAATGTTGACACACAAATTATATGTAGCAAGCAACTGCGAAAAAAGTTTCAGACTGAGCAGCTGGGAGAAACAACAGCTACCATTTTTAAATGCTTCTTCAAACTTGGAGCAGAATACAGTTATACCCTAGGGGGCATTATTATCCCACAGCTGCTAGAAGAAACAACAGCTACCCTTCTTAAATGCTTCTTCAAACTTGGAGCAAAATACAGTTATACCCTAGGGGGCATTATTACCCCACAACAGGCATTGTGAAGAGCCCTGTATTACTCAGGGAATAAAAGGTACCTCACCGACGGACATCAGTCTCAGCCACAGTACTACACCTGCTCCGCACTTCTCTTTCTAGTCAGCACTCCACGCTGTAAAGTGTTGTAGCGGCTGGTGATTCAAACAGGCAAGGCACTCTTTCTGTTCTGGCGGAATGCCATTTATTCGTTCCTGACCACAGAATTTTTAAACAGATCTTACTTTCAAGACGGCACCGTAGCCCTTCAGCTTTAACAGATACGGCGGATTACAGCTCCCAACACGGCACTGCTCCCAGCACGGCACTCACATATCTCCACTCTAGAGAACAGCCTCAGTATGTTGCACTCTCCCGACTGCTGCTGGAAGGTATCCCAGCCGGGGCAATATCTTGAGACGCTAATTTAACAGCTTTAGTAGGTTGCGGCTCTGGTGAACAAGCCGAGAATTCAGCCTCTGTAGACTTCCACCTGCGCAGGCGATAGATTTAGCCCAGCTCCCTAGGGTGCAATGGCCCCAACAGCGGTAGAGACGGCAGGGGGTTTGATGAGGAAACAGGTTGCTGCTACTCCATCAAGCACGCCGTTCTCAGCGTGCTCTGGTCTCCACAGCTCCTCCCATCCGGAAGCTCTGTTTTCATCAGTTTATTCGTTTTCTCCTCTTTTTCTTTTAAAGAGATGGGACCCTATAACAATTTTCTTTCTTTCTTTTTAATGAATGTATGTGTTACTGCACACATTTAATATAGTAATTTCTCATTAGAATAGGTTATAGTTTGGATTTACTGAGCACACCTCTTTTCTCACATAGCATAGTCTTCTGCTTCTCTCTTATATATATGGCATATGGTGGGGCGACATTGACTCCTTATAATTTGTACAGTCACTCAATAATGAAGTCAATGACCTGGAATTTATGCTTAACCATAGTGAGGAAAAAAAATCAAGCTTCTAGACACTAGTGTATACAGACAATAATGATATTCTATGCTTTGCTTTGCATTCCAAAGAAACAGATAGGAATATATTATTAAAATATGACAGTTTTCATCACCCAGCCCTTAAGAGGTCTCTTCCCCAGAGTCAATTGTTGAGAGTTAACAGGATAGTAGCCCCCCCCCCCCCACTTAAGGAGTCTAGATTACTTGACATGGGTAACAAATTTTTGGATAAGGGTTACCCTAAGGCTCTGGTCCATAAAGAGGTTAATAAGATAAGTACAAATGGGTTTACAAACACTACACCTGTAAGGGATAAGGAAGATATATTGGTGTTCATATACCAAGATAACCTGTATAGTGATAGAATATCACGGATCATTAAAAAACATTGGAATATTTTAAAACAATGTAATTTGGACACTCCAGCCTTTAGGGATATACCTATGATGGCATATAAAAGGGTTGAGAACCTCAAAGACATGTTGGCTAGGAGTGACTTAGGCCCTAGATGCACTGATATATCACCAACAAAAGTTTCCCCTGTTTGGGGTGTACAAACTGTTATTCTGTTATTTTTTAAGGTAATTTTTTTCATGCATCCCCGTAGTGGTCAAAAAATCAATATTCTATCATACTACACTTGTGAGTCTACCCATGTTGCATATTTGACCAAATGCCCGTGTGATAAAATTTACATAGATGAAACGACCCGTAAAATAAGAGAACGTCTTAACCAACATAGATATAATATAAGGAAGGGGTATTTACACGCTCCAGTTTATTTTATGTATCCGAAAGGCCTCAATAGAGACTTTGACTTATCTGTATTCCTGTAGGTCTCATATCTAACCCTGTCATAAAATACCCTCTATTAAGCTATAGGATGTAACTTCTATGTGGATTTGGCACATATATAATTATATATTAGAGAAAGGATAATCATTCTGCCAAGTTTATTATGATATTCTATTCCCACATTATATGAACAGTATGTAACAGTTACATTTTTTGCTGTCTTTATTTCTTCCCCGATTGTTGTACATATATTTTTAAAGAAATTTAATACTGAAATGAAAAAAAAAAAATATTTTTTTTTTTGTATTATTCTTATCCACTAGAGGGAGTTTTTTAGTGTTTGTATAGAGCACATTTTGGTATGTATAGAGTTAATATTTTATGTGTGTGCTCATTGGCTGAAGCAGCCTTTAAAGGTAACACAGGTGTACATAGAAACCATGCATGATTAAGGGAGTGTGAGCCCGAAACGTCACTTTTGTTTTTTGCTTCTGCCCCAGCTTTATTAAATCCCCTAATATTCGTGAAGGTTTCTATCCTCTTTCTCCCATCTCCCCTCTAAGCTATAAGTATTAGGGTCATGGTATCTTTTCTTGTTTATACTGTAATTAGTAGGCTCCTTTGTACAGTTTCCAGTTTATTTATGGTTGTCTGGAGATACAGTCACTAGAACTTACACAATACACAAGATGAGACCTCACTAGTGATCTATAAAGTAACATAAGAATCTTAACTTTCTGCTGCTCGCTCCTATTCAAGCAGAATCCTACTGGCTTTACCTGCTGTGCTGCTGCATTGTTTACCAACCTTCATGTCATCTGAAATAATAATTCCCAAGTCCCCTTTCTCTCAGTAAAGTGTATAATTAGCTTTTCAGCTTTTGCCTCCAAAATGCACCATTTTACTCTTTGTGATGTGAAATTTTAGATCCAATACATTTCCAAGATTCTACATTTTTTATATATTTTTTTTACTATCACTATCTTCTTCAGGAAACTACTATGATGAACTGAAAAATACATTATCTTGACCACCAAAAGTCACTGATAAGAGTAATAAAAGCTCACACAAGATTAGCAAAATCTAAGGACAGTTGCACATATATTTCTATCTCACCCAGCACTGATAGGGTGCACTGCTATACAGGTTAATGTGCATTTAAACATCTCATTGCATTACGGCAGTTATTAATGCCATGTGTTCATAAGATATAGCCTCATGGTTTGATTTCCGTTCCACCATCTCCATGGTTTCAATCCTGCACCCTATGTCCCTGAGAGCTTTTCTTATAAACTCTTCATCTATGTTCAGAATGTGGAAGCGGTGTTCCCCGATTGTGTAAAATGAACCATTTAACAAAACTAATAATATCAGATGACCACCGGGTTTTAGCCACATAGAGATCTTCTTCAGGCACCTGAAATAATCATCTCGGTCTTTGCAGGTAGTTTCCAGCACACAACCAACATATATACAGTCAACTTTTTGAAGAGTTATTGGGTCAGTTATGTTTTCTTTGGTGAAATCACATTTCAGAATTCGTTTAATTGTCGTTTTAAGTTTTTCTTGTCTTGTCTTCCACTCCTCACTAAAAGATATAAATACATACAGCTCATTAAATCAGTTGTGAGGTTTGCATGTTTGCCCTTTGCACGTTTATGCATATAGACAAAAAGCACTAAAAACTTACTGAAACTTGCCCCCAGAGGCTGAAATGGTTCCTACAGTATATGTTTGCACCATGTCTTTAATTCAGTCAACCAGCTGCCATCCCGACAAGCCCATAGGTTAGACAGAGAATGCGCCTGCTGTTAGGCTAGACAGATAATGTACCTGCTGTTAGGCTAGACAGAATGTACCTGCTGTTAGGCTAGACAGAATGTACCTGCTGCTAGGCTAGACAGATAATGTACCTGCTGTTAGGCTAGACAGAATGTATCTGCTGTTAGGCTAGACAGAATGTACCTGCTGCTAGGCTAGACAGATAATGTACCTGCTGTTAGGCTAGACAGAATGTACCTGCTGCTAGGCTAGACAGATAATGTACCTGCTGTTAGGCTAGACAGAATGTACCTGCTGTTAGGCTAGACAGAATGTACCTGCTGCTAGGCTAGACAGATAATGTACCTGCTGTTAGGCTAGACAGATAATGTACCTACTGTTAGGCTAGACAGAATGTACCTGCTGTTAGGCTAGACAGATAATGTACCTGCTGTTAGGCTAGACAGAGAATGTACCTGCTGTTAGGCTAGACAGATAATGTACCTGCTGTTAGGCTAGACAGATAATGTACCTGCTGTTAGGCTAGACAGATAATGTACCTGCTGTTAGGCTAGACAGATAATGTACCTGCTGTTAGGCTAGACAGATAATGTACCTGCTGTTAGGCTAGACAGATAATGTACCTGCTGTTAGGCTAGACAGAATGTACCTGCTATTAGGCTAGACAGATAATGTACCTGCTGTTAGGCTAGACAGATAATGTACCTGCTGTTAGGCTAGACAGATAATGTACCTGCTGTTAGGCTAGACAGATAATGTACCTGCTGTTAGGCTAGACAGAATGTACCTGCTGTTAGGCTAGACAGAGAATGTACATGCTGTTAGGCTAGACAGATAATGTACCTGCTGTTAGGCTAGACAGAGAATGTACCTGCTGTTAGGCTAGACAGATAATGTACCTGCTGTTAGGCTAGACAGATAATGTACCTGCTGTTAGGCTAGACAGATAATGTACCTGCTGTTAGGCTAGACAGATAATGTACCTGCTGTTAGGCTAGACAGATAATGTACCTGCTGTTAGGCTAGACAGACAATGTACCTGCTGTTAGGCTAGACATATAATGTACCTGCTGTTAGGCTAGACAGAGAATGTACCTGCTGTTAGGCTAGACAGAGAATGTACCTGCTGTTAGGCTAGACAGAGAATGTACCTGCTGTTAGGCTAGACAGATAATGTACCTGCTGTTAGGCTAGACAGATAATGTACCTGCTGTTAGGCTAGACAGATAATGTACAGAGAATATACCTGCTGTTAGGCTAGACAGATAATGTACCTGCTGTTAGGCTAGACAGATAATGTACCTGCTGTTAGGCTAGACAGAGAATGTACCTGCTGTTAGGCTAGACAGATAATGTACCTGCTGTTAGGCTAGACAGATAATGTACCTGCTGTTAGGCTAGACAGAGAATGTACCTGCTGTTAGGCTAGACAGATAATGTACCTGCTGTTAGGCTACACAGATAATGTACCTGCTGTTAGGCTAGACAGATAATGTACCTGCTGTTAGGCTAGACAGAGAATGTACCTGCTGTTAGGCTAGACAGATAATGTACCTGCTGTTAGGCTAGACAGAGAATGTACCTGCTGTTAGGCTAGACAGATAATGTACCTGCTGTTAGGCTAGACAGAGAATGTACCTGCTGTTAGGCTAGAAAGAGAATGTACCTGCTTTTAGGCTAGACAGAGAATGTACCTGCTGTTAGGCTAGACAGATAATGTACCTGCTGTTAGGCTAGACAGAATGTACCTGCTGTTAGGCTAGACAGATAATGTACCTGCTGTTAGGCTAGACAGAGAATGTACCTGCTGTTAGGCTAGACAGAGAATGTACCTGCTGTTAGGCTAGACAGATAATGTACCTGCTGTTAGGCTAGACAGAGAATGTACCTGCTGTTAGCCTAGACAGAATGTACCTGCTGTTAGGCTAGACAGAATGTACCTGCTGTTAGGCTAGACAGAATGTACCTGCTGTTAGGCTAGACAGAATGTACCTGCTGTTAGGCTAGACAGATAATGTACCTGCTGTTAGGCTAGACAGAGAATGTACCTGCCGTTAGGCTAGACAGAGAATGTACCTGCTGTTAGGCTAGACAGATAATGTACCTGCTGTTAGGCTATACAGATAATGTACCTCCTTTTAGGCTAGACAGATAATGTACCTGCTGTTAGGCTAGACAGAGAATGTACCTGCTGTTAGCCTAGACAGAATGTACCTGCTGTTAGGCTAGACAGAATGTACCTGCTGTTAGGCTAGATAGATAATGTACCTGCTGTTAGGCTAGACAGATAATGTACCTGCTGTTAGGCTAGACAGATAATGTACCTGCTGTTAGCCTAGACAGAATGTACCTGCTGTTAGCCTAGACAGAATGTACCTGCTGTTAGGCTAGACAGAATGTACCTGCTGTTAGGCTAGATAGATAATGTACCTGCTGTTAGGCTAGACAGATAATGTACCTGCTGTTAGGCTAGACAGATAATGTACCTCCTGTTAGGCTAGACAGATAATGTACCTCCTGTTAGGCTAGACAGATAATGTACCTGCTGTTAGGCTAGACAGAGAATGTACCTGCTGTTAGCCTAGACAGAATGTACCTGCTGTTAGGCTAGACAGATAATGTACCTGCTGTTAGGCTAGACAGATAATGTACCTGCTGCTAGGCTAGACAGATAATGTACCTGCTGTTAGGCTAGACAGATAATGTACCTGCTGTTAGGCTAGACAGATAATGTACCTGCTGTTAGGCTAGACAGAATGTACCTGCTGTTAGGCTAGACAGATAATGTACCTGCTGTTAGCCTAGACAGATAATGCACCTGCTGTTAGGCTAGACAGATAATGTACCTGCTGTTAGGCTAGACAGATAATGTACCTGCTGTTAGGCTAGACAGATAATGTACCTGCTGTTAGGCTAGACAGATAATGTACCTGCTGTTAGGCTAGACAGATAATGTACCTGCTGTTAGGCTAGACAGATAATGTACCTGCTGTTAGGCTAGACAGATAATGTACCTGCTGTTAGGCTAGACAGAATATACCTGCTTTTAGGCTAGACAGATAATGTACCTGCTGTTAGGCTAGACAGAATGTACCTGCTGTGCTGCACATGGTATTTAATGCATGGTTGTATACAGGCAACATGAGCACACTCTGTATATTCTATGGCAGTGATTGCAAAACTTTTAGAGCCCAAGTGCCCAAACTGAACACAAAAGCAACTTATTTATCTCAGAGTGCCAGCACTGCAATTAAACCTGAATGGGGGTTTTTATTAGAGAAATACTTCATTCAACTGTCTGACCTAATTAACTGATTTTGTCTCACAATAAAAACACAATAAAAGAGGTTTCAATTATGCAAATAGTTTTTATCGAAAAAACAACCAATTCCCTGGCTAATTCCCATTTAAGTGAATAGAGCTGTAAATCTGCTACTTATATAGTGCAAGCAGAGCATCACAGTTTACAAAATTACATTTTAGCAATCACATAAACACAAGTGTCAGGCTTCTCATAAGACATACGTTTCTTGCAGTTAGAGGGAGAGAGAAAGGGAGAGGAAAATGGAGAGAGAAAGAGAGAGAGAAATAAATAGGGAGAAAGAAGAGAGAGAGGGGGATCGAGGGGGGGGGGGGAGAGGATGGGACAGAAAGGGAGGAGAGAGAGAGGGAGGGTGAGAGAAAGAGGGAGGACAAAATGGAGACACACACACAGGTAATCCCCCCTCCCATAATTTACGCTTAACTGATAAATTAATTTATTTCATGACGGTGAGAGTCCACAATCCATTACTCCTGGTAATAAGTCTTCCCTACAACTAGGAGGGAGAGATTCCCAAACCCCAAGAGCTTTATAAAACCCCTCCCTCCTCACTGGTAAACTAGTCTGATGTAAAGCCAAGCAAAAAAATAGAGAAAAAAGAGCAAAATAACAGGAGCAGGGAAAAAAAGATGTGTGCAAAAATAAATGAAAAAAAAAAAACAGGGTGAGGTCTCATGGACTCTCACCGTCATGAAAGAAATGAATGTATCAGGTAAGCATTAATTATGTTTCATTTAATACAGGTGGTGAGAGTCCATGATCCGTTACTCCTAGGAACTATTACCCAAGCTGTGGAGTCCAAGAGAAATGAAAAATAAGGACAAGATAAAAAGAACATAAATAAAATAAATTCACACCCCCCAAAAAAAGAAAAAATAGTGTGGTTTAGAAAAAGAAAATAAAAGAACTAACTTGCAAATTTGATCAACAGAAGCCTCATTCTAAAAATCACAAAAAATGGCAACTGAACGGGTAGAATGGGCAGAATTTGTTTAGATGAAGGCTGTCCCTTCTCCAAGAAAGCTTTATGAACCAAAATGTTTCAACCAAGAAGCCAAAGAAACAGAAGTTTTCTGCCCCTTCCTTGGAACAAACAAACTAGAAGTTTGTCAAAAATCCTAGAAGTGTCTACATAATACTTCATGGCTCTTACAACATCCAAGTTATGAAGAAGCCTCTCTAAAGAAAACTTAAGATTAGGACATAAAGAAGGGACAACAATTTCCTGTCTAAAATTTTCCAAAAACACAACCTAAGGGGCCCATTTATCAAGCTCCAGATGGAGCTTGAGGGCCTGTGTTTCTGGTGAGCCTGCAGGCCAGACACCAGCTATGAAGCAGCAGTCTAAAGACCACTGCTCTATAACCCTGTCCGCCTTCTCTGATGATGCGCACAGGAATCGCCACAATTCAACCCAATCGAGTACGATTGGTTTGATTGACACCTCCCTGTTGGCAACCCATTGGCCGCGAGTCTGCAGGGGGCGGCATTGCACCAGCAGCTCTTGTAAGCCGCTGGTGCAATGTTGAATACGGAGAGCGTATTGCTCTCCGCATTCAGCGATGTCTTGCGGACCTGATCCGCACTGTCGGATCAGGTACGCAAGACCTTTCATAAATAGGCCTCTAAGGAAAAAAGACAAATTTAGTCCTAAAAACTGCCTTATCCTGAAGAAAAATATGATAAGGAGGACCATATGATAGAGCAAACAACTAAGAAACTCTTCTAGCAGAAGACATAGCCAAAAACCTCAAAAAAAAAAAAAAAAAACTTAATGTCCAACTTATGCAAAAGCTCAAAAGGAACAGTCTGCAAAACGTCAAATATCAAATAAAACTCCAGGGAGGAGAAATTGGCTTAAAAACAGGATTAATTCTAGCTAAAGCTTAAATAAAGCCATGAATGACAGGAAGATTAAAAATCTTCTAGAAGAGCAAAACTAAAAGTTCAGAAAAGTGACCCTTCAAAGATCTAGCAAATAAACCCACATCAAAACAATCCTGCAAAAAAATGCAAAAACCTATAAATTCTAAAAGAATGCCATGAAAAAACATGATCCATATACCAAGATTAAAAAGTCTTCCAGACCTCATGATAAACCTTCCTAGTCACAGGCTAAATGGCATGAATAGAATCAGAACAATTTCTCTGCCTGAAAACAATCTGTTCAATCTCCATGCCATCAAGATTAGAAATTTAAGATCCTGATGCAAAAAAACAGACCTCAAGACAAGAGGTCCGGACACAGAGGAAGCGACCATGGAGGGCAACTAGACATCTGAACCAGATCTGCATAAAAAATCTTGGGAAGCGAAGATGAAGCAATCAGAATTACTGATAACTTCTCTTACCTGATTAAGGAGAACATTATGAGAAGAAGAATTAAAGGAAGAAAAACATAGGCTAGCTGAATTACCATGGAGCTGAAAGAGCCTCCAGAAAATCTCTCTGAGGTTCCCTTGACCTTGGATAGTATCTATCTCTTGGAAAACATCCAGTTGAAGGGACCACTTCCCTGGATGTAGAAACAGATGACTACTGTCTACTTCTAGACTAGTAATGTTCCCAAAAAAATAGGAACATGAAAGTAAGTGTCCTTTAAATCTATTGATGACATAAATGGACCTTGAAGAAGAAAAAGCAGAATAGTCCAAGTTGCTAACTATTCGAAAGAATAAACTCAGAGAAACTAGTTCAAAGCTTAAAACCAAAACTGGCCTGAAAGCTCCTTCCTTCTTTGGAACAAAGAAAATATTTAAATAAAATCCTTTCTCCTTTTCCAACAAATGAACCAGAACAAACACTCCCATTGGTACCAGAACCAAAACTAACTGAAAAAAGGCCTAAATAAACCTTCCTCTGGGAGACCTTGTACTGAAAATTATTCAATAACCAAGATTTCAGAAAAAACCATAACCTGCCACCTACCAGAGACTCTGGAATGGATACCATGGGTCCGATTTATAAAGTGTCTGGCGTACATGTCCGTATACGCTGTCGGCATTTATCACTGCACAAGCAGTTCTGGTAAACTGCTTGTGCAATGCCGTCCCCTACAGATTCGCGGCTAATCGGCCGCTAGCAGAGGGTGTCAATCAACCCAATCATATGAGATCGGACAGATTGATGTCCGCCGCCTCAGAGGTGGCATACGAGTTAAGGAGCAGCGGTATTAAGAATGCTGCTTCTTAACTCCTGTTTCCGGCGAGCCTAAAGGCTTGGGCAGAAACAGGGGTATATGGCCCCATTTTGGCCGTGATAAATCGGCCCCCATATCTTCATGTAAACTTGAATGAGGAAATAGATTTATAAGGACTATTTAGACAATCCAGATAGAACTATACTTCTAGACCAAGGCAAAGGAACCTTTTTTTTTTGGATTCCAATTCCCTGTTCAGATGAAAAGTACAAAAAAGATTAGAAATTTAGAATTAACCACAGGAATTAATGTCCTTAAAGAAGAAAAAGCTCCCTTAACTATAGTTTCAGTAGAGATAATAGAATCCAACATATTTCCCTTGAACTGAACCCTTTGGACTGACTACATATAGGAAGTCCAAATAAGATTAACTGCATATTAACTGCACATTCAAAGTATTAAGGATAACAATTCACCTTTACTTAAAACATTTAAAAACAAAACAGGAGTACATACATATTTATCCCTGCACAATGTCTCAGTTGGGGATTACCACCCAGACAGTATTTTTAAGGTTCAGATTAAAGTTGAAAATAAAGATGAAATATAGAAATAAAGATGCTATAATGTTTAATCTTCTTCTACATGTTCTGTAATCTAATTATAAACAAAAGATCATTTAAAATCAATACTAGCAGCTTTCATTCTTGATTTATGCTGTATCATTACTTTTGCAAATTTATGCTAATGAGTATGGCTGGTATTTATTTCCAGGAAAGGTGGCAACCATATTGGGAAGCTCTTTTTGCATTGCTGTAAATAGCAGCAATATTGAGAAAAAAAGCACAGCAATCATATAAAACCAAGTACTGAGAAATGTTGTGGCACATAGTGCGGTGTAGCTGAATGATATGACAAAGGTCATGACCATAGCAAGAGCAAAGATATAAAGTTCATGCAGACCATTGTATTGGAGAGGGAAACTCTGTGGATTACCAGACAAGGCACCCATTGCCGGTCATAATGGAAACAGGATTGGCTGCTTTATTATAGCACTGATATATGGTACAGCACTTCATCCTGTGTGTGCGCCAGAGCACGTTTATTTAATATATGCCAAACAAGATGTATCTCAGATAATGCTATAAACCATCTGTTTTTACATGAATTAGAGTACAGTTGGTGAGATTCCACAATCCATAACTCATGGGAATTACTCTTCTTTACAACCAGGAGGAGGCAAAGATTCCCAAACCTCAAGAGCTCCACAAAACCCCTCCCACCTCACAGATACCTCTGTCTTGTCTTTGCCTCCACTGGAGGTGGTCAAAGAATGAAGATGCACATTTTGATTCTTCAGAGAGAGGGGCTTTCTACTGAGGCACATTTTCCCCTCAGAGTGCAGTGTATGTCAGAGGGATGTATATGGGGTATGGTTTTAACTCTCTTTTCCACCTTATGGGAAATTTTGCTTCTTCTTATGAATCTACAATATTCTCCAATTCCATAACCTCTCCTGATTTGTTTCAGTACTGGTTTGGTTGTCTACTTTACTAGTAGATAGGTGTTGGTAAGTACTGAGTGTCATGATTGCAGCTTCAGATGCAATTCTATTTGCTCAATTTCACATAAGACCTTTTCAGCTTTGTATGCTTTGTCAGTGGTGCAGGGATCACACTTAGTGAATAACTGGAAAGCTGATTTTCTCAGTCATCAGTCTCTGCATTCAGTAGAGTGGTTTCTGCATCTGGATGTTTTCAGTCAGATTGTGGATCTTTGGGGTTTCCCAGAGATAGATCTAATGGCTTCTCATTTGAACAACAAACTTCCCAGGTACTTTGCGAAGTCCAGGGATCCTCGGGAAGAGTTGGTGGATGCTCTAGTAGCTCATTGGTGATTTTACCTTGTTTATCTGTTTCCCCCTCTGGTTCTTCTTCCCAGGGTGATTTCTAAGGCTAGAGAAATCACCAGTAATCCTGATTGTCCTAGCTTTGCCTCACAGGATTTCGTATGCAGATCTGGTTCAGATGTCCAATTGTCCCCCTTAGCCTCTTACGCAACGTCCAGACCTTCTGTCTCAAGGTCTATTTTCCACCTGTGAAGCGGGAAACGCGTCAGCGGGGTTTGTTTGCTGTGCCTGAAATTTTGTATGTACGCTCTGTAACATGTATTAAATTACATTTTTACCTGCACATCTCTCTTCCATATTATTACTACACTGTTGCGATACCTGTTTCTATTTGTGACTTTGCTTATATAGGGGTATGGAGAGCCCCCAGCAACAGTGTTAGTATTAGCAGCCATCACGGAATTATACTGATATTCTGTGAGGCCCTGGATTAAAGCCCTTTATGCATACTAATGCCCGGTGGATACATGTTTGCTCTGAATACCTGCAAAACGATACAAGGAATCAATACCGCACCGAGAGGGTTAATATCGGGTGAGTCCTCTTGTTTGATCTATTTCACTTGGATATTTTACAGTGTTTAGGTGACATCCGCATTAGTGGGACTCTTGGATAGAGTCGGTTTCACCTCTGAACTTTCACTTTATATATATTACAGCATTTATGACTGAGCAGTCTATTTCTTTTTATATGCTATTTTCCACCTGGACCTAAAAGCTTGATAGCATGGAGATTGGACGGTTAGTTCTTAAGCATATAGGTTTCTCAAATTCTGTGATTGAAATTTCATTTAAGGCTTGTAAACCAGTGACTAGGAAGATTTATCATAAGGTCTGAAAGTCTTTTATTGATTAGTGTATATATCATGTCTTTTCCTGGCATTCTTTTAAAATTCCTAGAATTTTGCAGTTCTTATAGGATGGCTTGGAAAAGGGCCTTGTGCCAGTTCTCTGAAAGGGCAGATTTCTGCTCTTTTAGTTTTGTTTCATAGGAAGATTTCTAATCTTCCTGACATTCATGGTTTTGTTTAGGCTTTGGCATGCATTAAGCCTGTGATCAAGCCAATTTTGCGTCCCTGGAGTCTTAACTTGGTGTTAAAGATTTTGCATGCTACTCCTTTTGAGCCTATGGGGGATATTTATCAAAGCCTCAACTTTGTTGCTTTCACCGGCATCAATACGCTCGCCTAACATCGCAGCCACGTATCTCAATATGCTCTCCTTAGTTATTATAAAAGCCGGCAAAAAGACGTGTACCAAGTATGGGGCGATGAGTATCAATCTCGCGTCTATTTGGCTTTTTCCAAACTTTATTTATACCCTGTCACTAAACGCTGCCACTATACTAAAATGTTTAACCACTATCCCGCCACTCCCCGACCCTCCTGCAACCTAAATAAAGTTATTAACCCCTATCCTGCCACTCCCCTACCCCGCAGCAACATAAATAAAGTTATTATCCTCTATCCCGCCGCTCCCCGACCCCGCCGCAACATAAATAAACTTATTAACCCCTAAACCTCTGGCCTCCCACATCACTACCACTAACTAAACCTATTATCTCCTAAACCGTCAGCCCCCCACATCGTCAAAAAATAAATTAAGCTATTAACCCCTAAACCTAACAACCCCCTAACTTTAAATTAAAATTACAACATACCTATCTTCAAATAAATTTAAACTTACCTGTATAATTAAAATAAACTATTAATTAACCTACCCTAACTATTATCCTACTATTAAATTAAACTACCAATTAAATCAAATAAATTACATATTAAAAAACCTAACCCTACTCAAATAATTAAATATACAATTAAACATTATTAAAAGCACTAAATTACAGAAAAACAAACAAACACTAAGTTACAAAAAACAAACAAACACTAAACTACGAAAAATAACAAACCACATTATCAAAAACAAAATAAAAAAAATTACACCTAATCTAATAGCCCTATCAAAATAAAAAAGCCCCCCCCCCCCCCAAAAAATAAAAAAAAACCTAGCCTACAATAAACTATCAGTAGCCCTTAAATGCGCCTTTTGTGGGGCATTACCCCAAATAAATCAGCTCTTTTACCTGTAAAAAAAAATACAAACACCCCCCAACAGTAAAACCCACCAACCAACAAGGGCATTTGTATGGGCATTGCCCTTAAAAGGGCATTTAGCTCTTTTACATGCCAAGACCCTAATCTAAAAATAAAACCCAACCAAAAAACCCTTAAATAAACCTAACACTAACCCCGGATGATCCACTTACAGTTATTGAAGTCCCACTTGAAGGGTGAAGGATACCACAAAATTGTTTTATATAGTAATGAAATAGAATATTTACCTATTTTAAATAGATTAATTACTGGCCTCAGAACACACCATATCGTCATTCTGACCTTCAGAGACAAGTGTCTGGGTATAATGTCGGACCTGTAAAAATGCATAAAATTCTCTATTTGTAAGCCCAAATTTGTTTTGGAGGTCTGAAAATGACTTACATCTCCCTGTGATATGTTATTGAATTTGAGATAGATACCTTAAACCTTTCATCGCCCATTCTCTAAAAATTTTGGAATTTAAAGCCGGGGTAAAACCAGGGTTACCCACAATAATCAAGTGTTCTGAGAAACCAAAATTAACATTTATTTTTTTCAATATTTTTTGCCAGGCAATGATGACATTATAGATGGTAGGTATTTGCCTAATCTTGGAGGGACATTTCGCAGTTGGGCAGGGAAGGAGGGCAGTAAGAGCGTATGGGTGCACAAAATGTTTTTCAAGGTCTTGTGTTGAATAATAGTCAGCACTGGTTAGCGAGTCAAGCGCTATCTTTGAAATTGCTATTAAGTTGTATATCTCTATATCTGGTAGTGCCAATCCGCCATCAGACCTAAGTAATGATAACGTTTTAAAGGCAATAGCTCTTCGCTTATCTCCCCAAAAAAACTGAAGACATGCCTGTTTAAATAGGACTAGGTTTTGACATTTTATCAAAATCGGTATATTCTGCATTAAATACAAAAGTTTTGGGAATATTATCATCTTTATCAGATTTATTTTACCTGTTAGGGTTAGTTTAAATTTAGCCCAATTTTTGAGCTCTTTAATTATTTTAGAGAAAATAGGGGGGTAATTGAGCCTATACCATTCATTGCTATCTTTAGATAATTTAATACCCAGATACGTAAATGCTTCGATAGCTTCTTTAAACTGGGAACATAAATAAGAGTTTTCTTGTTTCCTTAGCCAAAAAAATTCTGATTTCATTGTATTAACTTTATAGCCTGAAAAGGCACTGAATTACTGTAAGATTTGCATTAATCTAGGGATATTATCCTTGGTGTTAGACAAAAATATTAGTAAGTCATCGGCATATAATAAGGTTGTAACCTGTCTTGCATTAAGTTTAATACCTTCAATGTCTTTCCTTAGGCGAAAAGCTAATAGTTCCAGTGCCAGATTAAATAAATAGGGGGATAGTGGGCAGCCCTGTCTTGAGCCTCTATGTAACTGAAAATTGGCCGTTGACCTATCATTAATTATAATAGCAGCGTTTGGTTGCTGATAGATTATATGTACAAATTTTGCGAACGGACCCTCGACTCCAAACCTAGTAAGTGTTGAAAACAAATGGTCTCAAGTAATGGAGTCGAAGGCCTTCTCCGCATCTAATGTCACTATTGCTGCGTCAGCTGCTCTGACCCAATTTCTTTTCTGTCCTATATTCTGATAAGCATTCAAGATCAGTTGGATTTTCCTTAAATTACGTGAGGAATTTCTGCCAGGCATAAAGCCTACTTGATCCTTGTGGATAAGGGGATCCATGGCTAGTTTAAGTCTGTTTGCTATAACACTTGTCAGAATTTTATTGTCGCTATTTAAAAGCGAAATCGGTCTATACGAACTTATCTCTTCTTTATCTTTCCCTTTTTTGGGAATTAAGGCTATTAAAGATGATGTAAAATACTTAGAGCAAGACATACCATCTACATAATAGTTATTAATTAGCTTTACCAAAGTCGGTACAATTTCGTCTATAAGACATTTATATAACTCTGCCGGAATCTGATCGGGTCCGGCAGCTTTGTTGGCCGCTGATCTCTTATTAGTATTGATGACTTCTTGCTGAGAGACAGGTTTATTTAGCTCTTCTAAATTAACTTTCCCTATCTTGGGAATCTTCAATTCTCTCCAAAAATTCTCTTTTACTTGTAAATTTATTTCCTGGTCTGAATATAATTTCAGAAAGAATTGCAGAATGTGTTCTTCAATTCCTTGGATATTGGTAATTCTACCCTGTGGAGTTTTAAGAGATTCAATCAAAGATTTCTTTTGTTTCATTTTTATTATATTAGCCAAAAATTGCCCAGCCTTACCTCCATACCTATAAAAGGAAAACCTAGTCCTTAGCTCTTCTTGTGCCAGTTTTTGGGATATAAATACCTCCCTTTCATTAATATAGCTATTATATGCATTTCGTAAATGATTCGCCAGTTGTGTATCTCTGGCTAAGATTGAACGTTTTTGTGTGACTAGGTAAGCCTTAATTTCTCCCCTTATTACAGCTTTAAATGTTTCACAAAGGATTTCGGTTCGTATTTCTGGGGCGTAATTATATTTATAAAACTCCCTCCATCTTAGCTTTAGCCATGTTTTAAACTGCACATTGGACATAAGATACTTCGGAAAGAAAAACCTATTACCTGCTATCCGATTATTCCAAATTTTTATATTTAAAGTAATAATGGCATTATCTGAGATTAAAATTTCTTTAATATCAGCTAATGTTTCATAATTTAACATTTTGTCTGCTATTAAAAAATAATCTAGTCTGGACATTGTTTGGTGAGCCTGGGATTCGCATGTATACCTTTTTACGTCCGGGTTCTGTATCCGCCATATGTCTAACCCTAAGTGTTTTATTAAACATTTTAGATGCTTTAGCCTCCTTTTTAGTGTTTCTAATTGCAGTATGTGACAAACTATCTAGTGTAGGGTATAGTGTCCAATTAAAATCACTTGCTATAATTAAGTTTTTCGAATAAAATGGAAGGAGTTTGACTTGTAATGTATCCCAAAATACCTTGTCCGGTTTATTTGGGCCGTAAATATTGCATAATATTAAGATCAGTCACCTCAACCTCCAGTTGGAGGATAATAAATCTTTCATCTGGATCCAATTTTGTCTGTAGGATTCTATATTGGAGCTTTTTATTCAAGAGAAATGCGACCCCTTTCTTCCTATGTAGACAAGGCGTCCCCACTACCTCCCCCACCCAGCCTGTTGTTATCTTAGCCAGTTCTACATCTTTTAGATGTGTCTCTTGTAGGAAGACTATGTCAGGTTTTCATCTTTTAAGTTGTGATACTATCTTTTTCAGTTTTTGAGGGGATGTGATACCTCCTACATTCCATGAAGACATAACTAGTTGATCCTTCATTTACTTATTCTATAAAAATATTTAGTTAGCCTGTAATTAAATCTTCATTGCCTCCTAGCGTGAGGGGGGACCGATGGGGGGAGAATAAAAAAGGGGGGGGGAAACCATTCCTTTTATTATAAAATAAAAAACAAAAGAAGTTGGCAACGAACACATCAAATACAACCACTATACTCTTATCCGCTAGATTGACCATCTTTACCAATATTGCATCCTATTCTAGTTTTAAATAATACCTGTGTATTATATGTATCAATAGTTTACAAAGGAATACCTTTACTTCTAAAAAATTATTTTACTTCTCCCAGTTCACTCAGCATCACATGCTCATTTTCTGTAAAAATCTTTATTGTTGCTGGATATATATTTGTGGCCTTCATACCCATATTGATTAATTTGGTGCAAAAGGGCAGCATTTCTCTCCTCTTTAATGAGGTATCATTAGAAAAGTCTTGGAACATTAAAATTTTGTTATCTCCAATTATAAAAGGAATTTTCTGTTTATACTGGCGCAAGAGGCTGAGTTTATCCTGGAAGTTCAAGAATTTAGCAATTAATGGTCTATTTTTAGTGAGGCCACTGAATAAGGTTTTTGGTAAGCCTATACGATGGACCCTCTCTACCGCTAAGGGTAGTAAACTTGGATCAATTCCCAGGGTCTGAGGTAACAATACTGATACATAATTAAGTAAATCTTGTTGTGCAACTGTTTCAAGTATACCTATGAATCTAACATTATTCCTCCTTGCACGATCTTCAATCTCGTTTATTTTTTGTTGCATATCTATAATATTTTTTGTTTGTTGTTTAATAGTTTCCTCTTGAAGAGAGTTGACATCCTCTAAATCAGAGACCCTTTGTTCTACTTCATTCAATCTATGTGTAAATTGCTTAATTTCCGTAGTTAGATTCAATATATCAGTTTTAATCTGCTCAAATTGCGGTAGCATGAGTTCTGTAATTTGTTTGACTATTTCCTGTGGCTCTGGTATCATTGTCTCTGGTAACATAACCTATAGTAGAAGGGTTGGTAACACTGTCTATACTAGTCCTATTTTTCTTGTCTCTGCTTTTAGGCGGCATACTTGGAGACTTACGCCTAGATTTAGAGTAGCCGTCAAAACCAGCGTTAGAGGCTCCAAACGCTGGTTTTTACCGCCCGCTGGTATTTAGACTTTTCCATACCGCAGATCCCCTTACGTCATTTGCGTATCCTATCTTTTCAATGGGATCTTTCTAACGCCGGTATTTAGAGTCGTGGCTGAAGTGAGCGTTAGAAATCTAACGACAAAACTCCAGCCGCAGAAAAAAGTCAGGAGTTAGGAGCTTTCTGGGCTAACGCCGGTTCATAAAGCTCTTAACTACTGTGCTCTAAAGTACACTAACACCCATAAAATACTTATGTACCCCTAAACCGAGGCCCCCCCCACATCGCCGCCACTCTATTAAAATTTTTTAACCCCTAATCTGCCGACCGCACACCGCCGCCACCTACGTTATCCCTATGTACCCCTAATCTGCTGCCCCTAATACCGCCGACACCTACATAATATTTATTAACCCCTAATCTGCCGCCCCCAACGTCGCCTCCACCTACCTACACTTATTAACCCCTAATCTGTCGACCGGACCTCACCGCTACTATAATAAATGTATTAACCCCTAATCCGCCTCACTCCCGCCTCAATAACCCTATAATAAATAGTATTAACCCCTAATCTTCCCTCCCTAACATCGCCGCCACCTAACTTCAAGCATTAACCCCTAATCTGCCGACCGGACCTCACCGCTACTCTAATAAATTTTTTAACCCCTAAAGCTAATTCTAACCCTAACCCTAACACCCCCCTAAATTAAATATAATTTTTATCTAACGAAATAAATTAACTCTTATTAAATAAATTATTCCTATTTAAAGCTAAATACTTACCTGTAAAATAAACCCTAATATAGATACAATATAAATAATAATTATATTGTAGCTATTTTAGGATTAATATTTATTTTACAGGCAACTTTGTATTTATTTTAACCAGGTACAATAGCTATTAAATAGTTAATAACAATTTAATAGCTACCTAGTTAAAATAATTTCAAAATTACCTGTAAAATAAATCCTAACCTAAGTTACAATTAAACCTAACACTACACTATCAATAAATTAATTAAATAAAATACCTACAATTATCTACAATTAAACCTAACACTACACTATCAATAAATTAATTAAATACAATACCTACAAATAAATCAGCCAATCAGATTCAAGTTCAATCCGATTGGCTGATCCGATCAGCCAATCAGATTGAGCTCGCATTCTATTGGCTGATCGGAACAGCCAATCGGATTGAACTTGAATCTGATTGGCTGATTCCATCAGCCAATCAGAATTTTCCTACCTTAATTCCGATTGGCTGATAGAATCCTATCAGCCAATCGGAATTCGAGGGATGCCATCTTGGATGACGTCCCTTAAAGGAACCGTCATTCGTCGGGAAGTCGTCGGTGAAGATGGATGTTCTGCGTCGGCGGGATGACCATGGATCCGGAAGAAAGAAGATTGAAGATGCCGCTTGATAGAAGACTTCAGCCCGATCATGGACCTCTTCACCTCCCGCTTTGATGAAGACTTCAGTCGGATCATGGACATCTTCAGCCCCCCGCTTGGACTTGGATCAAGACATCGGAGGCTCTTCTGGATCGATCGGTGAACCCGGCGTGGTGAAGACAAGGTAGGGAGATCTTCAGGGGCTTAGTGTTAGGTTTATTTAAGGGGGGTTTGGGTTAGATTAGGGGTATGTGGGTGGTGGGTTGTAATGTTGGGGGGGTATTGTATGTTTTTATTTTACAGGCAAAAGAGCTGAATTCTTTGGGGCATGCCCTGCAAAGGGCCCTTTTCAGTGCTGGTAAGGTAAAAGAGCTTTTCTATTTTAATTTTAGAATAGGGTAGGGCATTTTTTTATTTTGGGGGTCTTTGTTATTTTATTAAGGGGCTTAGAGTAGGTGTAATTAGCTTAAAATTGTTGTAATATTTAGGGGTATGTGGGTGGTGGGTTGTAATGTTGGGGGGGGTATTGTATGTTTTTATTTTACAGGCAAAAGAGCTGAATTCTTTGGGGCATGCCCCGCAAAGGGCCCTTTTCAGGGCTGGTAAGGTAAAAGAGCTTTTCTATTTTAATTTTAGAATAGGGTAGGGCATTTTTTTATTTTGGGGGTCTTTGTTATTTTATTAAGGGGCTTAGAGTAGGTGTAATTAGCTTAAAATTGTTGTAATATTTTTCTAATGTTTGTAAATATTTTTTTATTTTTTGTAACTTAGTTCTTTTTTATTTTTTGTACTTTAGTTAGTTTATTTCATTGTATTTATTTGCAGGTATTGTATTTAATAAATTTATTGATAGTGTAGTGTTAGGTTTAATTGTAGGTAATTGTAGGTATTTTATTTAATTAATTTATTGATAGTGTAGTGTTAGGTTTAATTGTAACTTAGGTTAGGATTTATTTTACAGGTAATTTTGTAATTATTTTAACTAGGTAACTATTAAATAGTTATTAACTATTTAATAGCTATTGTACCTGGTTAAAATAATTACAAAGTTGCCTGTAAAATAAATATTAATCCTAAAATAGCTACAATATAATTATAATTTATATTGTAGCTATATTAGGGTTTATTTTACAGGTAAGTATTTAGCTTTAAATAGGAATAATTTATTTAATAAGAGTTAATTTATTTTGTTAGATTTAAATTATATTTAACTTAGGGGGGTGTTAGGGTTCGGGTTAGAGTTAGCTTTAGGGGTTAATACATTTATTATAGTAGCGGTGAGGTCCGGTCGGCAGATTAGGGGTTAATTATTGTAGGTAGGTGGAGGCGACGTTGGGGGCGGCATATTAGGGGTTAATAAATATAATATAGGGGTCGGCGGTGTTTGGGGCAGCAGATTAGGGGTACATAGGTATAATGTAGGTTGCGGCGGTGTACGGAGCGGCAGATTAGGGGTTAAAAAAAATATGCAGGTGTCAGCGATAGCGGGGGCGGCAGATTAGGGGTTAATAAGTGTAAGGTTAGGGGTGTTTAGACTCGGGGTACATGTTAGAGTGTTAGGTGCAGACTTAGGAAGTGTTTCCCCATAGGAAACAATAGGGCTGCATTAGGAGCTTAACGCTGCTTTTTTGCAGGTGTTAGGTTTTTTTTTCAGCTCAAACTGCCCCATTGTTTCCTATGGGGATATCGTGCACGAGCACGTTTTTGAAGCTGGCCGCGTCCGTAAGCACCGCTGGTATTGAGAGTTGCAGTGGCGGTAAATATGCCTCTACGCTCCCTTTTTGGAGCCTAACGCACTGAAAACGCAGCCATTCTGTGAACTCTAAATACCAGCGGTATTTAAAAGGTGCGGGGAAAAAAAAGCATGCGTTAGCTACGCGGGTCGTTACCGACAAAACTCTAAATCTAGCCGTAAGTCTTGTAATTAGTGATAAATGTATCCATATAATGAATTGTATAATATTTGTGTGAACAGAAAGAGTGCTGCCAGTGAAAATGAAAAAATAAAAGAGCAAATGTGTAGCCAGATTCTGGCTCTTCAATATTTAAAGCCACAATTCTGAAAAAAAAAAAAAAAACCCCAGGGAGAGAAAGAGAGTTACAAAGAAAAGTACAAACTGTCTGTGTATTGTGAGTTAAAGTAGGGAAATAAAAAAAAATGACCTCTGTGATATGACAGAGCCCACTGAGAGCCCGTATATTTGTGTATTGAAGTGGATTAGTAATGTAGCCAAGAGTTTATACCAATATAAATGCCTAAAAGTGTTCACTCAAATAATTCAAGAAAGAAATAGTAAACTACTTATCCTTCTATTGTTTTCTACACATATATCACCGCCTCTTTTTCACCTTTTTAAGATTCAAATGCCTATGTTAGTTATATCTACTGACATTTACCAAATATGAACATAGTATATTACATTATACATAACCATCTAGACATATTTATAGCAATTGACAGAACAATGGCAGAACAATATTCCCCAACAATTAGGTCAGTTGGATCAGTCCTCCCCAATTCAAGAGAGAAGGAATAAGGAAAGAGGGAGAAAAAAAACAAAAAAAAGAGGGGAAAGCCCCTCAAACAACATAAAGATATTAACATCAAATAGTGCCTTATGTCCAGACCTTTATGACAAAAACAGACGGCTAGATTACGAGTTTTTGTCGGTAAGGCTTGCGGTGTTAACGAGCCTTTTTTTCTCACGGCTCACTTAAGACAGCACTGGTATTACGAGTTTTCTGCAAACCGGCGTTAGCCTCAGAAAAGTGAGCGTTGAGCAAAATTTTGCTCCACATCTCACCTCAATACCAGCGCTGCTTAAGTCAGTGGTGAGCTGGCTAAACGTGCTCGTGCACAATTTCCCAATAGGAAACAATGGGGCTGAGCTGGCTGAAAAAAAACTAACACCTGCAAAAAAGCAGCGTTCAGCTCCTAACGCAGCCCCATTGTTTCCTATGGGAAAATACATTTTACGTCTACACCTAACACCCTAATATGAACCCTGAGTCTAAACATCCCTAATCTTACACTTATTAACCCCTATTCTGCGCCCCCGACATCGCCGACACCTGCATTATATTATTAACACCTAATCTGCTGCTCCGGACACCGCCGCCACTTACATTATACTTATTAACTCCTAATCTGCTGCCCCCAACATTGCCGCAACCTACATTATATTTATTAACCCCTAATCTGCCCCCCCAACATCGCGGCAACTATATTAAATTTATTAACCCCTAATCTGTCTAACCCTAACACCCCCTAACTTAAATCTAATTTAAATACATCTAAATAAAATTGCTATTATTAAACAAATTATTCCTATTTAAAACTAAATACTTACCTATAAAATAAACCCTAAGATAGCTACAATATAACTAATAGTTTCATTGTAGCCATCTTAGGGTTTATTTATATTTTACAGGCAACTTTGTATTTATTTTAACTAGGTACAATAGTTATTAAATAGTTATTAACTATTTAATAACTACCTAGCTAAAATAAGTACAAATTTACCTGTAAAATAAATCCTAACCTAAGTTACAATTACACCTAACACTACACTATAATTAAATTAATTCCCTAAACTAATTACAATTAAATACAATTAAATTAAATAAACTAAATTACGAAAAAAAAAAACACTAAATTGCAGAAAATAAAAAAGAAATTACAAATTTTTAAACTAATTACACCTAATCTAATCCCCCTAATAAAATAAAAAAGCCCCCCAAAATAAAAAAATTCCCTACCCTATACTAAATTACAAATAGCCATTAAAAGGGCCTTTTGCGGGGCATTGCCCCAAAGTAATCAGCTCTTTTACCTGTAAAAAAAATACAATACCCCCCCCAACATTAAAACCCACCACCAACACACACACCCAACCCTACTCTAAAACCCACCCAATCCCCCCCTTAATAAAACCTTTTTTTTTTTCCTCCACTCTGCTATTGTACCTTCCTTTTCCTTTGAGGCCTGGAGTATCCAATCTATATGCATAAATTCTCCTTAATACTATTCTTATCTGCGCATTTTTCTGTGGTGCCGAATGTATCTTACATTATGGACAATAGATTTTGAATCCGCTTCGAAGAATTAGCAGTTATGTCAAAGATGTATTGTATTCTTCAAGGTTAAGGTATATGCTTATTATTTTGCTTTGTTTATGCATATTTATACAACTAATCCGAAAAGAGGATGCAATTTTCATTTTTATGACTATTTATATCCCTCAAGCAATGGAATTTTTTTTTTTATCAGTGTTAATTGTATCATTGTGATTGTAACACGACATTCTTATTTCATGTTCTACCTAATTGAGGTTGTATGATGAAGTTTGTCATGTGATACTCATGTTTCTGTTATATCTTCATTATTCCTCAATATAAAAAAAATAATAAAAAAAAAATCCTAAAATGGCTACAATGAAAGTATTTAGTTTTAAGTAGGAATAATTTATTTAATAATAGCAATTTTATTTAGATGTATTTAAAATAGATTTAAGTTAGGGGGGTGTTAGGGTTAGACTTAGGTTTAGGGGTTAATAAATTTAATATAGTAGCGGCGACGTTGGGAGTGTCAGATTAGGGGTTAATAATTGTAGGTAGGTGTCGGCGATGTTAGGGACGGCAGATTAGGGGTTAATAAAATTTAACTAGTGTTTGCGAGGCGGGAGTGCGGTGGTTTAGGGGTTAATATATTTATTAAAGTGGCGGCGATGTCCAGTCGGCAGATTAGGGGGAAAAAAGTTTTTGCGATGTGGGGGGGGCTCGGTTTAGGGGTTAATAGGTAGTTTATGGGTGTTAGTGTACTTTTTAGAACTTTAGCTAAGAGTTTTATGTTACGGCGTTAGCCCATAAAACTCTTAACTACTGACTTTTAAATGCGGTAGGAGTCTTGACAGGAGAGGGTGTACTGCTCACTTTTTCCAGCGATCGTAATACCGGCGTTAGGCAAATCCCATTAAAAAGATAGGATACGCAATTGACGTAAGGGGATTTGCGGTATGCTAAAATCGCGGAAAAAAAGTCAGAGGTTCACCTGTACCTATCAGACTCGTAATACCAGCGGGCGTTAAAAAGCAGCGTTGGGACCTCTCAACGCTGCTTTTTAAGGCTAACGCAAGACTCCTAATCTAGGTGAGATTTTGCAATGTGAACAAAAGGTCTGGTTTCCAAAACATTTCTATAGGTAAAGTCCAGGCAGTCTCTTTAAGATACTGTGTGTCTGTGTGTAAATATCACAGCCTTTAATATTGAATGTCACAGTAACATTGGACTTTTATTGCCGCCCATTGTAAATTCTCATCTCAAAGTGTATGTGGAAAAGGGGACAGGCTGCTTATAAGGCGAGAGAGGAGGCAAAGAAAACAGCTGGGGATTATTGGGGCCCACACACTTTTATTCCTACCCCACAGGGGGTTATGGGAATTGCTAGGCCTCACTCTTCTCCAAATAAGGAACTTTCTTCGGCAATATTGTTTGGGACTGTAACTCCAAATTAGCCCCAATTCTTTTAAAGGTTAAATCAGTCACCTCTTGTGTAGCTGACCCAGGTAGATCTATATAATACTTTACTCCTACCCAAAAAAGTGAGTTATGGGAGATACAGAAACCTAGGTTCTTTTACTCCTACCCCGGGCTGGTTTGTATGAGTTGGTGCAAGTACAAACAAAAAGACAAAGTCTGCTCCTTAAAGGACCTTTTTCAGCGATATTGATTTTAGGGCTACAATACCACCATAGCACAGTGTCTTTGGTCATATAAGTCAGACCCACTTGTATAATTCCATGTAAATATAAATGCACTCTAAGGTACCTTACCAACTCTATGGCCTCTGGTAGTTTTACAGGCTTGGCGTCCCTTCTTAGGATGTGCCCTGATTTTCTTTGTTCTTCTGGAGAAGGCTATATCCACTGCTATATCAGCGCTTAGGACCCACTCCCTCTTATCCTTTGCAGTATGTCACTTTGTCTAGAAGCCGTGGAAGTGATCCATCCCTTTTGCTTTATCCGGATCTGTACAGCATGCTAGTGTAGATGAGCCCTCTATTGAGCCCTCTGCTTCCGCTCCTTTCCGAGTCTGCCTGGAAGTGGCTGACCTAGCCAGTAGGTAAGTGGTGTGCTCCAGCCACATAGCCTGTGCTGCATGTAGGGGTTTCCACGATGCGAGGATTACCTCTCTGCCATCCGGGCTGGTCAAACTCTCCATGGCCAAGGATTGTTGCATTGGTAGGAGCTGCTGACGGAGCTCAGTGAGAAGGCACGCTCACAGCAAGCTGCATTCTTGCCCCGCCTCTTCCCGGAACCCCTATTTTAGTGAAACACCCCTAATCTTACACTTATTAACCCCTAATCTGCTACCCCCGACATCGCCGACACCTACATTATATTTATTAACCCCTAATCTGCCGCTCCGGACATCGCCGCTACCTACATTATACTTATTAATCCCTAACTTGCTGCCCCCAACATCGCCGACACCTACATTATAATTATTAACCCCTAATATGCTGCCCCCAATGTCACAGCCACTATATTATATTTATTAACCCCTAAATCTAAGTCTAACCCTTACCCTAAAACCCCCTAACTAAAATATAATTAAAATAAATCTAAATACAAATTCCTATCATTAACTAAATAATTCCTATTTAAAACTAAATAATAATAAATGAAATAAAATTAGCTAAATTACCAAAAAAAACAAACACTAAATTACAAAAAATAAAAAACAAGATCTTTAAACTAATTACACCTAATCTAATAGCCCTATCAAAATAAAAAAAGCCCATCCAAAATAAAAAAAACCCTAGCCTAAACTAAACTACCAATAGCCCTTCACAGGGCCTTTTGCTGGCCATTGCCTCAAAGAAATCAGCTCTTTTAACTGTAAAAAAAATCCAAACAACCCCCCCAACAGTAAAACCCACCACCCACACAATCAACCCCCCAAATAAAAGCCTAACTAAAAAAAACTAAGCTCCCCATTGCCCTGAAAAGGGCATTTAGATGGGCATTGCCCTTAAAAGGGCATTTAGCTCTATTGCAGCCCAAAGCCCTAACCTAAAAAATAATCCCACCCAATACACCCTTAAAAAATCCTAACACTAAGCCCCGAAGATTCACTTACCGAGAGAAGTTTTCATCCAAGCGGCAAGATGTCCTCAATGAAGCCGGCAGAAGTGGTCCTCCAGATGGGCAGAAGTGGTCCTCCAGATGGGCAGAAGTCTTCAATCCAGACGGCATCTTCTATCTTCATCCTTCCGACGCGGAGCGGCTCCATCTTCAAGACATCCGGCGCGGAGCATCCTCTTCTTTTGATGGCTAATGATGAATGAAGGTTCCTTTAAATGATGTCATCCAAGATGGCATCCCTTAGATTCCGAATGGCTGATAGAATTCTATCAGTCAATCGGAATTAAGGTTGAAAAAATCCTATTGGCTGATTCTATTGGCTGATTGGAACAGCCAATAGAATGCGAGCTCAATCCTATTGGCTGATTGGATCAGCCAATAGGAAGGATGAAGATAGAAGATGCCGTCTGTATGAAGACTTCTGCCCATCTGGAGGACCACTTCTGCCAGACTGGAGGACCACTTCTGCCGGCTTCGTTGAGGACATCTTGCCGCTTGGATGAAGACTTCTCCCGGTAAGTGAATCTTCGGGGGTTAGTGTTAGTATTTTTTAAGGGTGTATTGGGTGGGTTTATTTTTTAGGTTAGGGCTTTGGGCTGCAATAGAGCTAAATGCCCATTTAAGGGCAATGCTCATCCAATTGCCCTTTTTAGGGCAACGGGGAGTTTAGTTTTTTTAAGTTAGGGTTTTATTTGGGGGGTTGGTTGTGTGGGTGGTGGGTTTTACTGTTGGGGGGTTGTTTGTATTTTTTTTAAGGTATAAGAGGGGATTTCTTTGGTGCAATGCCCCGCAAAAGGCCCTTTTAAGGGCTATTGGTAGTTTAGTTTAGTCTAGGGGTTTTTATTTTGGGGGGGCTTTTTTTATTTTGATAGGGCTATTAGATTAGGTGTAATTAGTTTAAAGATCTTGTAATTTGTTTTTTATTTTCTGTAATTTAGTGTTTGTTTTTTTGGTAATTTAGCTAATTTTATTTAATTTATTTAATTGTATTTAATGTAGGATATTTATTTAATTGTAGTGTAGTGTTAGGTGATAGTGTAACTTAGGTTAGGTTTTATTTTACAGGTAAATTTGTATTTATTTTAGCTAGGTAGTTATTAAATAGTTAATAACTATTTAGTAACTATTCTACCTAGTTAAAATAAATACAAACTTGCCTGTAAAATAAAAATAAACCCTAAGCTAGCTACAATGTAACTATTAGTTATATTGTAGCTAGCTTAGAGTTTATTTTATTGGTAAATTTTTAGTTTTAAATAGGAATAATTTAGGTAATGACAGTAATTTGTATTTAGATTTATTTAAATTATATTTAAGTTAGGGCGTGTTAGGGTTAGACTTAGGTTTAAAGGGTTAATAAATTTAGAATAGTTGCGGCGACGTTGAGGACGGCAGATTAGGGGTTAATAAATGTAGGTAGGTGGCGACGATGTTGGGGGTGGCAGATTAGGGGTTAATAAATATAATGTAGGTGAGGCGATGTTGGGGACAGCAGATTAGGGGTTAATAATATTTAACTAGTGTTTGCGAGATGGGAGTGTGGCGGTTTAGGGGTTAATATGTTTTTTATAGTGGCGGCGATGTGCGGAGCGGCAGATTAGGGGTTAATAATTTTATTTTAGTGTTTGCGATGCGGGAGGGCCTCGGTTTAGGGGTTAATAGGTAGTTTATGGGTGTTAGTGTACTTTGTGACAGTTTAGTTATGAGTTTCATGCTACAGCGTTGTAGCGTAAAACTCATAACTACTGACTTTAAAATGCGTTAGGAATCTTGGCGGTAGAGGGTGTACCACTCACTTTTTGGCCTCCCAGGACAAACTCGTAACACCGGCGCTATGCAAGACCCATAGAAAAAAGGCTTTATGAAATTTACGTAAGTTGATTTGCGGTAAGGCCAAAAAAGTGTGCGGTACACCTGTACCTGCAAGACTCGTAATAGCAGCGGGCGTAAAAAAGCAGCGTTAGGACCTGTTAACGCTGCTTTTTTACCTTAATGCACAACTCGTAATCTAGCCGTTATTTTTTTTTGGTAATGTAGTACTTTTAATAAGGTTTAATAGTATATTTAATTAATTTGAGTAGGGTTAGGGTTTTTTAATATGTAATTTAGTTAATTTAATTGCTAGTTTAATTTAATTGTAGTATAATAGTTAGGGTAGGTTAATTAATATTTTAAAATAGTTTATTTTAATTCTACAGGTAAGTTTAAATTTATTTGAAGATAGGGATGTTGTAATTTTAATTTAAAGTTAGCGGGTTGTTAGGTTTAGGGGTCAATAGCTTAATTTAGTTTATGGTGATGTGGGGGCTGACAGTTTAGGGGTTAATAGGTTTACTTAGTGGTGGTGATGTGGGAGGCCAGAGGTTTAGGGGTTAATACGTTTATTTAGTGGCGGCGGTGTCGGGGAGCGGTGGAATAAGGGTTAAAAAAACTTTTATTATGTTGCGGCGGGGTCAGGGAGCGGCGGAATAGGGGTTGATAACTTTATTTAGGTTGCGGCGATGACGGGCAGCAGATTAGGGGTGTTTAGACTCAGGGTTTATGTTAGGGTGTTAGGTGTAAACGTTACTTGTTTTCAACCATTGAAATCAATGGGATATCTGGCAGCATCGAACATAAGCTTTCGGTGCTTTCAGACTCCCAATGATTTCTATGGCATCCGCGGCCTCCCCCGAATAGCCGCAAGCGTACCTGTCAAAAGTTTGATAACTGGGAAAAAGTGTCAAATAGAGCTGAATGTGTATTCAGAACATCTGTAATGACGTAAGCATCAATCTGCGTCGGATTGAGACCGGCGGATCGTATGTTACGTCACAAATTTCAACATTTGCCGGTCTGTAGGCTTTGATAAATGGGTCGAATCAAGCTTGCAACAATTACGCTGCGAAATTTGCGAAATTTGCATATTTGCGGTTGAGGCTTTGATAAATATCCCCCTTTGCATAAAGTGAATATTAAGCTTCTTTCTTGGCAATGTCTTCTGCTAGAAGAGTTTCTGGTTTGTCTGCTCTTTCTTGAGACCGTTCTTTTCTTAACTTTCATCAGGATAGGGCCGTCTTAAGGACTAAATTGTAAGGACTAAGTTGTAAGAGCATTGATGTATTATGTTGATGCTGCTAAGGCTTTTAGACAAATTTCTAGTTTGTTTGTTAACTTTTCTCATTCTAGAAAAATACAGAAAGTTTCTGCTGTTTGGACTTTTGGTTGAAACTTTTGATTTATAAGGCTTACTTGGAGGTAGGTCAGCCTCCAGCAAAACAGACTTCTTGGGCTTTCAAGAATGAGGCTTCAGTTGACTACATCAAGCTGTCAAGGCAGCTACTTTGACTTCTTTGCATACTTTTACTAAATTCTACCATTTTTATGTTTTTGTTTCTTCTGAGGCAGCCTTTGGTAGGTCCTTCCGGCAGTTGTCTCAGCTTGATTTATTTTTGCCTGTTAATTACATTTTAAGTGCATTAAAAATGTGTTTTTTTACATCCCACCCTCTGTGTCTCATTATTCGTGGACCCAACAGCTTAGGTATTATTTCCCAGTAGTAAAGGATCATGGACTCTCACCACCTTTATGAAAGAAAACATCATTTATGCTTACCTGATAAATTAAAAAGGGAAAAAAAGGGGACAGGCGCAACAGCAACTCAAAGTATCCGTTTATTTCATACACACGTAAAACATACAATATTGCACTTACAGGATTGCAATGGGTTATTTGCCTTTTGTTAAAAAGTAATTTGATTCTCCTGGTTAGCAGTGCACAGTCACCGTAGGTAGTTTGCAAACGCTTCTCCTTGAACGGAGCTCTCGTTTGTATCAGTCAGGTCTCTTTTTAGCCGCACTGTGTGCGGACGCTTTAGCACTTGGTTTCTCCTTTCAACCACAGGCTTCCAAATAACTTTATTCCTTCTGAACGCGTTTCATCCGCTGCACGGGTGGACTTTCTCAACAGATGATTTCGGAATAATTTCCTCCAAAACCGGAAGGGCTTTTAAATTTACCGGGCTTATTGTTGACCCTCCCTTCTGGCTTGACTGACAGCTTTGTACGCTGTTTAGCTATAGCGGACAATGTTTGACACTTGTTGATTTGTAACATTGTCATATTCTATAGATGTACACACTATCTTATGCTTATGTCATTATAACTATGCTATACATATGCTATTCACATTTGATCTTACACTTTTAAGTAAACAACATGAACTAACAATATACAATATATACCAGCATTGACACAATATAAAATCAACTAAAATACTCTTAAAACTATATGTCGCTCATATGACCATATCTAAACCACCTATAAAATGAATTGATTTACATCTGAACAAAATACAAATTCATCTAAACTTCTCTTATTATAAAATACACTAAACTGTGACCACATATACATTAATTACTGGTATTAACCAATTCATTATTTATAACTATATGAACCGAATCGTTGTATATCAAAATGAAATTCATACTTTTAAAATCATAATTTAAAATCATAATTAAAAGTCACACCTCTCTACTCCAATTTTCGATGTTATATACTAGGTAATTAATTGATATTTTAACGCTCTAAGATCCTTAACGCAATAAATATTTGATTGATTCTTGAGGGATAGAGAGTAGAAAAACTTCATAGAAGGGAAATATTACATAATAAAAGTGAAAAAAACATAATTTATGTAAGAACTTACCTGATAAATTAATTTCTTTCATATTGGCAAGAGCCCATGAGCTAGTGACATATGGGATATACAATCCTACCAGGAGGGGCAAAGTTTCCCAAACCTCAAAATGCCTATAAATACACCCCTCACCACACCCACAATTCAGTTTAATGAATAGCCAAGTAGTGGGGTGATAAAGGAAGGAGTAGAAAGCATCAACAAAGGAAATTTGGAAATAATTGTGCTTTATACAAAATCATAACCACCATAAAAAGGGTGGGCCTCATGGACTCTTGCCAATATGAAAGAAATGAATTTATCAGGTAAGTTCTTACATAAATTATGTTTTCTTTCATGTAATTGGCAAGAGTCCATGAGCTAGTGACATATGGGATATCAATACCCAAGATGTGGAGTCTTCCACTCAAGAGTCACTAGAGAGGGAGGGAATAAAATAAAAACAGCCATATTCCGCTGAAAAAATAATCCACAACCCAAAAAATAAGTTTATTTCACTTTTGAAAGAAAAAAAACTTAATTCAAAAGCAGAAGAATCAAACTGAAACAGCTGCCTGAAGAACTTTTCTACCAAAAACTGCTTCAGAAGAAGCAAATACATCAAAATGGTAGAATTTAGTAAATGTATGCAAAGAGGAACAGGTTGCTGCTTTGCAAATTTGATCAACTGAAGCTTCATTCTTAAAAGCCCATGAAGTGGAGACTGATCTAGTAGAATGAGCTGAAATTCTCTGAGGCGGGGTTTGACCCGACTCCAAATAGACTGGAAGTCTTCCTGAAATGTTTAGTAGCTTCCACATAATATTTCAAAGCTCTTACCACATCCAAAGAATGTAAGGATCTCTCCAAAGAATTCTTAGGATTAGGACATAAAGAAGGGACAACAATTTCTCTACTAATGTTGTTAGAATTCACAACCTTAGGTAAAAATTGAAAAGAAGTCCGAAAAACTGCCTTATCCTGATGAAAAATCAGAAAAGGAGACTCACAAGAAAGAACAGATAGCTCAGAAACTCTTCTAGCAGAAGAGATAGCCAAAAGGAACAACACTTTCCAGGAAAGTAGTTTAATGTCCAAAGAATGCATAGGCTCAAATGGAGGATCCTGTAAAGCCTTCAGAACCAAATTAAGACTCCAAGGAGGAGAAATTGATTTAATGACAGGCTTAATACGAACTAAAGCCTGTACAAAACAGTGAATATCAGGAAGTATAGCAATCTTTCTGTGAAATAAAACAGAAAGAGCAGAGATTTGTCCTTTCAAGGAACTTGCAGACAAACCCTTATCCAAACCATCCTGAAGGAACTGCAAAATTCTAGGAATTATAAAAGAATGCCAGGAGAATTTATGAGAAGAACACCATGAAATGTAAGTCTTCCAAACTCTATAATAAATCTTTCTAGAGACAGATTTACGAGCTTGTAACATAGTATTAATCACTGAGTCAGAGAAACCTCTATGTCTTAGAACTAAGCGTTCAATTTCCATACCTTCAAATTTAATGATTTGAGATCCTGATGGAAATAGATAGTAGGTCCGGCCGTAACAGAAGTGGCCAAAGTGGGCAACTGGACATCCGAACCAGATCCGCATACCAAAACCTGTGTGGCCATGCTGGAGCCACCAGCAACACAAATGATTGTTCCATGATGATTTTGGAGATCACTCTTGGAAGGAGCACTAGAGGCGGGAAGATGTAAGCAGGTTGATAACACCAAGGAAGTGTCAGCGCATCCACTGCTTCCGCCTGAACATCCCTGGACCTGGACAGGTATCTGGGAAGTTTCTTGTTTAGATGAGAGGCCATGAGATCTATCTCTGGAAGCCCCCACATCTGAACAATCTGAGAAAACACATCTGGATGGAGCGACCACTCCCCTGGATGCTGAGATAATCCGCCTCCCAATTGTCTACACCTGGGATATGTACCGCAGAGATTAGACAGGAGTTGGATTCCGCCCAAGCAAGTATCCGAGATACTTCTTTCATAGCTTGGGGACTGTGAGTCCCACCCTGATGATTGACATAAGCCACGGTTGTGATATTGTCTGTCTGAAAACAAATGAACGGTTCTCTCTTTAGCAGAGGCCAAGACTGAAGAGCCCTGAAAATTGCACGGAGTTCTAAAATATTTATTGGTAATCTCGCCTCTTGAGATTTCCAAACCCCTTGTGCTGTCAGAGCTCCACAAACAGCTCCCCAACTTGACAGACACGCATCTGTTGAGATCACAGTCCAGGTTGGCCGAACAAAAGAAGCCCCTTGCACCAAACGATGGTGATCTATCAACCATGTCAGAGAGTGTCGTACATTGGGATTCAAGGATATTAATTGTGATATCTTTGTATAATCCCTGCACCATTGATTCAGCATGGAAAGAGTTAGAGGTCTCATGTGAAAACGAGCAAAGGGGATCGCGTCCGATGCTGCAGTCATGAGACCTAAAACTTCCATGCACATAGCTGAAGGGAATGACTGAGACTGAAGGTGCCGGCATGCTGCGACCAATTTTAAACGTCTCTTGTCTGTTAGAGACAGAGTCATGGACATTGAATCTATCTGGAAACCTAAAAAGGTGACCCTTGTCTGAGGAATCAAGAAACTTTTTTCGTAAATTGATCCTCCAACCATGTTTCCGAAGAAACAACACTAGTTGATTTGTGTGAGATTCTGCAGTATGTAAAGACTGAGCTAGTACCAAGATATCGTCCAAATAAGGAAACACTGCAATACCCTGTTCTCTGATTACAGATAGTAGGGCACCCAGAACCTTTGAAAAGATTCTTGGAGCTGTTGCTAGGCCAAATGGAAGAGCAACAAGTTGGTAATGCTTGTCTAGAAAAGAGAATCTCAGAAACTGAAAGTGTTATGGATGAATCGGAATATGAAGGTATGCATCCTGCAAGTCTATTGTGGACATACAATGTCCTTGCTGAACAAAAGGCAGAATAGTCCTTATAGTCACCATCTTGAAAGTTGGTACTCTTACCAAACGATTCAAAATTTTCAGATCCAGAACTGGTCTGATCAAATTTTCTTTCTTTGGTACAATGAATAGGTTTGAATAAAACCCCAAACCTTGTTCCTGAGGAGGAACTGGCATTATTACCCCTGAAGACTCCAGGTCTGAAACACACTTCAGAAAAGCCTGAGCTTTTACTGGATTTACAGGGATGCGTGAGAGAAAAAATCTTCTCACAGGATGTCTTACTTTGAATCCTATTCGATACCCTTGAGAGACAATGCTCTGAATCCAATGATTTTGGACAGATTTTATCCAAAAAATCCTTGAAAAACCTTAATCTGCCCCCTACAAGCTGGGCTGGAATGAGGGCCGCACCTTCATGCAGATTTAGGGGCAGACTTTGGTTTCCTAAATGGCTTGAATTTATTCCAATTTGAGGAAGGCTTCCAACTGGAAGCAGATTCCTTGGGAGGAGGATTGAGTTTTTGTTCCTTATTCTGACGAAAGGAACGAAAACGGTTAGAAGCCTTAGATTTACCCTTAGGTTTTTTATCCTGAGGCAAAAAAACTCCTTTTCCTCCAGTGACAGTTGAAATAATAGAATCAAACTGAGAACCAAATAAATTATTACCTTGGAAAGAAAGAGATAGTAATCTAGGTTTAGATGTCATATCAGCATTCCAAAACTTAAGCCACAAAGCTCTTCTAGCTAATACTGCTAAAGACATGGATCTAACATCAATTTTGATTGATATCAAAAATGGCATCACAAATAAAATAATTAGCATGTTGCAGTAAGCGAACAATGCTAGATATGTCAAAATCCAATTCATGTTGCGCTAAATTTTCCAACCAGAAAGTTGATGCAGCCGCAACATCACCCAAAGAAATAGCAGGTCTGAGAAGATGACCTGAATATAAGTAGGCTGTCATATTACCACACCTTATGGCTGCTCATTCTGACACCCTATAAATACTGACCTGTGTCTTCCTGTCATTGCTTGTTATTTTGAATTCCTCAGTCTTCTATTGCTCTGATGTGCTGTGAAATCTGACAGGCCTTCTACTGAGACACTTCTGACATCATCAGCTGCAGCCGGGTGTGGCTTCTCTCCTTCAGCTCTGTGAACACACTTCCTGCTCACTCCTGCTCTGCAAACTTTGAGAGTAATCCCTGCTCTCTCATTTTTTCTTAAGTTCTACTTGCTGTGATAAACTCAGTGATATTCTACTCAAAGGTATTTTTTTGTGCATAACTTTGTTTATTCTATTAAGGATTATTTTTGCATCACATTAGAGCTCTTAATTTTTCTATTATGCATATTTATTTTTACTATATCAGGGTACTCAGTTTTGTTATGTTATATAAAGGGTTTAAACAATTGCATTGAGAATTAACGGCTAGATTTAGAGTTTTGTCGGTAACGACCCGCGTAGCTAACGCTGGCTTTTTTCTGGCCGCACCTTTAAAATAATTCTGGTATTGAGAGTCCACAGAATGGCTGCGTTAGGCTCCAAAAAGGGAGCGTACAGGCATATTTAACGCCACTGCAACTCTCGATACCAGAGTTGCTTACGGAAGCGGCCAGCTTCAAAAACGTGCTCGTGCACGATTCCCCCATAGGAAACAATGGGGCTGTTTGAGCTGAAAAAAAACCTAACACCTGCAAAAAAGCCGCGTTCAGCTCCTAACGCAGCCCCATTGTTTGCTATGGGGAAACACTTCCTACGTCTGCACCTAACACCCTAACATGTACCCCGAGTCTAAACACCCCTAACCTTACACTTATTAACCCCTAATCTGCCGCCCCCGCTATCGCTGACCCCTGCATATTATTATTAACCCCTAATCTGCCGCTCCGTAAACCTTCGCTACTTACATTATCCCTATGTACCCCTAATCTGCTGCCCCTAACACCGCCGACCCCTATATTATATTTATTAACCCCTAATCTGCCCCCCACAACGTCGCTGCTACCTACGTACACTTATTAACCCCTAATCCGCCTCACTAACCCTATAATAAATAGTATTAACCCCTAATCTGCCCTCCCTAACATCGCCGACACCTAACTTCAAACATTAACACCTAATCTGCCGACTTGAGCTCACCGCTATTCTAATAAATGTATTAACCCCTAAAGCTAAGTCTAACCCTAACACTAACACCCCCCTAAATTAAATATAATTTAAATCTAACGAAATAAATTAACTCTTATTAAATAACTTATTCCTATTTAAAGCTAAATACTTACCTGTAAAATAAACCTAACACTACACTATCATTAAATTAATTAAATAAAATACCTACAATTATCTACAATTAAACCTAACACTACACTATCAATAAATAAATTAAATACAATATCTACAAATAAATACAATTAAATAAACTAACTAAAGTACAAAAAATAAAAAAGAACTAAGTTACAAAAAATAAAAAAATATTTACAAACATAAGAAAAAATTACAACAATTTTAAACTAATTACACCTACTCTAAGCCCCCTAATAAAATAACAAAGCCCCCCAAAATAAAAAAATGCCCTACCCTATTCTAAATTACAAAAGTTCAAAGCTCTTTTACCTTACCAGCCCTGAACAGGGCCCTTTGCGGGGCATGCCCCAAGAAATTCAGCTCTTTTGCCTGTAAAAAAACACATATAATACCCCCCCCCAACATTACAACCCACCACCCACATACCCCTAATCTAACCCAAACCCCCCTTAAATAAACCTAACACTAAGCCCCTGAAGATCTTCCTACCTTATCTTCACCATGCCAGGTTCACCGATCGGTCCAGAGTCTTGATCCAAGCCCAAGCGGGGGGCTAAAGAGTGATGTCCATCCTCGGGCTGAAGTCTGGATCCAAGCGGCGGCTGAAGAAATCCATCATCGGGCTGAAGTCAGAAGTCCGTCATCGGGATGAAGTCTTCTATCAAGCCGCATCTTCAATCTTCTTTCTTCTGAGCTCAATCTGATTGGCTGATTGGATCAGCCAATCGGATTGAACTTGATTCTGATTGGCTGATTCCATCAGCCAATCAGAATATTCCTACCTTAATTCCGATTGGCTGATAGAATCCTATCAGCCAATCGGAATTCGAGGGACGCCATCTTGGATGACGTCCCTTAAAGGAACCGTCATTCGTCGTCTAGTCGTCGGTTGAAGAGGATGTTCCGTGTCGGCTTGGAAGAAGATGGCTCCGCTCCGCTCCAGAAGAAAGAAGATTGAAGATGCGGCTTGATAGAAGACTTCATACCGATGATGGACTTCCGACTTCAGCCCGATGATGGATTTCTTCAGCCGCCGCTTGGATCCAGACTTCAGCCCGAGGATGGACATCACTCTTCAGCCCCCCGCTTGGGCTTGGATCAAGACTCTGGACCGATCGGTGAACCTGGCATGGTGAAGATAAGGTAGGAAGATCTTCAGGGGCTTAGTGTTAGGTTTATTTAAGGGGGGTTTGGGTTAGATTAGGGGTATGTGGGTGGTGGGTTGTAATGTTGGGGGGGGGGTATTGTATGTGTTTTTTTACAGGCAAAAGAGCTGAATTTCTTGGGGCATGCCCCGCAAAGGGCCCTGTTCAGGGCTGGTAAGGTAAAAGAGCTTTGAACTTTTGTAATTTAGAATAGGGTAGGGCATTTTTTTATTTTGGGGGGCTTTGTTATTTTATTAGGGGGCTTAGAGTAGGTGTAATTAGTTTAAAATTGTTGTAAGATTTTTCTTATGTTTGTAAATATTTTTTTATTTTTTGTAACTTAGTTCTTTTTTATTTTTTTTACTTTAGTTAGTTTATTTAATTGTATTTATTTGTAGATATTGTATTTAATTAATTTATTGATAGTGTAGTGTTAGGTTTAATTGTAGGTAATTGTAGTTATTTTATTTAATTAATTTATTGATAGTGTAGTGTTAGGTTTAATTGTAACTTAGGTTAGGATTTATTTTACAGGTAATTTTGTAATTATTTTAACTATTTTAGCTATTAAATAGTTAATAACTATTTAATAGCTATTGTACCTGGTTAAAATAATTACAAAGTTGCCTTTAAAATAAATATTAATCCTAAAATAGCTACAATGTAATTATAATTTATATTGTAGCTATATTAGGGTTTATTTTACAGGTAAGTATTTAGCTTTAAATAGGAATAAGTTATTTAATAAGAGTTAATTTATTTCGTTAGAATAAAATTATATTTAACTTAGGGGGGTGTTAGCGTTGGGGTTAGAATTAGCTTTAGGGGTTAAAAAATTTATTAGAATAGCGGTGAGCTCCGGTTGGCAGATTAGGGGTTAATTATTGTAGGTAGCTGGCGGCGACGTTGTGGGGGCAGATTAGAGGTTAATAAATATAATATAGGGGCCGGCGGTGTTAGGGGCAGCAGATTAGGGGTACATAGGTATAACGTAGGTGGCGGTCGGCATATTAGGGGTTAAAAATTTTTATTAGATTGGCTGCGATATGGGGGGACCTCGGTTTAGGGGTACATAGGTAGTTTATGGGTGTTAGTGTACTTTAGAGCACAGTAGTTAAGAGCTTTATGAACCGGCGTTAGCCCAGAAAGCTCTTAACTACTGACTTTTTTCTGCGGCTGGAGTTTTGTCATTAGAATTCTAACACTCACTTCAGACACGACTCTAAATACCGGGGTTAGGAAGATCCCATTGAAAAGATAGGATACGCAAATGGCGTAAGGGGATCTGCGGTATGGAAAAGTCGCGGCTGAAAAGTGAGCGTTAGACCCTTTCCTGACTGACTCCAAATACAGGCGGTAGCCTAAAACCAGCGTTAGGAGCCTCTAACGCTGGTTTTGACGGCTACCGCCAAACTCTAAATCTAGGCCTAAGACTTTTACTCATTTGTTTAGCAAATCCTTTATTAAAATAAACACAGTGCTTAAATACTATGACCTAAGTTGTGGTTTATGGTTAAAAGCTACTGTTACACATCTTTCTTTCATGTAATTAGCAAAAGTCCATGAGCTAGTGAAGTATGGGATATACATTCCTACCAGGAGGGGCAAAGTTTCCCAAACCTTAAAATGCCTATAAATACACCCCTCACCACACCCACAAATCAGTTTTACAAACTTTGCCTCCTGTGGAGGTGGTGAAGTAAGTTTGTGCTAGATTCTACGTTGATATGCGCTCCGCAGCAGGTTGGAGCCCGGTTTTCCTCTCAGCGTGCAGTGAATGTCAGAGGGATGTGAGGAGAGTATTGCCTATTTGAATGCAATGATCTCCTTCTACGGGGTCTATTTCATAGGTTCTCTGTTATCGGTCGTAGAGATTCATCTCTTACCTCCCTTTTCAGATCGACAATATTCTCTTATTTATATACCATTACCTCTGCTGATTTTCGTTTCAGTACTGGTTTGGCTTTCTACAAACATGTAGATGAGTGTCCTGGGGTAAGTAAATCTTATTTTCTGTGACACTCTAAGCTATGGTTGGGCACTTTTTTATAAAGTTCTAAATATATGTATTCAAACATTTATTTGCCTTGACTCAGGATGTTCAACATTCCTTATTTTCAGACAGTCAGTTTCATATTTGGGATAATGCATTTGAATCAATTATTTTTTTCTTACCTTAAAAAATTTGACTTTTTCCCTGTGGGCTGTTAGGCTCGCGGGGGCTGAAAATGCTTCATTTTATTACGTCATTCTGGCGCGGACTTTTTTGGCGCAAAAAATCTTATCTGTTTCCGGCGTCATACGTGTCGCCGGAAGTTGCGTCATTTTTTTGACGTTCTTTTGCGCCAAAAATGTCGGCGTTCCGGATGTGGCGTCATTTTTGGCACCAAAAGCATTTAGCCTCCAAATAATGTGGGCGTCTTATTTTGGCGCTAAAAAATATGGGCGTCGCTTTTGTCTCCACATTATTTAAGTCTCATTTTTCATTGCTTCTGGTTGCTAGAAGCTTGTTCCTTGGCATTTTTTCCCATTCCTGAAACTGTCATTTAAGGAATTTGATCAATTTTGCTTTTTATGTTGTTTTTTCTCTTACATATTGCAAGATGTCTCACGTTGCATCTGAGTCAGAAGATACTTCAGGAAAATCGCTGTCTGGTGCTGGAACTACCAAAGCTAAGTGTATCTGCTGTAAACTTTTGGTAGCTGTTCCTCCAGCTGTTGTTTGTACTAATTGTCATGACAAACTCGTTAATGCAGATAATATTTCCTTTAGTAATGTACCATTACCTGTTGCAGTTCCATCAACATCTAATGTTCAGAGTGTTCCTGATAACATAAGAGATTTTGTTTCTGAATCCATCAAGAAGGCTATGTCTGTTATTCCTCCTTCTAGTAAACATAAAAAATCTTTTAAGACTTCTCTTTATACAGATGAATTTTTAAATGAACATCATCATTCTGATTCTAATGACTCTTCTAGTTCAGAGGATTCTGTCTCAGAGGTTGATGCTGATAAATCTTCATATTTATTTAAAATGGAATTTATTCGTTCTTTACTTAAAGAAGTACTAATTGCTTTAGAAATTGAGGATTCTGGTCCTCTTGATACTAAATCTAAATGTTTAGATAAGGTCTTTAAATCTCCTGTGGTTATTCCAGAAGTTTTTCCTGTTCCTGGTGCTATTTCTGAAGTAATTTCCAGAGAATGGAATAATTTGGGTAATTCATTTACTCCTTCTAAACGTTTTAAGCAATTATATCTTGTGCCGTCTGATAGATTAGAATTTTGGGACAAAATCCCTAAAGTTGATGGGGCTATTTCTACCCTTGCTAAACGTACTACTATTCCTACGTCAGATGGTACTTCGTTTAAGGATCCTTTAGATAGGAAAATTGAATCCTTTCTAAGAAAAGCTTATCTGTGTTCAGGTAATCTTCTTAGACCTGCTATATCATTGGCTGATGTTGCTGCAGCTTCAACTTTTTGGTTGGAAACTTTAGCGCAACAAGTAACAGATCATGATTCTCATAATATTATTATTCTTCTGCAACATGCTAATAATTTTATCTGTGATGCCATTTTTGATATTATCAGAGTTGATGTCAGGTTTATGTCTCTAGCTATTTTAGCTAGAAGAGCTTTATGGCTTAAGACTTGGAATGCTGATATGTCTTCTAAATCGACTCTACTTTCCATTTCTTTCCAGGGTAACAAATTATTTGGTTCTCAGTTGGATTCTATTATCTCAACTGTTACTGGTGGGAAAGGAACTTTTTTACCACAGGATAAAAGATCTAAGGGTAAAAACAGGGCTAATAATCGTTTTCGTTCCTTTCGTTTCAACAAAGAACAAAAGCCTGATCCTTCTTCCTCAGGAGCAGTTTCAGTTTGGAAACCATCTCCAGTCTGGAATAAATCCAAGCCTTCTAGAAAAGCAAAGCCAGCTTCTAAGTCCACATGAAGGTGCGGCCCTCATTCCAGCCCAGCTGGTAGGGGGCAGGTTACGTTTTTTCAAAGAAATTTGGATCAATTCTGTTCACAATCTTTGGATTCAGAACATCGTTTCAGAAGGGTACAGAATTGGTTTCAAGATAAGACCTCCTGCAAAGAGATTTTTTCTTTCCCGTGTCCCAGTAAACCCAGCGAAAGCTCAAGCATTTCTGAAATGTGTTTCAGATCTAGAGTTGGCTGGAGTAATTATGCCAGTTCCAGTTCTGGAACAGGGGCTGGGGTTTTATTCGAATCTCTTCATTGTACCAAAGAAGGAGAATTCCTTCAGACCAGTTCTGGATCTAAAAATATTGAATCGTTATGTAAGGATACCAACAATCAAAATGGTAACTGTAAGGACTATCTTGCCTTTTGTTCAGCAAGGGCATTATATGTCCACGATAGATTTACAGGATGCATATCTGCATATTCCGATTCATCCAGATCACTATCAGTTCCTGAGATTCTCTTTCCTGGACAAGCATCACCAGTTTGTGGCTCTGCCGTTTGGCCTAGCTACAGCCCCAAGAATTTTTACAAAGGTTTTCGGTGCCCTTCTGTCTGTAATCAGAGAACAGGGTACTGTGGTATTTCCTTATTTGGACGATATCTTGGTACTTGCTCAGTCTTTACATTTTGCAGAATCTCATACGAATCGACTTGTGTTGTTTCTTCAAGATCATGGTTGGAGGATCAATTTACTAAAAAGTTCATTGATTCCTCAGACAAGGGTAACCTTTTTGGGTTTCCAAATAGATTCAGTGTCCATGACTCTGTCTTTGACAGAAAAGAGACGTCTAAAATTGATTTCAGCTTGTCGAAACCTTCAGTCACAATCATTCCCTTCGGTAGCCTTATGCATGGAAATTCTAGGTCTTATGACTGCTGCATCGGACGCGATCCCCTTTGCTCGTTTTCACATGCGGCCTCTTCAGCTCTGTATGCTGAATCAATGGTGCAGGGATTACACAAAGATATCTCAATTAATATCTTTAAAACCGATTGTACGACACTCTCTGACGTGGTGGACAGATCACCATCGTTTAATTCAGGGGGCTTCTTTTGTTCTTCTGACCTGGACTGTAATTTCAACAGATGCAAGTCTTACAGGTTGGGGAGCTGTGTGGGGGTCTCTGACGGCACAAGGAGTTTGGGAATCTCAGGAGGTGAGATTACCGATCAATATTTTGGAACTCCGTGCAATTTTCAGAGCTCTTCAGTCTTGGCCTCTTCTGAAGAGAGAATCGTTCATTTGTTTTCAGACAGACAATGTCACAACTGTGGCATACATCAATCATCAAGGAGGGACTCACAGTCCTCTGGCTATGAAAGAAGTATCTCGAATTCTGGTTTGGGCGGAATCCAGCTCCTGTCTAATCTCTGCGGTTCATATTCCAGGAATAGACAATTGGGAAGCGGATTATCTCAGTCGCCAAATGTTGCATCCGGGCGAATGGTCTCTTCACCCAGAGGTATTTCTTCAGATTGTTCAAATGTGGGAACTTCCAGAAATAGATCTGATGGCTTCTCATCTAAACAAGAAACTTCCCAGGTATCTGTCCAGATCCCGGGATCCTCAGGCGGAGGCAGTGGATGCATTATCACTTCCTTGGAAGTATCATCCTGCCTATATCTTTCCGCCTCTAGTTCTTCTTCCAAGAGTAATCTCCAAGATTCTGAAGGAATGCTCGTTTGTTCTGCTGGTAGCTCCGGCATGGCCTCACAGGTTTTGGTATGCGGATCTTGTCCGGATGGCCTCTTGTCAACCGTGGACTCTTCTGTTAAGACCAGACCTTCTGTCGCAAGGTCCTTTTTTCCATCAGGATCTCAAATCCTTAAATTTAAAGGTATGGAGATTGAACGCTTGATTCTTGGTCAAAGAGGTTTCTCTGACTCTGTGATTAATACTATGTTACAGGCTCGTAAATCTGTATCTAGAGAGATATATTATAGAGTCTGGAAGACTTATATTTCTTGGTGTCTTTCTCATCATTTTTCCTGGCATTCTTTTAGAATTCCGAGAATTTTACAGTTTCTTCAGGACGGTTTAGATAAAGGTTTGTCCGCAAGTTCCTTGAAAGGTCAAATCTCTGCTCTTTCTGTTCTTTTTCACAGAAAGATTGCTAATCTTCCTGATATTCATTGTTTTGTACAAGCCTTGGTTCGTATAAAACCTGTCATTAAGTCAATTTCTCCTCCTTGGAGTTTGAATTTGGTTCTGGGGGCTCTTCAAGCTCCTCCGTTTGAACCTATGCATTCTTTGGACATTAAATTACTTTCTTGGAAAGTTTTTTTCCTTTTGGCCATCTCTTCTGCCAGAAGAGTCTCTGAATTATCTGCTCTTTCTTGTGAGTCTCCTTTTCTGATTTTTCATCAGGATAAGGCGGTGTTGCGAACTTCTTTTGAATTTTTGCCTAAGGTTGTGAATTCCAACAACATTAGTAGAGAAATTGTGGTTCCTTCATTATGTCCTAATCCTAAGAATTCTAAGGAGAAATCGTTGCATTCTTTGGATGTTGTTAGAGCTTTGAAATATTATGTTGAAGCTACTAAGTCTTTCCGAAAGACTTCTAGTCTATTTGTTATCTTTTCCTGTTCTAGAAAAGGCCAGGAAGCTTCTGCCATTTCTTTGGCATCTTGGTTGAAATCTTTAATTCATCATGCTTATGTCGAGTCGGGTAAAACTCCGCCTCAAAGGATTACAGCTCATTCTACTAGGTCAGTTTCTACTTCCTGGGCGTTTAGGAATGAAGCTTCGGTTGATCAAATTTGCAAAGCAGCAACTTGGTCTTCTTTGCATACTTTTACTAAATTCTACCATTTTGATGTGTTTTCTTCTTCTGAAGCAGTTTTTGGTAGAAAAGTACTTCAGGCAGCGGTTTCAGTTTGAATCTTCTGCTCTTTTTTTCAATAAACTTTATTTTGGGTGTGGATTATTTTCAGCAGGAATTGGCTGTCTTTATTTTATCCCTCCCTCTCTAGTGACTCTTGCGTGGAAAGATCCACATCTTGGGTAGTCATTATCCCATACGTCACTAGCTCATGGACTCTTGCTAATTACATGAAAGAAAACATAATTTATGTAAGAACTTACCTGATAAATTCATTTCTTTCATATTAGCAAGAGTCCATGAGGCCCGCCCTTTTTGTGGTGGTTATGATTTTTTGTATAAAGCACAATTATTCCAATTCCTTATTTTTTTATGCTTTCGCACTTTTTTCTTATCACCCCACTTCTTGGCTATTCGTTAAACTGATTTGTGGGTGTGGTGAGGGGTGTATTTATAGGCATTTTAAGGTTTGGGAAACTTTGCCCCTCCTGGTAGGAATGTATATCCCATACGTCACTAGCTCATGGACTCTTGCTAATATGAAAGAAATGAATTTATCAGGTAAGTTCTTACATAAATTATGTTTTTTTACTTCAGCCTGAGTTTGTTCAGCAGCTGAGTTGTCTGCATCTCCTTTTTTCAGAAAATAATCTACTTGGATTATTACATAATAACAAGCCTAAAAATGCAAGTGGACCCAGCTGAACTCGCTCAAGCAGTTTATACATTATCCCAAAGAGTTGATAATATAAGCCAAGGTCTCAGAGAGACTCAATTAGATATAAAAAATCTAAGAGCCTTTATTTCTCAGGAAATTGCAGTTAAAATGTCAGCTACTACACCTGAACCACAGGTGTTACACCCTGAAATTTTTACTGGTGATAGATCAAAGTATAGGGAGTTTAAAAACGCCTGTCTACTCCTTTTTTCCCTAAAACCAAAAACATATAGTACTGACAAACAGAAGGTTTTAACTATCATAACTTATTTAAGGGGAGAACCCCGTGCGTGGGCTGATAGTTATTTTGAATCACAAGATCCAATACTAAATAATTTTCAGGTCTTTTTTGATGCATTGTCAGCATTGTATGAGGATCCTTATAGACAGGCAACAGCTGAAAAAAGCCCTAAGAAATTTAAAACAAGCTAAAAGACCTGTGGAGGACTTTATTACTGAGTTCAAATGGTATGCCAGGGATTCTGAATGGAACGAAGTTTCTTTAAGAAATCAATTTCGCTTGGGCTTAAATGAATCCCTAAAAGATGAACTTGCTAGATTAGACTTACCTGTATCCTTAGATGCCCTATATGATTTAGCAATAAAATTAGATAGGAGATATAGGGAAAGAAGGGTTGAGAAACTTTCTTATGAGTCATCTAGCAAAAGATACAACAGTATTCCTAACCCTGCTCCAGCCACATCTACTGAAACACCTATGGATTTAGGGGTATTACGTGGACCCCTAACTCAAGAGGAGAAGAATAGAAGGAGATTGAATCATCTCTGCATGTATTGTGGTTCTAAAGAACATATTCTGAGAGACTGCCCTAATCTTCTAAAACAGAAGTCAGGTAAAACCATCACTACTAACACTACTGTCTGTACTTCTCTTTCAGATCAGATGTTTATAAAACTACCTCTATCTTTGCAGTGGGATCAAAGACGACTGAATATTGAGGCCATCGTGGATACTGGGGCAACTGGTTGTTATATAGACATAAGTTTAATTGAAAAAAATAAAATACCACATATAGCAAAAGAAAAACTTGTTTCTATACGTGTCATAGATGGTAACACAATTAGTACTGGTCCAGTTACACATGAGACTATACCTCTACTGGTGACTTGCAATCAGACACATGTTGAATACATGTCTTTTGACATAATACCCTCACCTCTGTTTCCAGTTGTCATAGGTATGAACTGGTTAGTAAAACATAACCCTATCTTTGATTGGCAAACATTATCTATAAAACTTGATTCTGGTTATTGTAAAAATACCTGTTTACAAAATCATCACATCTTACATACATCCTCACTCTCATTACCATCTCACTATTCGGATTTTAGTGATGTTTTTGATGTAAAAGAAAGTCAGGTATTACCTCCGCATAGACAGTATGACTGTCCAATTGAGTTATTACCTGGTAGCACAGTACCTATAGGGAGAATTTATCCTTTATCTAAATCTGAATTAAACCATCTTAAAGAGTATATCGATGATAACTTAAAAAAAGGTTTTATTAGGCCATCTACCTCACCAGCAGGTGCTGGAATGTTTTTTGTACGTAATAAGGATAATTCATTACGTCCAATAATTGATTATCGTCAACTGAATAAATGTACCAAAAAGAATCGTTACCCATTACCTCTCATTCCAGAGATTATAGAATGATTGCAAGGCGCCACCATATATACAAAGCTTGATTTACGTGGTGCATATAACCTGATCAGAATGAAAGAGGGAGATGAATGGCTGACAGCTTTTAGGACCCGTTACAGTCTCTTTGAATATCAAGTCATGCCATTCGGGCTATGTAACGCCCCAGCCACATTTCAAAATTTCATAAATGATATTTTTAGAGATATATTAGACACTTACATCATCATATATTTGGATGATATTCTGATCTTTTCTAAGAACTTGGATGAACACATAAAACATGTTTGTTCAGTTTTATCCCATTTAAGAGCTCATCATTTGTTTGCCAAATTAGAAAAATGTATTTTTAACTCATCAGAGATTACCTTCCTAGGCTATCAAATTTCACCATCTGGTATTAAGATGGATCAGAATAAGGTAAAAATTATTCAAGATTGGCCACAACCTCGGACTAGGAAACAATTACAACGTTTCCTAGGTTTTGCTAATTACTACCGCAAGTTTATTAATAAATTTGCTGACATTGCAAAACCTTTGACTAATCTCACTAAAGTACAAAACACTTTCAAATGGCTTTCAGAAGCTCAAAGCGCTTTTGAATTCCTAAAATCTAGCTTCACTTCTGGCCCTATTTTGCAATACCCAGACCCATTGTTGCAATTTACTTTGGAGGTAGATGCATCAGAATATGCATTAGGAGCTGTATTGTCACAAAAAAAATTCCACTACCCAAGTACTTCATCCTGTGGCATTTTTTTCTAGAGTTTTTTCAGCTGCGGAGATGAATTATTCAGTAGGCGGAAAAGAACTCCTATCTATAAAAGCCTCCTTTGAACAATGGAGGCATTTACTAGAGGGTACTACTGAACCAGTTTTAATCTATTCTGATCATAGAAATTTGCAATATTTGCAAACTTGTAAAACACTGTCTGCCCGTCAGGTGAGGTGGAGTATTTTCTTCTCACGGTTTAACTTTGTTATTTGCTATAGACCGGGAAGAAATAATGGTAAAGCAGATGCCCTATCCAGGTTGCCTGATAAACCCAGCTACGCACCACCACATCAACATATCATTCCAGAAGATTGTTTCTTAGGTATTCTACAACGTACACCTACTTCTTTAAAACAGTTACAACGCAGTGACACAGAGAAACCAATGCATCTGTTGCATCAAGATTCTAATGGTATTCTTTTATATAACAACCAGATATATATTCCAAAATCTTGTAGACCCACTGTTCTCCAGATGGTACATGATTCCACTTTAGCAGGTCATTTAGGAGTGACTAAGACATTATCTCTACTAAGGAGATCTTTTTGGTGGCCTACTTGTAATAAGGATGTTAAAACTTACGTCTCTACTTGTACCACCTGCGCAACATCAAAATACTCAAGAGGCAAACCTTATGGATTGCTGTTATCTCTCCCTGTGCCCAGTAAACCATGGTCAAACATTTCAATGGACTATATTGTGGATTTACCCAAATCTTCCAATTACACTACCATTTTAGTAGTAGTGGATCAATTTTCCAAGATGGCTCATTTCATTCCTTGCATCTCTTTACCCACAGCAAAACAAACTAGTGATCTTTTGATAAAAGAAGTGATCAAGTTGCATGGTTTACCAACATCTATTGTTTCAGACAGGGGATCACAATTTACTTCCAGATTTTGGAGGGAATTATGTTCTACTCTTCATATTCAACAGAGGCTCAGTACTTCTTACCACCCACAAACAAATGGACAGACGGAGCGCACTAACCAGTGGCTCGAACAGTACCTCCTGTGTTTCTGTTCTTCCCAACAGCAAGATTGGTCAACTTATTTACCTCTTGCGGAATTTTCATACAATAACACTATGAATACCTCCACCCAACAAACACCATTCTTTATTAACTATGGCATTCATCCTTCATTTCATGTATTCTCTGATATGACTAGCACCTGTCCAGCGGTGAATGATACTTTCAATTCTATTTCGGAGAAGTTTGCTATTATCAAGGATAATATTGAAGTAGCTCAAAATTCTCATAAACGTTATTATGATTTAAGAAAAAGGCCTTCACCTGTGTATAAGGTTGGACAAAAGGTCTGGTTGTCCACCAAATACTTACGCTTATCCGCTCCTTCGAGAAAACTAAGTCCACTGTTTATAGGTCCATATGCTATTACAGCATTAAAGAACCTGAATACAGTTACTTTGGACTTGCCTGCACATTTTAAAATTCATCCCACCTTTCACGTGTCATTGGTGAAACCTGCCACATTACGTTTGGACACGTCTTCTCCTGCATCGACTTCGACCATTGTACAACCTGAGGTTGAGTATGAGATTCAAACTGTTTTGGACTCTAGAAGAGTAGGTGGGGTTCTGCAATATCTCATAAGATGGAAGGGGTTTACCCCTGCTGATGACTCTTGGGAGCCTGCCACGAACTTGCATGCTCCTCGGTTGGTGTCACTTTTTCACCGCCGTCACCCGGATCGACCTTCTTCTTCTCAACCGGAGGTTGTTCCTTGAGGGGGGGGGGGGGGGTATGTCATATTACCACCCCTTATGGCTGCTCATTCTGACACCCTATAAATACTGACCTGTGTCTTCCTGTCATTGCTTGTTATTTTGAATTCCTCAGTCTTCTATTGCTCTGATGTGCTGTGAAATCTGACAGGCCTTCTACTGAGACACTTCTGACATCATCAGCTGCAGCCGGGTGTGGCTTCTCTCCTTCAGCTCTGTGAACACACTTCCTGCTCACTCCTGCTCTGCAAACTTTGAGAGTAATCCCTGCTCTCTCATTTTTTCTTAAGTTCTACTTGCTGTGATAACGGACCTGTAAACTCAGTGATATTCTACTCAAAGGTATTTTTTTGTGCATAACTTTGTTTATTCTATTAAGGATTATTTTTGCATCACATTAGAGCTCTTACTTTTTCTATTATGCATATTTATTTTTACTATATCAGGGTACTCAGTTTTGTTATGTTATATAAAGGGTTTAAACAATTGCATTGAGAATCAAGACTTTTACTCATTTGTTTAGCAAATCCTTTATTAAAATAAACACAGTGCTTAAATACTATGACCTAAGTTGTGGTTTATGGTTAAAAGCTACTGTTACACACCTTTTTTACTTCAGCCTGAGTTTATTCAGCAGCTGAGTTGTCTGCATCTCCTTTTTTCAGAAAATAATCTACTTGGATTATTACATAGGCCTTCCTTAGATAAGATTCAAGCTTCCTATCTAAAGGATCCTTAAAGGAAGTACTATCTATCATAGGAATAGTGGTACGTTTAGCAAGAGTAGAAATAGCCCCATCAACTTTGGGGATCTTTTCCCAAAACTCTATAGATTTTGCTGGTAAAGGATACAATCTCTTAAACCTTGAAGAAGGAATAAAGGAAGTACCTGGCTTATTCCATTCCCTAGAAATCATATCAGAAATAGCCTCAGGAATGGGAAAAACACCTGGGGAAACCACAGGAGGTTTAAAAACAGCATTTAAACGTTTATTAGACTGAACGTCAATAGGACTGGATACCTCAATATCCAAAGTAATTAACACTTTTTTAATAAAGAATGCATATACTCTATTTTAAATAAATAAGTAGATTTTTCAGTGTCAATATCTGAGGAAGGATCTTCTGTTTCAGATAGATCCTCATCAGAAGAGGATGAATTATTATGTTGTTGGTCATTTGAAATTTCATCAGCTAAATGAGAAGTTTTAAAAGACCTTTTACGTTTATTAGAAGGTGGAAATGCAGACAAAGCCTTCATAATAGAATCAGAAACAAATTCTTTAAAATTTACAGGTATATCATGCACATTAGAAGTTGAAGGAACTGCAACTGGCAATGTACTATTACTGATAGAAACACTATCTGCATGTAAAAGTTTATCATGACAACTATTACAAATGACATTCGGTGGAATAATTTCTACAATTTTACAACAAATGCACTTAGCTTTGGTAGAACCGATGTCAGGCAGCAATGTTCCAGCAGAAACTTCAGAGACAGGATCAGATTGGGACATCTTGCTCAATGTAAAAGAAAAAACAACATATAAAGCAAAATTATCTATTTCCTTAAATGACAGTTTCAGGAATGGGAAAAAATGCAAAAGCATAGGCCTCTTGACAGAGAAGAAAGCAGGAGGCAAACATCAATGGGGTATTGAAATAATGAAAAAAATTTGGCGCCAAGTATGACGCACAATGTAACGTAAACTTTTTTGGAGCCAAAAAAAGACTGGAAATGACACACTTGCGTCACTAATGATGCCGCCGTGTGAAAGGTCTTGGCGTCACGTATGATGCCGAAATGACAAAGTTGCGTCATAAACGTATCTTTTCACGCAAAAAATTACGCAATAAAGTCTATCATTTGACGCACACGCGTGCCTAACACCCGCAATTTGAAAAAAGACTAAACCCCAGGTAATAAATACATTTCTTAAAGTGTTTACATTCCCAAATATGAAACTGACAGTCTGCAGAAGGAAATATATGAACCTGACTCATGGCAAATATAAGTACAATACATATATACATATATTTAGAACTTTATATAATTGCATAAAGTGCCAAACCATAGCTGAGAGTGTCTTAAGTAATAAAAACATACTTACCAAAAGACACCCATCCACATATAGCAGATAGCCAAACCAGTACTAATACAGTTATTAGTAGAGGTAATGGTAAATTGAGAGTATATCGTTGATCTGAAAAGGGAGGTAGGAGATGAATCTCTACGACCGATAACAGAGAACCCATGAAATAGTGATACTCCCTTCACGTCCCTCTGACATTCGCTGTACTCTGAGAGGAATCGGGCTTCAACAATGCTGAGAAGCGCATATCAACATAGAAATCTTAGCACAAACTTACTTCACCACCTCCATAGGAGGCAAAGTTTGTAAAACTGAATTGTGGGTGTGGTGAGGGATGTATTTATAGGCATTTTGAGGTTTGGGAAACTTTGCCCCTCCTGGTAGGATTGTATATCCCATATGTCACTAGCTCATGGACTCTTGCCAATTACATGAAAGAAAAGAGAGAGAACATTCTGGAGGATCTTATTAATGAACAAAATTCTTGTATTTACTTTAACTAAAAATAATGATCTTAGAGTTAGATCATAAACGCTTGTAGATCAATATCTATATTTAAACCATTGGGGGACATGCTACTCAATGTGTGTATCCACCTAGTTTCAGCTTGTCTTAACTTTATTAAACGATCTGTACTATTTTTATCTATAAACTCTAATACTTTAACTGTGATGCCCTCACTATTACATTTATGTTTATATTTGCAATGTCGAGATACACTGTGTCCCTCTAACCCATTCTTGATGTTATTTAGATGTTCATACACTCTTCTTTTTATCTTTCTCTTTATGCGACCTATATATATATCAGTCCACAAAAGCAGGTTAGCTGGTACACAACGTATGTGGAATTGCACGTTGTTCTACAATTGATATTAAACGTTTTGGTTCTATTCCAATTCATTGTGTACTCTGTTGTTTTATCAATCATGGTACACATACAACAATCCTTTCTATGGCATTTATATGTGCCATTTTTTAGTGTTAACCAATTGGATTTTTGACTAGATTTGTTTGTTTGCTTACATTTTAACTTTGAAGGGGCTATAATACTTTTCAAATCTCTGTTCTTTTTAAATACTATGTTTGGTTATTGAGGATGGATTTGATTCCCTTTGCACCCTCATTATAAGTAGTAATATATTTAATACTTTCTTTTTTATACTTATATTTATTGTTTTCTGTTTCGGTCTTCTTTCTTAAGAGGTTTGCTCTTGGGACATTCAATCCTTCAATTTTAGCTTTTTCTATAATTTCTTTTTTGTAACCCTTTTGTTTGAATTTTTCAGACAAAATATCTGCCTCATTTTTCTAATCTTCAAGATTGGTACAATTCCTACGAATGCGTCTAAATTGTCCCCCAGGAATATTATTTTTCCATGCGGGTAGATGACCACTACTAGAATGTAAATACCCATTCATATCGGTGGGTTTCCTATAATCTTTAGTGGCCACTTTACTACTTTCATCAACATATAGTATAAGATCTAAAAACTCTATTTGTTTTTCTGACATTTTACTACTAAAATTTAAATTAAAATAATTATTATTTAAAAATATTTAAAAAATCCTCCGCCTCCATTTTAGTACCCGTCCAAATCATTATAATATCATCGATATATCTAAAATAACGGTGTATATGTTTCTTAAATTGATGGTCACCCCATATTTTTTCATTTTCGAACATCCCCATATAAATATTAGCATTCGTTGTGTACCAGCTAACCTGTTTTTGTGGACTGATATATATTTATAGTTCGCACAAAGAGAAAGATAAAAAGAAGAGTGTATGAACATCTAAATAAAATCAAGTATGGGTTAGAGGGACACAGTGTATCTCGAAATTGCAAATAGAAACGTAAATGTAATAGTGAGGGCATCACAGTTAAAGTATTAGAGTTTATAGATAAAAACAGTACAGATCGTTTAATAAAGTTAAGACAAGCTGAAACTAGGTGGATACACAAATTGAGTAGCATGTCCCCCAATGGTTTAAATATAGATATTGATCTACAAGCGTTTATGATCTAACTCTAAGATCATTATTTTTAGTTAAAGTAAATACAAGAATTTCGTTCATTAATAAGATCCTCCAGAATGTTCTCTGTCTTTTTTTCACTTTTATTATGTAATATTTCCCTTCTATGAAGTATTTCTACTCTCTATCCCCCAAGAATCAATCAAATATTTATTGCGTTAAGGATCTTAGAGCGTTCAAATATCAATTAATTCCCTAGTATATAACATCAAAAATTGGAGTAGAGAGGTGTGACTTTTAATGTTCATATAGTTATAAATAATGAATCGGTTAATACCAGTAGTTAATGTATATGTGGTCACAGTTTAGTGTATTTTATAATAAGAGAAGTTTAGATGAATTTGTATTTTGTTCAGATGTAAATCAATTCATTTTATAGGTGGTTTAGATATGGTCATATGAGCGACATATAGTTTTAAGAGTATTTTAGTTGATTTTATGTTGTGTCAATGCTGGTATATATTGTATATTGTTAGTTCATGTTGTTTACTTAAAAGTGTAAGATCAAATGTGAATAGCATATGTATAGCATAGTTATAATGACATAAGCATAAGATAGTGTGTACAGCTATAGAATATAACAATGTTACGAATCAACAAGTGTCAAACATTGTCCGCTATAGCTAAACAGCGTACAAAGCTGTCAGTCAAGCCAGAGGGGAGGGTCAACAATAAGCCCGGTAAATTTAAAAGCCCTTCCGGTTTTGGATGAAATTATTCCGAAATCATCTGTTGAGAAAGTCTGCCCGTGCAGTGGATGAAACGCGTTCAGAAGGAATAAAGTTATTTGGAAGCCTGTGGTTGAAAGGACAAACCAAGTGCTAAAGCGTCCGCACACAGTGCGGCTAAAAAGAGACCTGATTGATACAAACGAGAGCTCCGTTCAAGGAGAAGCGTTTGCAAACTACCTACGGTGACTGTGCACTGCTAACCAGGAGAATCAAATTACTTTTTAACAAAAGGCAAATAACCCATTGCAATCCTGTAAGTGCAATATTGTATGTTTTACGTGTGTATGAAATAAACGGATACTTTGAGTCGCTGTTGCGCCTGTCCCCTTTTTTTCCCTTTTTAGTTGGTCAGACCGGAGACTGGAGTACTGTTGCGAGTTCCTGGGGAGGCTGCATAGAACAAGCGAAGCATCAAGGAAATAACATCTTCACACACTGTGTGCTACACGGGTATTTTGAAAGCAGTTATACCATCTATCAGTTACGGTACTGTGTTTTAAAACTCTTGTTTGGATACCTTTGGACACTTTTTGGACAGTTTTGGAGATTTGTGAACATTCACTGCTTTTATTAGAATATAATTCTAGCTGAATATTCTATTACATTTTGCATTTTATTATGATTTAATATTTTAACAATACTTCATTAGCTATAATAGTTCTTATTGTTACTAGTACTAGGAATATAAATCAGCACAAAAGGTATTATAGTCAGCTATTACAATCATTCTAGAGTGTATATTGTGTCACTTAATATTACACTAACTTCTATTCTTATAGCCCAGTTAGTCCATTAGAAGCTCTGCTTTATATTAAGTGTGTTACCTGATAAATTAATTTCTTTCATGGTGGTGAGAGTCCACAAGACCCCACCATATGTTTTGTTTTCATTTGCACATCTTTTTTACCCTGCTTCTTTTATTTTTTGTCTTATTTCTTTTCCTACCTCATTTTGGTTGGCTGTGTGTTAGACTGAGGTACCCGTAAGGTGGGAGGGGTTTTATGGAGCTTTTGGTAAGAAAGAGTAATTCCCAGGAGTAATAGATTGTGGACTCTCACCTCCATGAAAGAAATTAATTTATCAGGTAAGCATAAATTATATTTTTTCTCAGTTGATTGTTAGCTAATTAGTACTTAGGGTCAAAAACTCCTGGGAAGCTGACTAAAGTCATCAGCTATCAGAACACAATATGATCATGATACTAAAATGAACGAGCATGAGAAATCTGCTGTATCATATAAATAGCCATATAGGATCCAGCTTTAAATCAGGTGTCAGATGAATATAAAATCTTATGAACAGCTGGTCTGCAACTTGAATATTGAAAATATACCTTACCCTTTGCCTTCCAGTTCTGCAATAAACTTGAATGTGTGAGACCAATCATAGGCGTCGTCATGAGTATTTTTCCATTTCTCCAGTTCCTCTTTGCAAACGTCATTTACTTCCAACACAGTGATGTCATTAAAGAACTCAGAGATTGGAATAAGGGTAAAAATACAAGTGCCCCCTTGCATGTAAATCAAAGTTTCACCTTTAATACAACCTGTAGGTAAAGATGAGATTTGTCAACAATCAGAACAATAACAACCTGATTTGTGTTTGATTGTTCTACTTGTTTACATGTGTTTTACTTACAGAGACATCAACCAATAAGAACAATAACAGCCTGATTTGTGTTTGATGGTTCTACTTGTTTACATGTGTTTTACTTACAGAGGTATCAACCAATCAGAACAATAACAGCCTGATTTGTGTTTGATGGTTCTACTTGTTTACATGTGTTTTACTTACAGAAACATCAACCAATCAGAACAATAACAACCTGATTTGTGTTTGATGATTCTACTTGTTTACATGTGTTTTACTTACAGAGACATCAACCAATCAGAAAAATAACAAGCTGATTTGTGTTTGATGGTTCTACTTGTTTACATGTGTTTTACTTACAGAGACATCAACCAATCATACAATAACAACCTGATTTGTGTTTGATGGTTCTATTTGGTTACATGTGTTTTACTTACAGAGACATCAACCAATCAGAAAAATAACAACCTGATTTGTGTTTGATGGTTCTACTTGTTTACATGTGTTTTACTTACAGAGACATCAACAATCAGAACAATAACAGTCTGATTTGTGTTTGATGGTTCTACTTGTTTACATGTGTTTTACTTACAGAGACATCAACAATCAGAACAATAACAACCTGATTTGTGTTTGATGGATCTACTTGTTTACATGTGTTTTACTTATAGAGACAACAACCAATCAGAACAATAACAGCCTGATTTGTGTTTGATGGTTCTACTTGTTTACATGTGTTTTACTTATAGAGACAACAACCAATCAGAACAATAACAACCTGATTTGTGTTTGATAGTTCTACTTGTTTACATGTGTTTTACTTACAGAGACATCAACCAATCAGAACAATACCAGCCTGATTTGTGTTTGATGGTTCTACTTGTTTACATGTGTTTTACTTACAGAGACATCAACCAATCAGAACAATAACAGCCTGATTTGTGTTTGATGGTTCTACTTGTTTACATGTATTTTACTTACAGAGACATCAACCAATAAGAACAATAACAGCCTGATTTGTGTTTGATAGTTCTACTTGTTTACATGTGTTTTACTTACAGAGGTATCAACCAATCAGAACAATAAGAGCCTGATTTGTGTTTGATAATTCTACTTGTTTACATGTGTTTTACTTACAGAGACATCAACCAATCAGAACAATAACAGCCTGATTTGTGTTTGATGGTAATACTTGTTTACATGTGTTTTACTTACAGAGACATCAACCAATCAGAACAATAACAGCCTGATTTGTGTTTTATGGTTCTTCTTGTTTACATGTGTTTTACTTACAGAGACATCAACCAATCAGAACAATAACAGCCTGATTTGTGTTTGATGGTTCTACTTGTTTAAATGTGTTTTACTTATAGAGACAACAACCAATCAGAACAATAACAGCCTGATTTGTGTTTGATGGTTCTTCTTGTTTACATGTGTTTTACTTATAGAGACAACAACCAATCAGAACAATAACAGCCTGATTTGTGTTTGATGGTTCTACTTGTTTACATGTGTTTTACTTACAGAGACATCAACCAATCAGAACAATAACAGCCTGATTTGTGTTTGATGGTTCTACTTGTTTACATGTGTTTTACTTACAGAGACATCAACCAATCAGAACAATAACAGCCTGATTTGTGTTTGATTGTTCTACTTGTTTACATGTATTTTACTTACAGAGACATCAACCAATAAGAACAATAACAGTCTGATTTGTGTTTGATGGTTCTACTTGTTTACATGTGTTTTACTTACAGAGGTATCAACCAATTAGAACAATAACAGCCTGATTTGTGTTAGATGGTTCTACTTGTTTACATGGGTTTTACTTACAAAGACATCAACGAATCAGAAAAATAACAGCCTGATTTTTGTTTGATAGTTCTATTGGTTTACATGTGTTTTACTTACAGAGACATCAACCAATCAGAACAATAACAACCTGATTTGTGTTTGATAGTACTACTTGTTTACATGTGTTTTATTTACAGAGACATCAACCAATCAGAACAATAACAGCCTGATTTGTGTTTGATAGTTATACTTGTTTACATGTGTTTTACTTACAGAGACATCAACCAATCAGAACAATAACAGCCTGATTTGTTTTTGATGGTTCTACGTGTTTACATGTGTTTTACTTACAGAGACATCAAACAATCAGAACAATAACAGCCTGATTTGTGTTTAATTATTCTACTTGTTTACATGTGTTTTACTTACAGAGACATCAACCAATCAGAACAATAACAGCCTGATTTGTGTTTGATGGTTCTACTTGTTTACATGTGTTTTACTTACAGAGACATCAACCAATCAGAACAATAACAACCTGATTTGTGTTTGATGGTTCTACTTGTTTACATGTGTTTTACTTACAGAGGTATCAACAAATCAGAACAATAACAGCCTGATTTGTGTTAGATGGTTCTACTTGTTTACATGTGATTTACTTACAGAGACATCAACCAATCAGAACAATAACAGCCTGATTTGTGTTTGATGGTTCTACTTATTTACATGTGTTTTACTTACAGAGACATCAAACAATCAGAACAATAACAGCCCGATTTGTGTTTGATGGTTCTACTTGTTTACACGTATATTACTTACAGAGACATCAACCAATAAGAACAATAACAGCCTGATTTGTGTTTGATGGTTCTACTTGTTTACATGTGTTTTACTTACAGAGACATCAAACAATCAGAACAATAACAGCCTGATTTGTGTTTGATTGTTCTACTTGTTTACATGTGTTTTACTTACAGAGACTTCAACCAATAAGAAGAATAACAGCCTGATTTGTGTTTGATGGTTCTACTTGTTTACATGTGTTTTACTTACAGAGGTATCAACCAATCAGAACAATAACAACCTGATTTGTGTTTGATGGTTCTATTTGTTTACATGTGTTTTACTTACAGAGACATCAAACAATCAGAACAATAACAGCCTGATTTGTGTTTGATGGTTCTACTTGTTTACATGTGTTTTACTTACGGAGGTATCAACCAATCAGAACAATAACAGCCTGATTTGTGTTTGATGGTTCTACTTGTTTAAATGTGTTTTACTTACAGAGGTATCAACCAATCAGAACAATAACAGCCTTATTTGTGTTTGATGGTTCTACTTGTTTACATGTGTTTTAATTACAGAGACATCAACCAATCAGAACAATAACAGCCTGATTTGTGTTTGATGGTTCTACTTGTTTACATGTGTTTTACTTACAGAGGTATCAACCAATTAGAACAATAACAGCCTGATTTGTGTTAGATGGTTCTACTTGTTTACATGGGTTTTACTTACAAAGACATCAACCAATCAGAACAATAACAGCCTGATTTGTGTTTGATGGTTCTACTTGTTTACATGTGTTTTACTTACAGAGACATCAACCAATCAGAACAATAACAAACAGCCTGATTTGTGTTTGATGGTTCTACTTGTTTACATGTGTTTTACTTACAGAGGTATCAACCAATCAGAACAATAACAGCCTGATTTGTGTTTGATTGTTATACGTGTTTACATGTGTTTTACTTACAGAGACATCAAACAATCAGAACAATAACAGCCTGATTTGTGTTTGATTGTTCTACTTGTTTACATGTGTTTTACTTACAGAGGTATCAACCAATCAGAACAATAACAGCCTGATTTGTGTTTGATGGTTCTACTTGTTTACATGTGTTTTACTTACAGAGGTATCAACCAATCAGAACAATAACAGCCTGATTTGTGTTTGATGGTTCTACTTGTTTACATGTGTTTTACTTACAGAGGTATCAACCAATCAGAACAATAACAGCCTGATTTGTGTTTGATGGTTCTACTTGTTTACATGTGTTTTACTTACAGAGACATCAACCAATCAGAACAATAACAGCCTGATTTGTGTTTGATGGTTCTACTTGTTTACATGTGTTTTACTTATAGAGACATCAACCAATAAGAACAATAACAGCCTGATTTGTGTTTGATTGTTCTACTTGTTTACATGTGTTTTACTTACAGAGACATCAACCAATCAGAACAATAACAGCCTGATTTGTGTTTGATGGTTCTACTTGTTTACATGTGTTTTACTTACAGAGGTATCAACCAATCAGAACAATAACAGCCTGATTTGTGTTTGATGGTTCTACTTGTTTACATGTGTTTTACTTACAGAGACATCAACCAATCAGAACAATAACAGCCTGATTTGTGTTTGATGGTTCTACTTGTTTACATGTGTTTTACTTATAGAGACATCAAACAATAAGAACAATAATAGCCTGATTTGTGTTTGATTGTTCTACTTGTTTACATGTGTTTTACTTACAGAGACATCAACCAATCAGAACAATAACAGCCTGATTTGTGTTTGATGGTTCTACTTGTTTACATGTGTTTTACTTACAGAGGTATCAACCAATCAGAACAATAACAGTATGATTTGTGTTTGATGGTTCTACTTGTTTACATGTGTTTTACTTACAGAGACATCAACCAATCAGAACAATAACAGTATGATTTGTGTTTGATGGTTCTACTTGTTTACATGTGTTTTACTTACAGAGACATCAACCAATCAGAACAATAACAGCCTGATTTGTGTTTGATGGTTCTACTTGTTTACATGTGTTTTACTTACAGAGACATCAACCAATCAGAACAATAATAGCCTGATTTGTGTTTGATGGTTCTACTTGTTTACATGTGTTTTACTTACAGAGACATCAACCAATCAGAACAATAACAGCCTGATTTGTGTTTGATAGTTCTACTTGTTTACATGTGTTTTACTTACAGAGATATCAACCAATAAGAACAATAACAGCCTGATTTGTGTTTGATGGTTCTACTTGTTTACATGTGTTTTACTTACAGAGACATCAAACAATCAGAACAATAACAGCCTGATTTGTGTTTGATTGTTCTACTTGTTTACATGTGTTTTATTTACAGAGACATCAACCAATCAGAACAATAACAGCCTGATTTGTGTTTGATGGTTCTACTTGTTTACATGTGTTTTACTTACAGAGACATCAACCAATCAGAACAATAACAACCTGATTTGTGTTTGATGGTTCTACTTGTTTACATGTGTTTTACTTACAGAGACATCAACCAATAAGAACAATAACAGCCTGATTTGTGTTTGATGGTTCTACTTGTTTACATGTGTTTTACTTACAGAGGTATCAACCAATCAGAACAATAACAACCTGATTTGTGTTTGATGGTTCTATTTGTTTACATGTGTTTTACTTACAGAGACATCAACCAATCAGAACAATAACAGTCTGATTTGTGTTTGATGTTTCTACTTGTTTACATGTGTTTTACTTACAGAGACATCAACCAATCAGAACAATAACAACCTGATTTGTGTTTGATGGTTCAACTTGTTTACATGTGTTTTACTTACAGAGACATCAACCAATCAGAACAATAACAACCTGATTTGTGTTTGATGGTTCTACTTGTTTACATGTGTTTTACTTACAGAGGTATCAACCAATCAGAACAATAACTACCTGATTTGTGTTTGATGGTTCTACTTGTTTACATGTGTTTTACTTACAGAGACATCAACCAATCAGAACAATAACAGCCTGATTTGTGTTTGATGGTTCTACTTGTTTACATGTGTTTTACTTACAGAGACATCAACCAATCAGAACAATAATAGCCTGATTTGTGTTTGATGGTTCTACTTGTTTACATGTGTTTTACTTACAGAGACATCAACCAATCAGAACAATAACAGCCTGATTTGTGTTTGATAGTTCTACTTGTTTACATGTGTATTACTTACAGAGACGTCAACCAATCAGAACAATAATAGCCTGATTTGTGTTTGATGGTTCTACTTGTTTACATGTGTTTTACTTACAGAGACATCAACCAATCAGAACAATAACAGCCTGATTTGTGTTTGATGGTTCTACTTGTTTACATGTGTTTTACTTACAGAGACATCAAACAATCAGAACAATAACAGCCTGATTTGTGTTTGATTGTTCTACTTGTTTACATGTGATTTACTTACAGAGACATCAACCAATCAGAACAATAACAGCCTGATTTGTGTTTGATGGTTCTACTTGTTTACATGTGTTTTACTTACAGAGATATCAACCAATAAGAACAATAACAGCCTGATTTGTGTTTGATGGTTCTACTTGTTTACATGTGTTTTACTTACAGAGACATCAAACAATCAGGACAATAACAGCCTGATTTGTGTTTGATTGTTCTACTTGTTTACATGTGTTTTATTTACAGAGACATCAACCAATCAGAACAATAACAGCCTGATTTGTGTTTGATGGTTCTACTTGTTTACATGTGTTTTACTTACAGAGACATCAACCAATCAGAACAATAACAACCTGATTTGTGTTTGATGGTTCTACTTGTTTACATGTGTTTTACTTACAGAGACATCAACCAATAAGAACAATAACAGCCTGATTTGTGTTTGATGGTTCTACTTGTTTACATGTGTATTACTTACAGAGGTATCAACCAATCAGAACAATAACAACCTGATTTGTGTTTGATGGTTCTATTTGTTTACATGTGTTTTACTTTCAGAGACATCAACCAATCAGAACAATAACAGTCTGATTTGTGTTTGATGTTTCTACTTGTTTACATGTGTTTTACTTACAGAGACATCAACCAATCCGAACAATAACAACCTGATTTGTGTTTGATGGTTCAACTTGTTTACATGTGTTTTACTTACAGAGACATCAACCAATCAGAACAATAACAACCTGATTTGTGTTTGATGGTTCTACTTGTTTACATGTGTTTTACTTACAGAGGTATCAACCAATCAGAACAATAACAACCTGATTTGTGTTTGATGGTTCTACTTGTTTACATGTGTTTTACTTACAGAGACATCAGCCAATCAGAACAATAACAACCTGATTTGTGTTTGATGGTTCTACTTGTTTACATGTGTTTTACTTACAGAGGTATCAACCAATCAGAACAATAACAACCTGATTTGTGTTTGATGGTTCTACTTGTTTACATGTGTTTTACTTACAGAGACATCAACCAATCAGAACAATAACAGCCTGATTTGTGTTTGATGGTTCTACTTGTTTACATGTGTTTTACTTACAGAGACATCAACCAATCAGAACAATAATAGCCTGATTTGTGTTTGATGGTTCTACTTGTTTACATGTGTTTTACTTACAGAGACATCAACCAATCAGAACAATAACAGCCTGATTTGTGTTTGATAGTTCTACTTGTTTACATGTGTTTTACTTACAGAGATATCAACCAATAAGAACAATAACAGCCTGATTTGTGTTTGATGGTTCTACTTGTTTACATGTGTTTTACTTACAGAGACATCAAACAATCAGAACAATAACAGCCTGATTTGTGTTTGATTGTTCTACTTGTTTACATGTGTTTTATTTACAGAGACATCAACCAATCAGAACAATAACAGCCTGATTTGTGTTTGATGGTTCTACTTGTTTACATGTGTTTTACTTACAGAGACATCAACCAATCAGAACAATAACAACCTGATTTGTGTTTGATGGTTCTACTTGTTTACATGTGTTTTACTTACAGAGACATCAACCAATAAGAACAATAACAGCCTGATTTGTGTTTGATGGTTCTACTTGTTTACATGTGTTTTACTTACAGAGGTATCAACCAATCAGAACAATAACAACCTGATTTGTGTTTGATGGTTCTATTTGTTTACATGTGTTTTACTTACAGAGACATCAACCAATCAGAACAATAACAGTCTGATTTGTGTTTGATGTTTCTACTTGTTTACATGTGTTTTACTTACAGAGACATCAACCAATCAGAACAATAACAACCTGATTTGTGTTTGATGGTTCAACTTGTTTACATGTGTTTTACTTACAGAGACATCAACCAATCAGAACAATAACAACCTGATTTGTGTTTGATGGTTCTACTTGTTTACATGTGTTTTACTTACAGAGGTATCAACCAATCAGAACAATAACTACCTGATTTGTGTTTGATGGTTCTACTTGTTTACATGTGTTTTACTTACAGAGACATCAACCAATCAGAACAATAACAGCCTGATTTGTGTTTGATGGTTCTACTTGTTTACATGTGTTTTACTTACAGAGACATCAACCAATCAGAACAATAACAGCCTGATTTGTGTTTGATGGTTCTACTTGTTTACATGTGTTTTACTTACAGAGACATCAACCAATCAGAACAATAACAGCCTGATTTGTGTTTGATAGTTCTACTTGTTTACATGTGTATTACTTACAGAGACATCAACCAATCAGAACAATAATAGCCTGATTTGTGTTTGATGGTTCTACTTGTTTACATGTGTTTTACTTACAGAGACATCAACCAATCAGAACAATAACAGCCTGATTTGTGTTTGATGGTTCTACTTGTTTACATGTGTTTTACTTACAGAGACATCAAACAATCAGAACAATAACAGCCTGATTTGTGTTTGATTGTTCTACTTGTTTACATGTGATTTACTTACAGAGACATCAACCAATCAGAACAATAACAGCCTGATTTGTGTTTGATGGTTCTACTTGTTTACATGTGTTTTACTTACAGAGATATCAACCAATAAGAACAATAACAGCCTGATTTGTGTTTGATGGTTCTACTTGTTTACATGTGTTTTACTTACAGAGACATCAAACAATCAGGACAATAACAGCCTGATTTGTGTTTGATTGTTCTACTTGTTTACATGTGTTTTATTTACAGAGACATCAACCAATCAGAACAATAACAGCCTGATTTGTGTTTGATGGTTCTACTTGTTTACATGTGTTTTACTTACAGAGACATCAACCAATCAGAACAATAACAACCTGATTTGTGTTTGATGGTTCTACTTGTTTACATGTGTTTTACTTACAGAGACATCAACCAATCAGAACAATAACAGTCTGATTTGTGTTTGATGTTTCTACTTGTTTACATGTGTTTTACTTACAGAGACATCAACCAATCCGAACAATAACAACCTGATTTGTGTTTGATGGTTCAACTTGTTTACATGTGTTTTACTTACAGAGACATCAACCAATCAGAACAATAACAACCTGATTTGTGTTTGATGGTTCTACTTGTTTACATGTGTTTTACTTACAGAGGTATCAACCAATCAGAACAATAACAACCTGATTTGTGTTTGATGGTTCTACTTGTTTACATGTGTTTTACTTACAGAGACATCAGCCAATCAGAACAATAACAACCTGATTTGTGTTTGATGGTTCTACTTGTTTACATGTGTTTTACTTACAGAGGTATCAACCAATCAGAACAATAACAACCTGATTTGTGTTTGATGGTTCTACTTGTTTACATGTGTTTTACTTACAGAGACATCAGCCAATCAGAACAATAACAGCCTGATTTGTGTTTGATGGTTCTACTTGTTTACATGTGTTTTACTTACAGAGACATCAGCCAATCAGAACAATAACAGCCTGATTTGTGTTTGATGGTTCTACTTGTTAACATGTGTATTACTTACAGAGGTATCAACCAATCAGAACAATAACAACCTGATTTGTGTTTGATGGTTCTATTTGTTTACATGTGTTTTACTTTCAGAGACATCAACCAATCAGAACAATAACAGTCTGATTTGTGTTTGATGTTTCTACTTGTTTACATGTGTTTTACTTACAGAGACATCAACCAATCCGAACAATAACAACCTGATTTGTGTTTGATGGTTCAACTTGTTTACATGTGTTTTACTTACAGAGACATCAACCAATCAGAACAATAACAACCTGATTTATGTTTGATGGTTCTACTTGTTTACATGTGTTTTACTTACAGAGGTATCAACCAATCAGAACAATAACAACCTGATTTGTGTTTGATGGTTCTACTTGTTTACATGTGTTTTACTTACAGAGACATCAGCCAATCAGAACAATAACAACCTGATTTGTGTTTGATGGTTCTACTTGTTTACATGTGTTTTACTTACAGAGGTATCAACCAATCAGAACAATAACAACCTGATTTGTGTTTGATGGTTCTACTTGTTTACATGTGTTTTACTTTCAGAGACATCAACCAATCAGAACAATAACAGTCTGATTTGTGTTTGATGTTTCTACTTGTTTACATGTGTTTTACTTACAGAGACATCAACCAATCCGAACAATAACAACCTGATTTGTGTTTGATGGTTCAACTTGTTTACATGTGTTTTACTTACAGAGACATCAACCAATCAGAACAATAACAACCTGATTTGTGTTTGATGGTTCTACTTGTTTACATGTGTTTTACTTACAGAGGTATCAACCAATCAGAACAATAACAACCTGATTTGTGTTTGATGGTTCTACTTGTTTACATGTGTTTTACTTATAGAGACATCAGCCAATCAGAACAATAATAACCTGATTTGTGTTTGATGGTTCTACTTGTTTACATGTGTTTTACTTACAGAGGTATCAACCAATCAGAACAATAACAACCTGATTTGTGTTTGATGGTTCTACTTGTTTACATGTGTTTTACTTACAGAGACATCAGCCAATCAGAACAATAACAGCCTGATTTGTGTTTGATGGTTCTACTTGTTTACATGTGTTTTACTTACAGAGGTATCAACCAATCAGAACAATAACAACCTGATTTGTGTTTGATGGTTCTACTTGTTTACATGTGTTTTACTTACAGAGACATCAGCCAATCAGAACAATAACAGCCTGATTTGTGTTTGATGGTTCTACTTGTTTACTTGTGTTTTACTTACCGAGACATCAACCAATGAACCAAGCTTTGGATACTTTAAAAGTCTGTAGATGGCAAATACATTAATGTTCGGCTAGATTAAGAGTTTTGTGGTAAGATCTGCTTGGTGCTATCTTGCAAGTTATTGTCACCGCTCACTTCCCTATAGCACTGCTATTACAAGTTTTCATAAACTCAGCGTTAGCAGGCAAGAAGTGAGCGTTGAGCAAAATTGAGCTCCATACCGGACTCCAATAACAGTGCCGCGGTGAGCTGCTTTTACGTGCTCATGCACGATTTCCTCATAGACATCAATGGGGAGAGTCGGCTGAAAAAAAGTCCAACACCTGCAATAAAGGAGCGTAAAGCTCTGTAACGCAGCCCCATTGATTCCTATGGGGAAATAAAAAGTTATGTTTACATCTAACACAAACCCTGAGTCTAAACACCCCTAATTTGCTGCCCCCAACATCGCTGACACCTACATTACACTTATTAACTCCTAATCTCCCGCCCTGACATCGCCGCCACCTACAATACAGTTATTGACCCCTAATCTGCCGCCCCAACATCACCGCCACCTACATTATACTAATTTAAAACTAAATACTTACCTGTAAAATAAACCCTAAGTTAGCTACAATATAACTAATAGTTACATTGTAGCTAGCTTAGGTTTTATTTTTATTTCACAGGCAAGTTTGTATTTATTTTAAGTAGGTAGAATAGTTATTAAATAGTTATTAACTATTTACTAACTACCTAGCTAAAATAAATACAAATTTACCTGTAAAATAAAACCTAACCTGTCTTACACTAACACCTAACCTTACACTACAATTAAATAAATGACATTAATTAAATACAATTAACATGCAGCTAGATTACAAGTTTTGCATTATACTGAAAACGCAGTGTTATCAGGTTGTAACGCTGCTTTTTCACTACCGCTGGTATTACGAGTCTTGCAGATTTAGGGGCACCGCACACTTTTTTGGGCTTACTGCAAATCTACTTACGCAATTTGAGTATAGTCTTTTTTTCAATGGGACTCACAAAGCGCTGGTATTACGAGTTTGTCTTGGGAGGCCAAAAAGTGAGCGGTACACCCTATCCCGTGAAGATTCGTACCGCATTTTAAAGTCAGTAGTTATGAGTTTTACACTACAACGCTGTAGCATAAAACTCATAACTAAAGTGCTAAAAAGTACACTAACACCCATAAACTACCTATTAACCCCTAAACCGAGGCCCTCCCGCATTTGCAAACACTAAAATAAAAATATTAACCCCTAATCTGCCGCTCCGGACATTGCCGCCACTATAATAAACAAATTAACCCCTAAACCGCCGTACTCCCACCTTGCAAACACTAGTTAAATATTATTAACCCCTAATCTGCTGTCCCTAACATCGCCGCCACCTACCTACATTTATTAACCCCTAATATACCGCCCCCGACGTCGCAGCCACTATATTAAATTTATTAACCCCTAAATCTAAGTCTAACCATAACCCTAATACCCCCTAACTTAAATATAATTTCAATAAATCTAAATAAAATCTACTATTATCACCTAAATTATTCCTATTTAAAACTAAATACTTACCTATAAAATAAACCCTAAGCTAGCTACAATATAACTAATAGTTACATTGTATCTAGCTTAGGTTTTATTTTTATTTTACAGGCAAGTTTGTATTTATTTTAACTAGGTAGAAAAGTTATTAAATAGTTATTAACTATTTAATAACTACCTAGCTAAAATAAATACAAATTTACCTGTAAAAACCTAACCTAAGTTACACTAACACCTAACCAAACCCTACAATTAAATAAATTACCTAAATTAAATATAATTAAATAAATTAAATACAATTAGCTACATTACAAAAACAAACAAACACTAAATTACAGAAAATAATAAACAAATTACAAGATCTTTAAACTAATTACACCTAATCTAAGAGCCCTATCAAAATAAAAAAGCCCCCCAAAATTAAAAAAAAAACCCTAGCCTAAACTAAACTACCAATAGCCCTTAAAAGGGCCTTTTTCCGGGGCATTGCCCCAAAGAAATCAGCTCTTTTACCTGAAAAAGAAAATACACACAACCCCCCAACAGTAAAACCCACCACCCACACAACCAACCCCCCAAATAAAGCCCTAACTAAAATAACCTAAGCTCCCCATTGCCCTGAAAAGGGCAGTTGGATGGGCATTGCCCTTTAAAGGTCATTTAGCTCTATTGCTGCCCAAAGCCCTAACCTAAAAATAAAACCCACCCAATACACCCTTAAAAAATCCTAACAGCCAATAGAACAGCCAATAGAATGCCAGCTCAATCCTATTGGCTGATTGGATCAGCCAATAGGATTGAACTTCAATCCTAATGGCTGATCCAATCAGCCAATAGAATTTTTTCTACCTTAATTCCGATTGGCTGATAGAATTCTATCAGCCAATCAGAAATGAAGGGACGCCATCTTGGATGACGTCATTTAAAGGAACATTCATTCTGAAGAAGACGTCGATGGAAGAGGATGCTCTGCGTCGGATGTCTTGAAAATGGACCCCCTCCGCGCCGGATGGATGAAGATAGAAGATGCCGTCTGGATGATGACTTCTGCCCGTCTGGAGGACCACTTCTGCCCGGTTGGATAAAGACTTCGCCCGGCTTCATTGAGGACTTCGGCCCGGTTGGGTGAAGAAGTCTCCTGGTAAGGTGATCTTCAAGGGGGTATTGTTAGGTTTTTTTAAGGGGGGATTGTGTGGGTTTTAGAGTAGGGTTGGGTGTGTGGGTGGTGGGTTTTAATGTTGGGGGGTATTGTACTTTTTTTTTCAGGTAAAAGAGCTGATTACTTTGGGGCAATGCCCCACAAAAGGCCCTTTTAAGGGCTATTTGTAATTTAGTGTAGGGTAGGGCTTTTTTTATTTTGGAGGGGCTTTTTATTTTGTTAGGGGGATTAGAGTAGGTGTAATTAGTTTAAAAATCTTGTAATTTCTTTATTATTTTCTGTAATTTAGTGTTTTTTTCCGTACTTTAGATCATTTTATTTAATTGTAATTAATTGTATGTAATTTAGGGAATTAATTTAATTGTAGGGTAGTGTTAGGTGTAATTGTAACTTAGGTTAGGTTTTATTTTACAGGTACATTTGTATTTATTTTAGCTAGGTAGTTATTAAATAGTTAATAACTATTTAATAACTATTCTACCTAGTTAAAATAAATATAAACTTGCCTGTATAATAAAAATAAATCCTGATAGCTACAATGTAACTATTAGTTATATTGTAGCTAGCCTAGGGTTTATTTTATAGGTAAGTATTTAGTTTTAAATAGGAATAATTTAGTTAATTGTAGTAATTTTATCTAGATTTTTTAAAATTATATTTAAGTTAGGGGGGTTAGGGTTAGACTTAGGTTTAGGGGTTAATATGTTTATTATAGTGGCGGGGACGTTGGGGGCGGCAGATTAGGGGTTAATAAATATAATGCAGGTGTCGGCGATGTTGGGGGCAGCAGATTAGGGGTTCATAAGTATAATGTAGGTGGCAGCGGTGTCCGGAGTGGCAGATTAATGGTTAATAATTATAATGTAGGTGTCGGCGATGTCGGGGGCGGCAGATTAATAAGGTTAATAAGTGTAAGATTAGGGGTGTTTAGACTAAGGGTTCATGTTAGGGTGTTAGGTGTAAACATAACTTTTATTTCCCCATAGGAATCAATAGGGCTGCGTTAGGAGCTGAACGCTGCTTTTTTGCAGGTGTTAGGTTTTTTTTCAGCCGGCTCTCCCCCATTGATTCCTTTGGGGAAATCGTGCATGAGCACGTTTAGCCAGCTCACCGCTAACGTAAGCAGCGCTTGTATTAGAGTGAGATGTGGAGCTAAATTTTGCTCTCCGATAACTTTTTTGCGGCTAACGCCGGGTTTGTAAAAACCCGTAATACCAGCGTTGTCTGTAGGTGAGCGGTGAGCAGAAACTGCTCATTAGCACCACATAGCTTCTAACGCAAAACTCGTAATCTAGGCGTTTTTTTATTTAAAAATGCCACTTCATTGATATCTAATCTTTGAGGGACACCACTGTAATATATTTTTGCTCAAATTATTCCAAATTCCTCTAACTTTGAAATGTGTTATTCTCTAAATAAAATCACTGAAAAAATTATTTTAGTGACCCAGATCTACATTTACACATGGATATAGAAATGTATGAATTAGATCCACAAGTATATAACAGGAATGAGCCAGGGGCACAGGATAAGTACACTTTGTGTGTTGTAAATAGGGAGTGGTAGAGTGTTAGTGTGGGGTATTAATGTGCTGGAACAGATATAAATCATGTCATTAAAGGGACATTTAACAGTAAATAACTGCTCGATAGAATGATGTATTCCAAACACGGTTAGCCTGAGAATAATCTGCAGATATATTTGTTTTAAATTATATAATTATATTATTTATTAAGATATTTAAAAAATAAGGGTCAGGTTACAAGTGGTGAGCTAGATCTATGGTAAATGTTATGTATGCTGGTATTACAGAGTTACAGGTTGCGATCGAGTGAAAGGCGAAACTGCGCTAGAATATTTAGCACAACTTTAGACCTGAAGTAAAGGGTAAGGGTTAAAAAAAAGATCACAAAACACATTAAAAACATTTTAGAATAAAGTATTACACTCATATATACACTTTGTTTTTATTCATTTGTAATATGTTTTATTGTGTTTTGAATAGAAATACTTAAATTCCTATGTTCTTCATTTAGAAAAAAAATATTTTTATTTTAAAATAGATATTTCTAAATACAGTATATCTGTATATACAATATATATCTATCTATATCTGTATATACAATATATATCTATCTATATCTGTATATACAATATATATCTATCTATATCTGTATATATCCATATAGACATATAGTGCACAAGAGATGATATTGATATTGATATTTATTTTTTGGAGCAAGCCCCATAGAAGTCCTGAAATTAGCGCGCTTGAGTCTTTCACTTGCACACTTTTTTACTTTCAACTTGTAATACGCGCGCAAATCAAGTTTCAATAATATTTTAGCAAAAAAAATGAATAATTTAGATTGCTACTTGTAATTTAGCCCTTCGTGAGCATGAAGCAATATGTACCACCATGGGGCCTATTTAACAAAGGTCTGTCGGACCTGATCATACAGTGTGGATCAGGTCCGACAGACCTCGCAGGCTCACCAGAAACACGGGCCCTCAAGCTTCGTCCGGAGCTTGATAAATGGGCCCCCATGTTGTAAGCTAGGAAGGCCTGCAAAAAGGGGACAAAATAAATAAGAAAAGTATTTGGCAAAGCTGTTTCACTACATATTATGAAACATTTTATATTATACTCAAAAAATGTATTAATCTTCCTTTAAATGTCAATTGAATATGCCCCTTTAAAATTATAATTATTTGGCCTTTATTCTTATTATGATTAATATTAATATATTTTTAAACATTTTTTCAAGTATAACTGTGACATCAATCACTTATAAATAATAAAAATAACTAAAGATCATATAATAATAACCCAAAGTCAACAATATAAAAACTGTGGTCCTTTGATACAAAGGGCGTCCATTGGTCCTAAATGCACGTTTTCCCAGAATAATATTCACTATCATAATGGGCAACTGATATAACCGTATGTATGAACAATAACCTAACCCCCTGCTGTTGAGGGTCTAATATAATAATGAAGTGTATTACAGGTACAGAAGCACTGGGGCTTATGATCAAACTGATTTGGGTTTAAACATAAGTAGAAGGAGGTAAACAAGGGTCATGTGGCAGGTCAGTATGCAGATGTGTGTGAGATAAAGTTTCAGAGCTTGGATTTGTGTAACAACAGGCTTTTAGACATTAGAGAAATGTAGTGAAAATGATTATATGTGTATATCTAGTATTATATTAGTGTAAGATGTGCAATATGCAGATGATTGTTACATTATTTCATCAGATGGTGAGAGTCTGCTAGTCATTCCCCTCCTGACCACTAGTAGGAGGCAAAGACACCACAACACACCAGAGCTTTTAAATCCTTTCCACTTCCCATGTCCTCGTCATTTTCTGTTGCCATCTTGATGAGGAGTGAGGTGAAAGTGAAGTGCATGATCTACTCATCGTTGAAAGGGAATCCTCTTACTTACTGAGGCATAGTTCCTCCTCTCAGTAACCTGCATTAAACAAGTAATTATCAGCCTGACAGTGAAAGTCTTATTTCAGTGAGAAATGTTGCAGGCCACCCAGATGAAATGTGGGCTTGTCCACCAATCCCCTGGTCTACATTGAGCTGTTTCTTGTGGATCCACAGCCCTCCCCAGGTGAAATGTGTTCTTCTCCACCAATCCACTGGTCTACAGTGAGCTGCTCCTTGTGGATCCACAGCCCTCCCCATCTGAAATATGTTCTTCTCCACCAATCCACTGGTCTAAAGTGAGCTGCTCCTTGTGGATCCTCAGCCCTCCCTAGGTGAAATGTGTTCTTCTCCACCAATCTCCTGGGTTGTAGATGTTGTTACTACCTTAGATCCTTGGCATCATGCTCACACTGCCTATGGGATCATCTACTGGAAGCAAGTTGCAGTAACTGAGGTAAGCACAGAGGTGCTGGGAGGTATGGATTTGCACCTTCATAGCCCTCCAACTATTAGTATGAACATGGTCACATACTTCACATAGTCTGGGGACATATATGTATACACCATAACCTTATACTAGCAGTTTATAGCACTTTTGGGCACTTGGGAATTTTTTTTTGTTTTTTTTTTGGGTTACTGTAACAAAATATATATAGCGGCACTAAAAAATGGTAAACTGATAAAAAATGATGAGTAATGCAAAAATACAATAATAAATGTTTTGGGGCCGAATTATCATTATTATCAGGCTCGCCGGAAACAGCAGTTATGAAGCAGCAGTCTTAAGACCGCTGCTCCATAACTAGTCCTCTGCCTCTGGGGCTGCGGTCTGCAATCCAATTGATTGACACCCCCTGCTAGGGCCGATTGGCCGTGAATCTGCAGGGGGCGGCATTGCACAAGCAGTTCTGGTGAACATCTTGTGCAATGTTAAATGCCGACAGTGTTTGCTGTCGGCATTCAGCGATGTCTGTCGGACATGACACGCTAGAGCGTAGCATGTCAGACAGACATTGATAAATTGGCCCCATAGTGTCTAAAAGTTTATCTTGTGCAGAATCAAAATGGTAAGTACTAGTTATGGTTTTGACTTTACTTCATTCCCACTATAGGTGCTTCCTGCGGTGAGTTGTGTCTTTAAAACCATCAAATTGTTCCTCTTGTCTCTTTGTCTGGCCGCCATGACTGTGGGTGAAATTTTGAAGTGAGAGTGCAAAAATTTGTCCATGCACCTTTGAGGCCCCCGTGGAGGTGCAAATACCTACTTGTAATCCTTTGATGCCATCGGAGCTTACTGATATTCAGTCTCTAGTTCTCAATATTTCTGAAGCCCTCTCACCTAAGTTTGATACTCTTAAAAAGGAGATCAAACAAGATATAGCACAATTATCTACAGAAATTAAACAATTTGCTGGTAGGCTTTCTGAAGCAGAGCAAAGAATATCTGATCTCGAAGATATTACTCTGGGTCAGAATGCTAAGCTTGAAGCCACAACTTCTGCTCTTCTTAAACTGCAGAATAAAGTAGAAGACTTAGAGAACTGTGCAGGAAGAAATAATCTTAGAATAATAGGGGTCCCTGAAGAGAAACAGTATGAGGACATGAATAAATTACTCACAATTACACTTCCACAAATCGTAAAGATGCCGGAGGTTTATTCAAAAATAGTTATTGAATGGGCACATAGGATAGGACCATCTGCCCAGATTAAAACAATAAGAGGCCTAGACCAATTATAGCCAAAGTCCTGAATTATCAAGACAAGGTCACCCTTTTACAATTTTTTCGTAAACATCAACCTATTCTTTTGGGGGACGCTAGAATCCTCATATTTCAGGATTACACAGCCGAAACGGCTGTGAAAAGAAGAGAATTAGCCCCAATCTGTACAAAATGTATACGACAGGGCCTGCGAGCAGAATCTCTTCAGCTTTCAAATGGGTTTCTTGTAAGAAAGCAATAGAGGTATTAATTTTCTTGAGTTAAGATATTATTGTATTCCTTTTGATAGGAGACGTGAGACCTCCTTTGTTCCAAGAGGTAAATTTAACTCCATCTGTGACAGCCATTATTTATGAAAAGGGAGGAAAAAAACATAAACAAGAATAGAGAGGCTATACCACCTAAGCCCTCTATTACCCTGAACTGAAAGGACGCAAGCATGAATAAAGACTATAAAAGAGAAAAAAAAATCAACTATGCCATCTTGGCCACCTATCTCCAAGATTATTCGGAAGGATCATTCTTAGCATAAAAGCCTTCTGCCTCTAGAACTGTATAAAAAAAAGGAAATTTATGCTTACCTGATAAATTTATTTCTTTTACGATATGACGAGTCCATGGATTTATCCTTACTTGTGGGATATTATCCTCCTGCTAACAGGAAGTGGCAAAGAGCACCACAGCAGAGCTGTTATATAACTGCTCCCTTAGCTCCTCCCCCCAGTCATTCTCTTTGCCTATGCTAGTAATAAGAAGGGTAAAGTGATAGTGGTGATAAAATGATAGTTTTAATTTCTTCAATCAAGATGTTTTTTATTTTAAATGGTACCGGTGAGTACTATTTGACTCAGGGGGGATTTGGAAGAAGATTTCCCCCTGAAATTGATGATCTTAGTGGCAGTTACTAAGATCAATTATGGTTCCCACAGATGTGAAGGTAATATGGGAAAAATCTCATGCAGCAAGCAGCATTTAAGGTATGTTTTCAGCCTTTTTATTTCTGAGGAGAGTTAATATATCAGAACTGGCTGATTGGGTTCCTCATAGTGGGAACATGGTAAGCAGTAGTCATATATGCAAAAGGGTGTTACTGTACTCCTGGGTGTTTGTTTTCTAATACTTATGCACTCAAAGTCAGCATATAATTAAAACACTGGGACATATTACTAAGTCTTTATTATATTGTTAAACAAAAGGATGGCTTTTATTGTGTTTTTGGGGACCACATGGCAGTTTGAAACCGTTTCTCATGAGGTAGTTTAAATTTCAGTGCAACCTCCATTGTGGGCGGGGCCTAGTTTACACTGAAGGAGACAGCAAGGGGTCTTATTTAGCAAAGTGTAATTTTTTTGCTTAAATGTTCCTCTAAAGTGTAAATTTCTACTTTTGCATTTGGGATGCAATAATTTTTGGCAACTCTGCATTTATATTCATAGTTTTTGAACGTTTACAGGCTACTTAAGTGTGTTTGGAAAAAAATTGTGCGCTTTTAATTCTTAAAGGCGCAGTACCCGTTTTTTACAAAATTTATTTTTTCAATAAATAAAGTGTTTACCAACTGTTGTGGTTATTACTACTTTATTTAACATGTCTGACATTGAGGAAACTCATTGCTCTATGTGTTTAGAAGCCATTGTGGAACCCCCTCTTACATTGTGTACCTCTTGTACTGATAGAGCCTTACACTGTAAAGAACATATTTCAGGAAATGAAAGTGTGTCTAAGGATGATTCTCAGTCTGAAGAGAATCAGGATATGCCATCTAATTCTCCTCAAGTGTCCCAACCTTTAACACCCACACAAGTGACACCTAGTACATCTAGTGCGTCTAATTATTTTACTCTGCAAGATATGGCTGCAGTTATGTCAACTACCCTCACTGAGGTATTATCTAAACTGCCAGGTTTGCAGGGTAAACGCAGTAGGCCAGGTATTAACGTAAATACTGAACCATCTGATGCTTTAGTAGCCATTTCCGATGTACCCTCACAATGCTCTGAATTGGGGGTTAGGGAATTATTGTCTGAGGGAGAACTTTCAGGTTCAGGGAATGTGTTACCTCAGACAGATACAGACTTAGCGTCCTTTAAATTTAAACTTGAGCACCTTCGCCTGTTGCTCAGGGAGGTCCTAGCGACTCTGGATGATTGTGAACCTATTATGTAAAATGGATAAATATCTAGAAGTTCCTACTTACACTGATGTTTTTTTCGGTTCCCAAAAGAATTTAGGAAATTATTAAAAAGGAATGGGATAGACCAGGTATACCGTTCTCTCCCCTCCTAATTTTAAGAAAATGTTTCCCATATCAGACACCATCAAGGACTCCTGGCAAATGGTCCCTAAGGTGGAGGGAGCAATATCTACTCTAGCTAAGTGTACAACTATACCTATTGAGGACAGTTGTGTTTTCAAAGACCCTATGGATAAAAAAATAGAGGGTCTTCTAAAGAAATTATTTATTCACCAGGGTTTCTTGTTACAACCTGCTGCCTGCATTGTTCCAGTAACTGCAGCGGCGGCTTTCTGGTTTGACGCCCTTGAGGAGTCTCTGAAAGTAGAGACGACATTTTGGACAGAATTAAAGCTCTCAAATTAGCTAATTCTTTTATCACAGATGCTGCTTTCCAGATTACTAAATTAGCAGCAAAAAATGCAGGCTTTGCCATATTGGCGCGCAGAGCACTATGGTTAAAATCGTGGTCTGCTGATGTATCGTCAAAGTCTAAACTGTTAACTATTCCTTTCAAGGGTAAGACCCTATTTGGCCCTGAATTGAAGGAAATCATTTCAGACATTACTGGAGGTAAGGGTCACACCCTTCCTCAAGACAAACCCCTTAAGATGAGGGGTAAACAAAATAATTTTCGTTCCTTTCGAAATTTCAAAGGAGTACCCTCTGCTTTCCCTTCCTCTACTAAACAGGTAGGAAATTTTACTCAATCCAAGTCTGTCTGGAGACCTAACCAGACCTGGAATAAGGGTAAACAAGCCAAAAAGCCCGCTGCTGTTACCAAGACAGCATGAAGGGGCAGCCCCCGATGCGGGACCGGATCTAGTAGGGGGCAGACTTTCTCTCTTTGCTCAGGCCTGGGCAAGAGATGTGCAGGATCCCTGGGCATTAGAAATTGTGACCCAGGGGTATCAACTGGAATTCAAAAAATTTCCCCCAAGAGGGAGATTTCATCTTTCACGTTTGTCTGTAGACCAGACAAAAAGAGAGGCATTCTTACACTGTGTAAAAGACCTCTATACCATGGGAGTAATTTGTCCTGTTCCAAAACTGGAACAGGGACAGGGGTTTTACTCAAACCTTTTCGTAGTCCCCAAAAAAGAGGGAACTTTCAAACCTATTTTAGATTTAAAATGTCTAAACAAATTTCTCAGAGTCCCATTGTTCAAGATGGAGACTATACGAACAATCTTACCAATGATCCAGGAGGGTCAATACATGACCACCGTGGATCTAAAGGATGCGTACCTTCACATTCCTATCCACAAGGATCTTCATCAGTTTCTAAGGTTTACTTTTCTCGACAAGCATTATCAGTTTGTGGCCCTTCCCTTCGGGTTGTCCACAGCTCCCAGAATTTTCACAAAAGTGCTAGGGTCCCTTCTAGTGGTTCTCAGGCCGCGGGGCATAGCAGTGACGCCCTATCTAGACGATATCTTGATTCAGGCATCAAATCGTCATCTGACCAAATCTCACACGGACATTGTGCTGTCCTTCCTAAGGACTCATGGTTGGAAAGTGAATATAAAAAAGAGTTCACTTGTTCCACAAACAAGAGTTCCATTCTTGGGAACTCAGACTCGGTAGACATGAAAATATTTCTGACGGAAGTCAGAAAATCAAAGATTCTAAATACTTGCCGAGCTCTTCAGTCCATTCCTCGGCCATCAGTGGCTCAGTGTATGGAGGTCATTGGATTAATGGTAGCAGCAATGGACATCATCCCGTTTGCTCGCTTTCATCTCAGACCACTGCAGCTGTGCATGCTCAGACAGTGGAATGGGGATTATGCGAATTTATCTCCTCAGATAAATCTGGATCAAGAGACCAGAGACTCTCTTCTTTAGTGGTTGTCACAGGATCATCTGTCCCAGGGAATGTGCTTCCACAGGCCATCATGGGTTATAGTGACAACGGACGCCAGCCTCTTGGGCTGGGGTGCAGTCTGGAATTCCCTGAAGTCTCAGGGAACTTGGACTCCGACGGAGTTTCAATAACCAATCAATATTCTGGAACTGAGAGCAATATTCAATGCGCTTCAGGCATGGCCTCAGTTGGCACTGACCAAATTCATAAGATTCCAGTCGGACAATATCACGACTGTAGCATATATCAATCATCAGGGGGGAACAAGGAGTTCTCTTGTGATGATAGAGGTATCAAAGATAATCCGATGGGCAGAGAATCACTCTTGCCATCTATCAGCAATCTATATCCCAGGAGTAGAGAACTGGGAAGCGGATTTTCTAAGTCGTCAGACTTTTCATCCGGGGGAGTGGGAACTCCTTCCGGAGGTGTTTGCATCATTGACTTAACAATGGGGTACACCGGAATTGGATCTAATGGCATCTCGACAGAATGCCAAACTTCCACGTTACGGGTCCAGGTTAAGGGATCCTCAGGCTGTACTGATAGATGCTCTAGCAGTACCTTGGTCGTTCAACCTGGCTTATGTGTTTCCTCCTTTTCCTCTCCTACCCCGTGTGATTGCGAGAATCAAACAGGAGAGAGCTTCAGTAATTCTAATAGCGCCTGTGTGGCCACGCAGGACTTGGTATGCGGATCTAGTGGACATGTCGTCTCTACCTCCGTGGAAACTACCATTGAGGCAGGACCTTCTCATTCAAGGTCCGTTCCAACATCCAAATCTAACTTCTCTGCAGCTGACTGCCTGGAGATTGAACGCTTGATTTTATCAAAGCGGGGATTCTCTGAGTCGGTCATTGATACTCTGATTCAGACTCGCAAGCCTGTCACTAGAAAGATGTACCATAAGATATGGCATAAATATCTTTACTGGTGCGAATCCAAGGGCTACTCATGGAGTAAGATTAGGATTCCTAGGATTTTGTCCTTTCTCCAAAAAGGATTGGAGAAGGGGTTATCTGCTAGTTCTTTAAAAGGACAAATTTCTGCTTTGTCAGTTTTATTACACAAGCGTCTGGCGGATGTCCCAGACGTTCAGTCTTTTTGTCAGGCTTTAATCAGAATCAAGCCTGTGTTTAAACCTGTTGCTCTGCCATGGAGTCCGAATTTAGTTATTAATGTTCTTCAAGGGGTTCCGTTTGAATCCATGCATTCCATAGATATTAAGCTGTTATCTTGGAAAGTTTTGTTTTTAGTTGCTATCTCTTCTGCTCAAAGAGTTTCTGAGCTTTCTGCTTTACAATGTGATTCGCCTTATCTTATATTCCATTCTGATAAGGTGGTTTTGCGTACTAAACCTAGATTTCTTCCTAAGGTTGTTTCAAATAAGAATATTAATGAGGAAATTGTTGTTCCTTCCTTGTGTCCTAATCCTTCTTCTAAGAAGGAACGTCTATTACATAACTTGGATGTGGTTCGCGCTTTGAAGTTTTACTTACAAGCGACCAAGGATTTCCGACAAACATCTTCTCTTTTTGTTGTTTATTCTGGAAAGTGTAGGGGTCAAAAAGCTATGGCTACCTCTCTCTCTTTTTGGCTGAAAAGCATCATCCGCCTGGCATACGAGACTGCTGGACAGCAGCCTCCTGAAAAAATTACGGCTCATTCCAAGAGCTGTGGCTTCCACATGGGCTTTTTAAAAATGATGCTTCTGTTGAACAGATTTGTAAGGCTGCGACCTGGTCCTCCCTTCATACTTTTTCCAAATTTTCCAAATTTGATACTTTTGCTTCTTTGGAGGCTGTTTTTGGGAGAAAGGTTCTTCAAGCAGTGGTGCCTTCCGTTTAGGTCTCTGTCTTGTCCCTCCCGTTCATCCGTGTCCTGTTGCTTTGGTATTGTATCCCACAAGTAAGGATGAATCCATGGACTCGTCATATCTTTGTAAAAGAAAAGGAAATTTATGCTTACCTGATAAATTTATTTCTTTTACGATATGATGAGTCCACGGCCCGCCCTGTCATTTTAAGACAGAATTTATTTTATTTTTAAAACTACAGTCACCTCTGCACCTTTTTAGCTTTTCCTTTCTCTTCCTATATCTCCGGTCGAATGACTGGGGGGAGAAGCTAAGGAAGCAGTTATATAACAGCTCTGCTGTGGTGCTCTGTGCCACTTCCTGTTAGCAGGAGGATAATATCCCACAAGTAAGGATAAATCCATGGACTCGTCATATCGTAAAAGAAATAAATTTATCAGGTAAGCATAAATTTCCTTTTTTTTTATACAGTTCTAGAGGCAGAAGGCTTTTATGCTAAGAATGATCCTTCAGAATAATCTTGGAGATAGGTGGCCAAGATGGCATAGTTGTTTTTTTTTTCTCTTTTATAGTCTTTATTCATGCTTGCGTCCTTTCAGTTCAGGGTAATAGAGGGCTTAGGTGGTATAGCCTCTGTATTCTTGTTTATGTTTTTTTTTTTTTTTCCTCCCTTTTCATAAATAATGGCTGTCACAGATGGAGTTAAATTTACCTCTTGGAACAAAGGAGGTCTCACGTCTCCTATCAAAAGGAATACAATAATATCTTAACTCAAGAAAATTAATACCTCTATTGCTTTCTTACAAGAAACCCATTTAAAAGCTGAAGAGATTCTCAAACTTAAGTCCTCTTGGGTTAAAGAAGTACTTTTTTCCCCCAGTGTGAGGCGAAAAGGTGGGTTGGCTATTCTGCTGGGAAAAAGGGATTAACTATGAGATTTTGCAAGTTGATTCAGATCAAGAGGGGAGATATCTTTTACTAAAAATTTAAATTGCCAATGTTTTATATACGTTATGTAATATATATGCTCCCAATGTTTTTATCTTTCTTGGAGACTCTACAGGCTAGGCTCATGTCTTGTGCAGAAGGTTTTCTAATAATGGGAGCGGATTTTAATATGGCCCCACAGTATCCCCTGGACAGATTGAGACAGAATCCTGCTCTCAAGAAAACTAAGAGAGATAATTTAGAGTCAAAACGTTTTTCTCTGATTTATAATAATCTTAGAGTATGTGATCTATGGAGATTACAAAATCCCGATACTCATGATTTTACTTGTTTTTCAAAAGCGCATAAGTCACTTTTAAGGATAGATCTATTCCTGCTGGACGAAAGACTATGTAAATCAAAAGTTGTAGCTCAAATCTTACTCATTGCTATCTCTGATCACGCCCCTATCTGCCTAGATTTCCATCCTAATGACTTGACACATACGAATAATCTTTTTTTTTTCCCCACATTCCTAGCCTCTGATCTAAAATTTAAAAATTGGCTTGAAGCTAAGTTTCGGGAGTTTGCATAATTTAATTATGAATATATGTCTCGTCCTACGCTATTCTGGGAAACTGCAAAAGCGGTCTTAAGGGGGGAAATCTTAGCATACAGTATCATGAGGACTAAGAAATTCAAAAGGAGTGAGAGAGAACTTCTGAGGGCAGTTTCAAATGCCTATAATCACTATTTAATTGAAAAAACACCACAGAAATGGGCCAAGTACATTTCTGTGCTGGGGGAGAGAGACTCGTTTTTATTATATAAATCAGCACAGAAGGATATTAGATTCCAAGCAAAACTATATAGATATGGGAAAAACACAGGGAAATTCATAGCAAAACTTCTTAAGTGGGATAAAGGTTCCCAGTTGATAGACTCCTTACGCGTTGAAGGTCAAAATATTTGTTTGCCGGAGGAACTTGTGCAGGCTTTCTTTAAGTATTATAGTGACTTATATTCTCCTAGAATATCAAATACCCAGGAGCGCGAGGACTTCTGGCGTAAAATCTCTTTCCTTTAACTAACATCCGCCTCACTTGAGGACCTGCACTCTCCCATAACTGAGACAGAAGTGGCTAATGCAATTAAAAATTTGCCTCATAACAAAGCACCTGGTCCGGATGCACTCCCTAATGAATTTTATAAAATATTATCTCCTATCCTGACACTGTATTTAACTTCTTTATATAATTATATCTATATAGAGGGTAATGAGCCAACAGCTAATTTTGCAGCTTCCTATACCATGTTGATATTAAAACAAGGGAAAGACCCAGTCATGAAGGAGTCTTATAGGCCCATTGCCCTTCTGAATACAGATTACAAATGATTAACTTCTATTTTAGCTCAAATGCTTCAATCTCTTCTCCCTTCTATTATTCATACAGACCAAGCTGGTTTTTTTGAAGAACAGAGATTCTGCTGTGAGCTTCTTCTTACCATAGATTATTTTAAATCAGATGAGGGCCAGGATCAAACCAGGAGAGGAGATACCTCTGACTTGGCAATCATACTAATAGATGCAGAAAAGGCCTTTGATTCGGTTCATTATGAACACCTTTAATTTGGATTAAGAGGAAATTTTATCAAATTTGTTGAAAAATGATACCGAAAGGCCTCTACGAGGATGCTGGTCAATGGGTATTTATCTCATGATATAATATTGCAGAGGGGAACCAGGCAGGGGTGCCCCTTTTCCCGATTCTTTTTGATATTTCCATTGAACCGCTTGCTATATTAGTAAGGCAGCAATTGGAGGGAATCAAGATAGGTAAGACAGAGCTAAAGATTGCGCTTTATGCGGATGATATCCTTATATACATGGCCAATACCCATACAAATATACCCAAGCTACTCTCAATCATACAACATTTTGGATAATTTTCAGGGTACAAGGTTAATACTACAAAATCTGAGCTTCTTTGGATTAAGCAGACGGGAGATTCTTCTATAAATGTACCCATTACAGTAGTTTGAGACTCTTTAGGATATCTGGGTATAACTATTTCTCCCAATCCTGATGCCTGGTATTCTCTTAACATTACCCCAATCTTAAATAAAATCAAAGATACTCTTAAAAATTGGCATAATCTACCTCTTTCCTTATCTGGGCACATAGCTGTATTCAAGATGATTCTCCTCCCTAAATTGCTTTATATCTTTCAGAATATCCCTCTGCTTCTAAAGAGGAAAGATATTACTTTTTTCAATTCTTTTTTGAGATCCTTTATGTGGCAAAATAGGCGGGCTAGAATCTCTTTCTCGAAACTCTTTTTTTCCCATGAGATATGGTGGTCTGGCTCTCCCTGATATTAGGGTTTATAATCAAATTTTCTTAGCCCGCATAGTAACTGATTGGATATTCTCTAGGGATTATGCTACGAACAATGACCTCAAAAAAAGTGTAATGAATCCTCTTTCCCCAGTGACACTTATCCACTGTGAGGCTAGTTTTATTCCACCTGAAATAAAAAAACTGAGATCCATATATAATCCAATTTTAGCATGGAAAATGATTTGTTATTCGTTAGTCATAGAATATCGTGTTTCGAGATATATCCCATTTCTGGGAAACCCTCAGTTTCAACCAGGAGTCCATTCAACTCTCTTTCTAAAATGGAAATCCGCAAGCTGTGTTAAATCATTTGACTCTCTAGAACTGAATTAAATCTTACACATAGAAACTTCTTTGCATATCTGCAGGCTAGACACTATGCGTCAAAATTTACAAACGACTATGGCTGGAATTGGTCTTTAGGGATTATCGAGAATTGGCTTGCCCTAGTTAAGAATGGGCATATGTCAATCACCCCTGGTTATACTATTTTGGTTTCTGATAAGGGCATAGTTAATCTCAATAAGATCTGCATTAAGTGGGCTGCACTGTTAATGCAAGAACTGGATTCCAAATTACCTTACCTCTCAATCCAAGAAACTTCTCGCGTAACTCTTTCCTCCTCCTGGAGGGAATCTCACTTGAAATTACTTCATATGACTTACTTTACTCCAGAAAAGGGATTTAAATGTGGAAATATTAGCTTCAGTGTTTGCCCTAAATGTTCTTTCCCCTCTGTGAACCTTCTGCACATGATATGGACCTGCCCAAAAATTAGAAATTTTTGGCTCAAATTGGAATTTTGGCTTGATAAAATATTGGACATCTCCTGCCTGACTCTGTCATCAATAAATATAGTCTTCCTTTGGTTTAACTTAGGGAACAAGCAAGTCTATGCTAAAATCCCCAGTATAATGGAAATTAAGAATTGTTTAAGGAAGCAATGTATCCTTGAACAGTTTGATACCAACTTAGACATTGACCAGGATATCAGGAGTTTTTTTTTTTAAATGGTCTGCGTTTATAAAAGCCCTTCCCTCCAGTGAAATTGAACATTTAATACACCCTTTTAGAAACTCTGAGCTGGTTTTGCTGGGGTTATGGTAGTATGGGTTTCTTTTTTTCTTCCCTTTTGTTTTTTTTTGTTTTGTTTTGTTCTGTTTTGGTTTCGTTTGGTTGTAATGGTTTGTTTTGTCTGTGTTTTCTCCTTGATTTTGTTTTTCTTGTACGTTATTCTAATATAACATATAAAATTCCAACGATGTGTACTTAAAAAGGGAAAGATATATAGTTTACCTTAATTGAATATGTAATTGGTTTATATTATATTATATACTGTATGTTTTGTATTCTTTCATTACGCCCTGTGTGGTGTTTAAATTTATTTTTGTATTTTCTACACATTGTTGGTTTTAAATAAATAAAAAAAACCAAAAAAAAAACCCCATCAAATTGAGAGTTCTAGTTCCTCGTAATCCCATGGTGCAGCTGAATTTCCCAGAACGTGTTGTCTATTCTCCTCCTGCCATTTCTGTACAAACAAAACAATAGGGAACAAGCACACCTCGATTCAAGGTAATAATAATTTTGGCCTAGATTACAAGTGCCCGTTTAAATAAATAACCAACAAAATCGCGGTAGCAATTAGCAATTATAAAATTATCCAGAGATCAGAACTCTGGCTCATTTTATAAATGTGCCCCAAATGCCCCCAAATCAAGTGTAATATACTTTATTAAAAAATAAGGATAGTAGCATCTTTAATTTTTAATAAAATAACTGCACCAAGCAGTATTCTAGGACTAAAGTTGGCGGGTGTGGGTTTTTTGAAAATAAATGGCACTGAAAAGTGCTTTTAAATTGAAGTCTATGGGAACTGTATGTTCCCTGTAAATATATATTAATATATTATATTAAACTAGTCCTAAAGCCCGTGTACACGGGCCAATTTTTTTAAATACCACGGTTCCAACCCTTGCTCCATCTCTCTCCCCCCTCTCTTTTGTGCTCTCTCCCCCCCTCTTTTGCTCTCTCCCCTCTCTTTTGCTTTCTCTTTCTTCCCCCTCTTTTGCTCTCTCTCTCCTCCTCTTTTGCTCTCTCCCCCCCTCTTTGACTCTCTCTACCCCCTCTTTTGCTCTCTCTCTCTCTGCCCTCTTTTGCTCTCTCTCCCCCCTCTTTTGCTCTCTCCCCCCTCTTTTGCTCTCTCCCTCTCCCCTCTTTTGCTCGCTGTCTCTCCCCCCCCTCTTTTGCTCTCTCTCTCCTCCCCTCTTTTGCTCTCTCTCTCCCCTCTTTTGCTCGCTGTCTCTCCCCCCTCTTTTGCTCTCTCTCTCCTCCCCTCTTTTGCTCTCTCTCTCCCCTCTCTTTTGCTCTCTCTCTCCCCTCTCTTTTGCTTTCTCTCTCCTCTCTTTTGCTCTCTCTCCTCTCTTTTGCTCTCTCTCTCCCCCTCTCTTTTGCTCTCTCTCTCTCCCCCTCTCTTTTGCGCTCTCTCTCACACTCTTTTGTGCTCTCTCTCCCCCTTCTCTTTTGCGCTCTATACCCCTTCTCTTTTGCGCTCTCTACCCCTTCTCTTTTGCGCTCCCCCCCCCTCTTTTGCGCTCTCTCTCTCCCCCCTCTCTTTTTAGTTCTCTATCTCCCCCTCTCTTTTGAGCTCTCTCTCCCCCTCTTTTGTGCTCTGTCTCTCCCCCTCTTTTGCGCTCTCTCTCTCCCCCTCTTTTGCGCTCTCTCTCCCCCTCTTTTGCTCTCTCTCCCCCTCTTTTGCTCTCTCTCCCCCTCTATTGTTCTCTCTCTCTTCCCCCTCTTTTGCTCTCTCTCTCCTCCTCTTTTGCTCTCTCCCCCCTCTTTTGCTCTCTCCCTCCCCCCTCTTTTGCTCTCTCCCCTCTCTTTTGCTCTCCCCCCTCTTTTGCTCTCTCTCTCTCTCCCCCTTCTTTTGCTCTATCTCCCCTCTCTTTCCTCCTCTCTTTTGCTCGCTTTCTCTCTTCCCCCCCTCTGTTTTGTTCTTTCCCTCCTCTATTTTGGTCTCTCCCCACTCTCTTTTGGTCTCTCTCTTTCCCCCTCCTCTCTCCCCTCTATTTTGCTCTCCCCTCTGTTTTTCTCTCTCACTTGACCATGCCGCTGCCACCATGGCTGCTCCCGTCGGCCACGCGCCCTCATGCATGCTCCGCCCGGCCATGCCCCCTCGGCATGCCCCTACCACGGCACGTCTGACCACGCCCCCATCACAGCACGCCCAGCCATGCCCCATCACAGCACGTCTGGCCATGCCCCCATCACGGCACGGCATATGTGTTACTATGTGTATATACATATATATTTATGTGTTAATATGTGTATATACATTCGGCCAGATTGCGAGTTTTGCGTTATGAGGGGTGCGGTGTTAACTTGCACGTTATTCTCACCGCTCACTTACCTACAGCACTGGTATTACAGGTTTTTCTAAACCCGGCGTTAAAAGGCAAGAAGTGAGTGTAGAGCAAAATTGTGCTCCATACAGCACTCCAATACCAGCGCTGCTTAAGTCAGTGGTGAGCTGGTTGTACGTGCTCGTGCACGATTTCCCCATAGACATCAATGGGGAGAGCCGGCTGAGAAAAAGTCTAACACCTGCCAAAAAGCAGCGTAAAGCTCAGTAACGCAGCCCCATTGATTCCTATGGGGAAACACATTTTATGTTTACACCTAACACCCTAACATTAACCCTGAGTCTAAACACCCCTAATCTTACACTTATTAACCCCTAATCTGCCGCCCCCGACATCGCCGACACCTGCATTATATTTATTAACCCCTAATATGCCGCTCCGGACATTGCCGCCACCTACATTATACTTATGAACCCCTAATCTGCTGCCCCCAACATCGCCGACACCTACATTATATTTATTAACCCCTAATCTGCTGCCCACAACATCGCCGACACCTACATAATGTTATTAACCCCTAATATTTCGCCTCCAACGTCGCCGCCACTATAATAAACATATTAACCCCTAAACCGCCGTACTCCCGCATTGCAAACACTAGTTAAATATTATTAACCCCTAATCTGCTGCCCCTAACATCGCCGCCACCTACATTTATTAACCCCTAATCTGCCGCCCTCAACATCGCTGCCACTATGTTATATTTATTAACCCCTAAATCTAAGTCTAACCCTAACACCCCCTAACTTAAATATAATTTAAATAAATCTAAATACAAATATCATTACCTAGGTAGAATAGTTACTAAATAGTTATTAACTATTTAATAACTACCTAGCTAAAATAAATACAAATTAACCTGTAAAATAAAACCTAACCTAAGTTACAATAACACCTAACACTACACTACAATTAAATAAATTACCTAAATTAAATACAATTAACTAAATTAAATAAAATTAGCTAAATTACTAAAAAAAAAAAACACTAAATTACAGAAAATAAAAAACAAATTACAAGATATTTAAACTAATTACATCTTCTTATCTAATAGCCCTATCAAAATAAAAAAGCCCACCCAAAATAATAAAAAACCCTAGCCTAAACTAAACCAATCTTGGCTGATTAGAACAGCCAATAGAATGTGAGCTCAATCCTATTGGCTGATTGGATCAGCCAATAGGATTGAAGTTCAATCCTATTGGCTGATTGCATAAGCCAATAGGGTCTTTTCAACCTAGAATTCTATCAGCCAATCAGAATCTAAGGGACGCCATCTTGGATGAAATCACTTAAAGGTACCTTCATTCCAGAAGAAGATGTCAATTAAAGAGGATGCTCCGCGCCGGATGTCTTGAAGATGGAGCCGCTCCGCGTCAGAAGGATGAAGATAGAAAACGCCGTCTGGGTGAATACTTCTGCCCATCTGGAGGACCACTTCTGCCGGCTTCGTTGAGAACATCTTGCCACTTGGATGAAGACTTCTCCCGGTAAGTGGATCTTCGGGGGTTAGTGTTAGGATTTTTTAAGGGTGTATTGGGTGGGTTTTTTTAGGTTAGGGCTTTGGGCAGCAATAGAGCTAAACGCCCTTTTAAGGGCAATGCCCATCCAAATGCCCTTTTCAGGGCAATGGGGAGCTTAGGTTTTTTTAGTTAGGGTTTTATTTGGGGGGTTGGTTGTATTTTTTTTTACAGGTAAAAGAGCTGATTTCTTTGGGGCAATGCCCCGCAAAAGGCCCTTTTAAGGGCTATTGGTAGTTTAGTTTTAGGTTTTTTTTTATTTTGGGTGGGCTTTTTTTTTATTTTGATAGGGCTATTAGATTAGGTGTAATTTGTTTTTTATTTTCTGTAATTTAGTGGGTTTTTTTTGTAATATAGCTAATTTTATTTAATTTATTTAATTGTATTTAATTTAGGTAATTTATTTAATTGTAGTGTAGTGTTAGGTGTTAGTGTAACTTAGGTTAGGTTTTATTTTACAGGTTAATTTGTATTTATTTTAGATAGGTAGTTATTAAACAGTTAATAACTATTTAGTAACTATTCTACCTAGTTAAAATAAATACAAACTTGCCTGTAAAATAAAAATAAACCCTAAGCTAGATAAAATGTAACTATTAGTTATATTGTAGCTAGCTTAGGGTTTATTTTACAGGTAAGTATTTAGGTTTAAATAGGAATTATTTAGGTAATGATAGAAATTTTTATTTAGATTTATTTTAATTATATATATAGTCAGGGGGTGTTAGGGTTAGGGTTAGACTTAGATTTAGGGGTTAATAAATTTAATATAGTGGTGGCGATGTTGGGGGCGGCAGATTAGGTGTTAATAAATATAGGTAGGTGGCAGCGATGTTAGGGACAGCAGATTAGGGGTTAATAATATTTAACTAGTGTTTGCAAGGCGGGAGTGCGGCGGTTTAGGGGTTAATTTGTTTATTATAGTGGCGGCGATGTCCGGAGCGGCAGACTAGGGGTTAATAATTTTATTTTAGTGTTTGCGATGCGGTAGGGCCTCGGTTTAGGGGTCAATAGGTAGTTTATGGGTGTTAGTGTACTTTTTAGCACTTTAGTTATGAGTTTTATGCTACAGCGTTGTAGTGTAAAACTCATAACTACTGACTTTAAAATGCGATACGAATCTTGACGGGGTAGGGTGTACTGCTCACTTTTTGGCCTCAGAGGACAACCTCATAATACCGGCGCTATGGATGTCCCATAGAAAAAATGACTATACGCAATTTGCCTAAAATTGATTTGCAGTAAGGCCAAAAAAGTGTGCGGTGCCCCTAAATCTGCAAGACTCGTAATATCAGCGGTAGTAAAAAAGCAGCGTTATGAGGCTTAACGCTGCTTTTTTACTCATAACGCAAGACTCAAGTAATCTAGCCGATATATATTTATGTGTTAATATGTGTATATACATTTATATTTATGTGTTACTATGTGTATATACATTTATATTTATGTGTTACTATGTGTCTATACATATATATTTATGTGATACTATGTGTATATACATATATATTTATGTGTTACTATGTGTATATACATATATATTTATGTGTTACTATGTGTATACACATATATATTTATGTGTTACAGTGGGGGGTAGTTATCAAGCCGTCAACCTCAAATATGCTGGAATTCAGCAGCGTATTTGTGGCGAGGCTGATTCGCCTTAGTTATCAAAGGCTAGAGACCGGCAAAAGTAGAATTTTGTGACATAAACTTCGATCCGCCGGACTCAGTCCGACACAGACCGATTCTTACGTCACTCCAGATGTTCCGCACACAAGTGCGGCACAATCTGACTACTTTTGCTAGTTATCAAAAAACTAGCAGGTACGCTCGGCATTTTTACGGCCCAGCGTACCTGGTTTTCAAACCGCCACCCTGGAGGCAGCGGATCCCATAGGAATCAATGGGAGTCTGACCCCAGACAAGTTCGCTGCTGCCCGGCATCCCATTGATTCCTATGGGAAATGTGTACACCTAACACCCTAACATGTACCCCGAGTCTAAACACCACTAATCTGACCCCTCCTACACCGCCGCAACTAAATAAAGTTATTACCCCCTAAACCGCCGCTCCCGGAGCCCACCGCAAGCTACTCTATACCTATTAACCCCTAAACTGCCGCTCCCGGAGCCCCCCGCAACTATAATAAATGTATTAACCCTTAAACCGCCGCTCCCGGAGCCCACCGCAAGCTATTCTATACCTATTAACCCCTAAACCGCCGCTCCCGGAGCCCACCGCAACTATAATAAATGTATTAACCCCTAAACCGCCGCTCCCGGAGCCCACCGCCACCTACATTATACCTAGTAACCCCTATCCTGCCCCCCCCTATACCGCCGCCCTCTGTAATAAAGTTATTAACCCCTATACTGCCGATCCCGCACCTCGCCGCAACTAAATAAATAGTTTAACCCCTAAACCGCCGCTCCCTGACCCTGCCGCAACCTATATTAAATTTATTAACCCCTAATCTGCCCCCCCACACCGTCGCCACCTATAATAAATTTATTAACCCCTATCCTGCCCCCCACTACACCGCCGCCACTGTAATAAATTTATTAACCCCTAAACCTAAGTCTAACACTAACACCCCCCTAACTTAAATATTAATTAAATAAATCTAAATAATATTTCTATTATTAACTAAGTTAATCCTATTTAAAACTAAATACTTACCTTTAAAATAAACCCTAATATAGCTAAAATATGAATAATAATTATATTGTAGCTATCTTAGGATTTATTTTTATTTTACAGGCATCTTTCAATTTATTTTAACTAGGTACAATAGCTATTAAATAGTTATTAACTATTTAATAGCTTACCTAGCTAAAATAAAGAGAAATGTACCTGTAAAATAAAAACTAACCTAAGTTACAATTACACCTAACACTACACTATACTTTAATAAATTATTCCTATTTAAAACTAAATACTTACCTGTAAAATAAACCCTAAGATAGCTACAATGTAATTAATAATTACATTGTAGCTATTTTAGGAATTATATTTATTTTATAGGTAACTTTGTATTTATTTTAGCTAGTTAGAATAGTTATTAAATAGTTATTAACTATTTAATAACTACCTAGCTAAAAGAAATACAAAATTACCTGTAAAATAAATCCTAACCTAAGTTACAATTAAACCTAACACTACACTATCATTAAATTAATTAAATAAATTAACTACAAATAACTACAATTAAATACAATTACATAAACTAACTAAAGTAAAAAAAAAAGCTAAGTTACAAAAAATAAAAAAAATAGGTTACAAACATTTTAAAAATATTACACCAATTTTAAGCTACTTACACCTAATCTAAGCCCCCTAATAAAATAACAAAGCCCCCCAAAATAAAAAAATGCCCTACCCTATTCTAAATTAAAAAAGTTCAAAGCTCTTTTACCTTACCAGCCCTTAAAAGGGCCTTTTGTGGGGGCATGCCCCAAAGAATTCAGCTCTTTTGCCTGTAAAAGAAAAATACAACCCCCCCAACATTAAAACCCACCACCCACATACCCCTAATCTAACCCAAACCCCCCTTAAAATAACCTAACACTAATCCCCTGAAGATCATCCTACCTTGAGTCGTCTTCACTCAGCCGAGCAGCGATGGAACCGAAGTGGACATCTGGAGCGGAAGAAGTTATCCTCCAAGCGGCGCTGAAGAAATCTTCCATCCGATGAAGTGATCCTCCAAGCAGCGCTGAAGAAGTCTTCGATCCGGGCGATGTCATCTTCCAAGAGGCGCTGAAGAAGTCTTCTATCCGGGCGATGTCATCTTCCAAGCCGGGTCTTCAATCTTCATCCCGCCGACGCGGAACATCCTTCTTTACCGACGGACTACCGACGAATGCAGGCTCCTTTAAGGGACGTCATCCAAGATGGTGTCCCTTCAATTCCAATTAGCTGATAGGATTCTATCAGCCAATCGGAATTAAGGTAGGAAAAATCTGATTGGCTGATGGAATCAGCCAATCAGATTCAAGTTCAATCCGATTGGCTGATCCAATCAGCCAATCAGATTGAGCTCGCATTCTATTGGCTGATCGGAACAGCCAATAGAATGCGAGCTCAATCTGATTGGCTGATTGGATCAGCCAATCGGATTGAACTTGAATCTGATTGGCTGATTCCATCAGCCAATCAGATTTTTCCTACCTTAATTCCGATTGGCTGATAGAATCCTATCAGCCAATCGGAATTGAAGGGACGCCATCTTGGATGACGTCCCTTAAAGGAGCCTTCATTCGTCGGTAGTCCGTCGCTAAAGAAGGATGTTCCGCGTCGGCGGGATGAAGATTGAAGACCCAGCTTGGAAGATGACGTCGCCCGGATAGAAGATTTCTTCAGCGCCTCTTGGAAGATGACATCGCCCGGATCGAAGACTTCTTCAGCGCCGCTTGGAGGATCACTTCATCGGATGGAAGATTTCTTCAGCGCCGCTTGGAGGATAACTTCTTCCGCTCCGGATGTCCACTTCGGTTCCATCGCTGCTCGGCTGAGTGAAGACGACTCAAGGTAGGATGATCTTCAGGGGGGTAGTGTTAGGTTATTTTAAGGGGGGCTTGGGTTAGATTAGGGGTATGTGGGTGGTGGGTTTTAATGTTGGGGGGGGTTGTATTTTTCTTTTACAGGCAAAAGAGCTGAATTCTTTGGGGCATGCCCCCACAAAAGGCCCTTTTAAGGGCTGGTAAGATAAAAGAGCTTTGAACTTTTTTAATTTAGAATAGGGTAGGGCATTTTTTTATTTTGGGGGGCTTTGTTATTTTATTAGGGGGCTTAGATTAGGTGTAAGTAGCTTAAAATTGGTGTAATATTTTTAAATGTTTGTAACTTATTTTTTTTATTTTTTGTAACTTAGATTTTTTTTTTTTGTACTTTAGTTAGTTTATGTAATTGTATTTAATTGTAGTTATTTGTAGTTAATTTATTTAATTCATTTAAAGATAGTGTAGTGTTAGGTTTAATTGTAACTTAGGTTAGGATTTATTTTACAGGTAATTTTGTATTTCTTTTAGCTAGGTAGTTATTAAATAGTTAATAACTATTTAATAACTATTCTAACTAGCTAAAATAAATACAAAGTTACCTGTAAAATAAATATAAATCCTAAGATAGCTACAATGTAATTATTAATTACATTGTAGCTATCTTAGGGTTTATTTTACAGGTAAGTATTTAGTTATAAATAGGAATAATTTATTAAAGTATAGTGTAGTGTTAGGTGTAATTGTAACTTAGGTTAGTTTTTATTCTACAGGTACATTTCTCTTTATTTTAGCTAGGTAAGCTATTAAATAGTTAATGACTATTTAATAGCTATTGTACCTAGTTAAAATAAATTGAAAGATGCCTGTAAAATAAAAATAAATCCTAAAATAGCTACAATATAATTATTATTTATATTGTAGCTATGTTAGGGTTTATTTTAAAGGTAAGTATTTAGTTTTAAATAGGATTAACTTAGTTAATAATAGAAATATTATTTAGATTTATTTAATTAATATTTAAGTTAGGGGGGTGTTAGGGTTAGTGTTAGACTTAGGTTTAGGGGTTAATAAATTTATTACAGTGGCGGCGGTGTAGTGGGGGGCAGGATAGGGGTTAATAAATTTATTATAGGTGGCGACGGTGTAGGGGGGGCAGATTAAGGGTTAATAAATTTAATATAGGTTGCGGCAGGGTCAGGGAGCGGCGGTTTAGGGGTTAAACTATTTATTTAGTTGCGGCGATGTGCGGGATCGGCAGGATAGGGGTTAATAACTTTATTACAGAGGGCGGCGGTATAGGGGGCAAGATAGGGGTTACTAGGTATAATGTAGGTGGCGGTGGGCTCCAGGAGCGGCGGTTTAGGGGTTAATACATTTATTATAGTTGCGGTGGGCTTCGGGAGCGGCGGTTTAGGGGTTAATAGGTATAGAGTAGCTTGCGGTGGGCTCCAGGAGCGGCGGTTTAGGGGTTAATAGGTATAGAGTAGCTTGCGGTGGGCTCCGGGAGCGGCGGTTTAGGGGTTAATACATTTATTATAGTTGCGGTGGGCTCCGGGAGCGGCTGTTTAGGGGTTAATACATTTATCAGAGTTGCAGCAGGGTCTAGGAGCGGCGGTTTAGGGGTTAGTAACTTTATTTAGTTGCGGGGGGCTACGGGGGTGCCGGTATAGGGGGTAGAACAGTGCAGTTTAGTGTGAGTGCTTAGTGGCAGGCTAGCAATAAAGCTGGGAAAAAGCCGAAGAGCAGCGAGATCGGATGAGTGATAACTCTCACAGTCCGCTGCTCATCGCCCCGCGGCTTTTTGACAGCTTTATTTGATAACTTAGGCGAAATTTTTCAGGTCCGCGGCGGCGATGTGAGGCGAGCTTAGGCGGGCGTATTGTTCCGGCGAAGGCAGGAAAGTTGACACGTTGATAACTACCCCCCTATGTGTATATACATATATATTTATGTGTTAATACAGTATGTGTATATACAGATATATTTATGTGTTACTATGAGTATATACATATATATTTATGTGTTATTATGTGTATATACATATATATTTATGTGTTACTATGTGTATATACATATATATTTATGTGTTACTATGTGTATATA